>NW_022111304.1:1987899-2010475 GCF_000313985.2 Echinops telfairi | reverse complement strand
GCTGGGCCGCCGCCTGTCAGCCCCAGAAAGCGTTAAAGGTGCAGCAGCCCGCGCCAGCCTCCGCAGCCGCCTTTGTACGCGTGATTTATGACTTCAATCTTGGTTCACCGAGAGTTCACACGGCTTTCGCTGCTGTTGAAGGTTAAAAGATGGTCTTCGCTTGACAAGTGGGACTATTGAAAATTCCTTCTTCTCCGGCTTTTTTTTTCCCCAAGAAGCAAAGGCTCAGGAGAGAGCGCGGGAGAAATTTGGGGGGAGGGGGCAAGGGTTGCAGGTGGGGCAACATGGCAGGGCAGAAAGGTTTACTCCCTACATTCGTGATTTAAAAAAAATTTTTTTTTTAATTTTTTGGAAGCTATGATTTGGGAGTGTATGTTGGGGAGAGGGTAGAGAATAGGAGGAATCGGAGGAAGTGATTTAAATCTCTCATATTTGAAGGCCAAAGGAATGGCATTTAAGTGTGTGTGATGGGGATCTGTGCTTCCACATTTAATTATTGAGGTAACTTGGGTCATGCCCCCACCGGATCTTTCTTTTGAGACCGAAAGGGCCCCTCCACCTTAGGGAGGGGAGAGAGTTTGGGGTAAGGGATGTGTCTTTCCTTTGGCTACCACACCGATGGAATGGGTATCACCAGGTTCTGGGGCCATGTTTTTATACCCAGCAATTTGAGCAGGAGCATTACTACATCCCAACTTTCAATGTTCTGGCTTTCTTCCCACTGTAGGCCTAGCCTGACATGCATGTTTGGTGCGAATGAAAGGCTAATGAGAAGGCTGTAGAGTGGGGTTGGAAATTCCTTCTGGTCCTGGAGCCCCTTGGCCCAGGAGCACTCTCGCTCCCTTCCACCATTTTGAAGAAGACCCTGCCACCACTGCAGAGATAGTGGAAAAGTGACCTAAAGACCAGAAGATAAGGCCCCCTTTGTAGTCTGAGGTTTCCAATACTGAGTAGGACAAGAATTGACATCTCCTCCTCTTGCTCCCCCCTTCCTTCTTTGTCTCCCTCTCCACCCCATTCAAAAGGGATGAGTGGTAAGGAGTGTTGGGTAGAAGTCATTTCTTGGATCCTCTGGGATGTCCTGCCTTTGAGTCATAGAAGGGGTAGGAAGCTCTGGGTGACCTGAGAGTAAAAAGGGAAGGAGATGGGGGCGACAGAATGAGGAGAGGAGAGAAGGAAATCCTTGAGCTGGGACAACTGAGGGGCTCTTTGACATGGCTTTCAAGCCCCCTGAAGTGAGAATTTGGGATTATGGGTATAGGGTAGAGGGACAGTGATGGGCATGCCTCCCTGACCTCGACCATTGGGCCCTTCCCTATTGCTGTTGTCAGTGGCCTTCTTAGGTGGCCAGGGTCAGTTGCTCAAACCCATCTAGAGTTGGAGAGGCCCTCTAAGGCTATATGAGAGCTCGTGGGAAACCCCTATAAGGAGAGAAGTGGGAGATGGAAAACAGCCAGGAAGGTAGCTACACACACACACACACACACACACACACACACACACACACACACACACTGTGCCAGCCTCCCGCAGGGTACCCACACATGCACAGCGGAATGGGGAGCAAGCACCCGAGAGAAATCCAGAGTCAGGCTCCAGAGGTCATTTTGACATTGAGGAGGATAGTCCTCTGAGCTCCGGAAGAGCAGGAAGGTAATATGGCATTGTGCTGAACAGTTTAGGGGATCGGTGGGATGGGTAGCTGTTGGGAGGGGTGGGCCGAGGAAGCCAATGAAATTCTTCTGAGTTCTGGTTGGGAAGCAGAGCTTGATGGCTATATTCAAGTCCCTTTCCCTCCCACCCCCTCTGACGGTGTTCCTCTCTGGAAGATAATTTCAGTGGGCTGTGCTTATCTGCAAGTTGGGAATGATTATGAATTATTAATTCATAATTAAAACTATTGATTATGAGCATCTCTCTTGGGTGGACCTATTTATTCTCTCCTCCGTAAGGCAGAGGGCAGCCTCTGTTAGCCCCTGGCCTCTGTAACAAGCGAACTGGACGTGGCCCCTTAGTGGGTGATTATAGCCTCACCAGCCAAGTGAAGTTGCACCTCGTGGTGTATTTGTGCTCCATACAGCCACCTCCCATTAACTTCTAATTTCACAGCTTCTGGAAGGAGTGAGAATGGGGACTAGAAGTATGGCTCCCCTGATAGAAGCAGCAGCTTGGCCAAGCTATGTAGGAAGTCAGGTGCTAAGCAGAGCTTCCAGGCTCCATACCCAAGCAATTTGGGATCAGGAGCAAGCATTCTGCATCCTCTAACCCCGAGGAGGAGCTGCGGATCTCTGTCAGCCACTCTGGGGACCCCTGACCTCAGCTGGCTCCTCCTGGCCTCCTACTTCTCCCACCCTGTCCCCTTGCAGAAGGCACAGATGTTAAGGCACACCACACCCTTGGTTCATTGGAAGTTGGGAAGTGAGGTCTGCCAGTTGTTGCACATCTGTAAAAATTGCTCCTCTCCCATGAGATAATTTCCATCTACATCCCTGCCAGCAGCTTGCTGCCCCCAGCACTCAGTTTTCTGCCTCCTCTCTGTCTTCCTCTCCTGGCCTTTGGAAATGGTGAGGAGGGCAAGGGCAGGAGAGATAGCTCTCAAGAGCTGCAACTAGAAAGAGTAGAAATGGAAAGAGGAGATCAGACCAGAGCTCTCTCTCCCACAAGTTTTACCTCCATCCCTCACCCAGTTTAACACCCTGAAGCCAGGGCCTTTGGAAGGCCTCCCTCCTCATTCCTCCAGCTCTCTCTCAGAAGGACTCTGGTGGTGTCTTGGCTTATACATTGGGCTGTTAACCACAAAGCCAGCAGTTCAAACTCACCAGCCACTCCGCAGGAGAAAGAAAAGGCCTTTTGCTCCCAGGAAGATTTACAGCCTCAGAACTGTGTCCTCTAGGGGTTGCGCCCAGTCTGAATTGACTCAGTGGGAGTGGGGGTGTATGGGTTGGATTTTCTCTCTCTCAAAAAAAAGGAGCCCTTTTCCTTTCCTTGAGGGAGGGGCTACTCTGAAAATGTCACCATGCCACTCTGGTTTTTACTCTCGGGTCAACCAGAGCTTCCTATCCCTTCTTTGACTCAAAGGCAGGACATCCCGGAGGATCCACCAGAGGACTTTCAGGGACCCCACCTTTGCTTATCTGGTCCAAAGGGAAGCCAGAAGCCCAGCCAGGACACCACCAAGTCCCACCCTGCTAGTGAAGGTGGTCCACAAATTCCCCCCACTTCCACACGGCATGGGCATCCCCAGGCCTCCTTGCAGGTAGGCTTCTGTCCCTTGTGTCCCTGGAACTTGCAAGTATATTTTCATTTACTGTTTGATGGTAAATAAAGACACTTGGGGGGCGGGGAGCAACTTCCCCAGGGTTCACCCCTCCCCCTCCCTCCTCTGGACATTGGCTTTCTCCATGAAACAGTGCACTGTTGTTCTTGGACAGCCAGTCCCCCCATCTCCGTTCAAGGATTTGAGTTTCACCCTCCGTTCACCCCCATTAATCACCCCAGCAGCTAAACATCACCCAGCCCCCTCTGGCCCTTTCTCTTCTTCTTGCCCTTAGTATTCATGGCTGGGCATTCCTCACTGTGGGACTCCTCCTGAGACACAAGGCCCCTCCCCCTCCCCAGCCACCCAATCCCAGGTGGGCACTCCTCCCTGTTGCTCATGCTGCCATCAGCTCTTAGTGCAAAGTCCCCTTCCCTAGCTTTCTCCACCCATTCCCAGCCATATCCCTACTGGACGTCCCGCCTTCCGTGTCCCACGTTTCATCCCCAGGTCCTCATTTCAGTCTCTGCCACCTACCATTCATCCTTTCATCCATGCAGTCACCCTCACCAGCTGCCTTTCTCTAGTGTCCCTAGCATCTCCACCCCCTCCCCCCTTCTCTATTGCCTTTAGACAGTGGCTTTGAAACATCTCCCCCGCCAGCCTCGAGAAACCGAGAGGCAGTGTGGTTGCAAGTATGAGTTTGGGTTCAGAGCGCCTATCTGTCCCTTGCTAGTTGTGCAGCCTTAGGTGAGTGACTTAACCTCTCTGAGCCATCCATAAACGGACCCAAACCACTGACCTTATAGAGTTGTTGTGTAGATCCGATTCAATTATATTTACATAGATTTAGGCATTCAGCAGGGGCTTGATTAATGGTAGTTATTAATACTAGACACTTCTTGTGAGGAGAGAAAGGATGCTCTTCAGATTCCAATAAACGGGAAGGAATTGCTTCCTCCAGCACCTGAGAGGGAGGGTTAAAAATTACACAGTCTTGCCGATAAGCAGGGCCCATTTACCACGCAGCCCCACTCCTCCATTCATCCTGCAAGGAAGCTTCTTCACTTTGGTTTGCACACTGGAACACCCAGGGGAGCTCTAAAATATGCCAATGCCTGGGCCTCACCCCTGACTGGGCTGGTCTAGAGACGCCTTGGGCATCTGGAGCCTCTCAGACAGCCCCAAGGAGTGTACAGCCAGGGCCGAGGAACGTGGGCCCTCGCAGGTACTCCTTCTGCTCCTGCCAGGAGGAGACTCAGGCCAGCGTGGGGCACCCCCTCATCAACCACAGCACTTCATTCCAGGCGTGGGTGGTGGGGGTAGTGGTGCTGGAGGAAGTTTCTGCGAGTGCTATGGAGAGCTTTTTTGGAAACTGTCGAACTTCAGAACCCCCTCACCATTGTTTTCCTTTCCTGCAGCTGTTAGGGTTTACAAAGGGACCAGCCCAAAAGTCAACAGGAGAATGGGCAAACTGACCCCTCAGAGACCTTTTCTTTATCAGAAAAGGTATGGTCTGGGACCGCCAGGGAAGAGGCAGCTGCCAAGGGGTGGACCATTTCATCGTCACATAGTGAAGGGGATTTCTACCTGGTTGCTACAAAAATAGGGCAAGCAATTACTATACAATTTCCCAGGATCTTTTCCTATATTTCCAAAAAGATAAATCACCCCCAGGAACAGAATCTGCATATTGTAATTAACTGATAAATATTTCATACCTGGTTCAAACTTTCTTCTCTTCCATTTAATGGCCACAAACTTGAGCAAAGACGAAATGGGAGGGGGGAGTTTGTGTACAGTAGGAGAGGCTCTGCCGCGGTTTGGGAAGAGGGAGAGACTTCGGTGCTTTTGTCCTTCCATTTCTTCCTTTGCGAAAAGAATGGTTCACCGTGCAAAGCAGGTCGCAGGTGGGAGAGGGCGTCACTCAGCCTCCGCCCTGAGAACCCCTAGGAGAGGGCAGCACTCTGGGGACCCCAGGGTAGCAGGAGCATCAGGGTTTGGAGTCTAAGGGCCTGATGTTTGGATGCAAGCTTTGTTCTCCATTTATTAGCTGTGTGGCTTGGTTGATTTCCTTTGTTTCTCTCAAGCTTAGTTTCTTCAGCTGTAAAACAGACATAGCCATGGTCACCTTGGAGGACTGTAGATAGTAACTACGGCGACCAGCTGCGGCCATTCTGGATTCATACTCACCCTTGCATTTGACACATCTTAACTTCCCTTGCTTGACCTCACCTCAATGTTTAGGGTACCTGGTTGGAGGGAGCCCTAATGGCAGAGGGGTTACTCACTGGGCTGCGAACCACAAGGTCAACAGTTTGCAACCACCTGTTGCTCCATGGGAGAAAAGGGAGGCTTTCTACTCCCATTAAGAGTTAGCCTTGGATCCTTGCAATCAATTGTAACCTGCATGTAACCTCCTCCCTGGGGATGGACAACAGAAAAGTGGGTGAAGGGAGACATTGGATGGTGAAGAATATGACAAAATAATAATAATTTATAAATTATCAAGGGTTCATGTAGGGGGGGATGAGGAGCTGATACCAAGGGCTCAAATGGAAAGCAAATGTTTTGAGAATGATGATGGCAACAAATGTACAAATGTGCTTGACACATGGATGTATGTATGGATTGTGATAAGAGTTCTGCGAGCCCCCAGTAAAATGATTTTTTTTAAAAATTAGTCTTGGAAACCCCCAGGGACAGCCTACCCTGCCTCATACAGTGACTATGGAATCAGAATCGACTGGATGGCAGTGAATTAAAAAAACTTTTTTAAATTTGGATGTTGATAAACCAGGAACCAAAAATTGAAAGCTTATTGGGAGGACTATGCGGTCTCATTTAATGAGCTATGAAAGGTTGACAACACTATCCCATCTGTGACCTGGGTCTTGTAAATGAGGGAACAGAGGCACGTAATAGTATCTGGTCTGTGGGAGTGTCCTGCTCAGACTCGCCCAGATACTAAGTGCCCAGAGAACAGTACCTGTCGTCTGAGTGGGTAGGTTCCATACTGGACTCTACCCACCTCATTAACAGTCTGGCAAACACTATGTAACCTCTGTTTCTGCAGCTATAAATTAGGATTATTAGCAGTATCTACCTGCCTGTGAAATGGAGTGTAAAATGTGTGTACAGTGCATTGCTCTGTCCTGGCACCCAGGAAGCATCCAGTAAATGTTAGTTGTTATCTTCAAGATCATGATCTGATCATGCCCACTGTTGGCACTCGGTGACTCTGAGTCATGGGGTTTCCTGCTAATACCCTTGTTAGGGGGTGAATGTGTGTGAAGGTCCTCCAGAGGCCACAGAACTGGGCTCTCATGAGCTGCCCCCCCCCCCTCCCCCCCCTCTCTCTCACACACACACACACACACACACACACACACACACACACAGTACCCAGGACTTGGGGGAAAAAGGACACTAAGTGGATTATGACTCCATTTCGGGAATTAAATCAAAACTCAAGGCTAACTTAATTTGGCTTCTGACGAGAGGGGAAGGTTAAAAGGGAGTGAAGAGGCGTCTGACTGTGCTCTTAGAATTATAATTGGTTCTGGATCCTTGCCCCCAGCCCTTCCATAGGGCTCAGACCCACAGGGGACCCTGGGGGGAGTGCCTTAAAACTGCCATCTGGAGCCGGGTGAGGAGTTGGGAAACTGCCCAGGAACTTCGCTCAGACAAGGATCATGTCTTCAGGCCCTCTGTCAGCCTGTCTCTGAGTGAAGGGACCCCTGGCTGGGGATGGGGCTTAAGACAGGTAGAGTGGGTCTTCATAGACCAGAGGAAGAGTCCTGTCTGATCTCAGTAAGCACATCCGAGCAGTGCCAATATTGTGTTCCTCCTGTTCAGATGCACAAACACTGTCATACATCTTGTGTGTGGGTAACCACGCAGCTCCTCTTCAGCTAATTTAGCCCTGATTATCCCGAGCACTCACAGCGAGCCTGTAGGACAGGGGAGCACTGCCCCTGCGGCTTTCCTAGACGGAAAGCCCATAGTTTCTCCCACGAAGTGGCTGGTGGTTTTGAACTGCAGCAGTTGGCAGCTCAATGCGTAATCCCTATGCTGTCAGGGTCTCAACTCAGTAGCAGTGAGTGAGTGAAATCCGAAGCACTGTATTCTAAAAGTATCTCCTCCTTACAGGAGTGGTAACTTCCTCCCTAGATACGGTTCCTCCCAGTTTAGCAAGACCACTTTCCAGGACGGAGCGAGGCTCTAGAAGCGAAGTAACGGTTCAGAATCACAGGCTGAGTGTGAGAGCCAAGGAAGGCTTCAACACAGAGACCTCGGCCTGGGGGAGACAGGGCGGGCTCTGGCTTCCCCCTGGTCGAATCGGACGGGAGAGCGCCCGCCGAGAGGCAGGCGCACCGAGCTAGGGGCTCTGGGGCTCACCAAGCAGCGGGGCCTCGGGCGAAAGCGTCGCCGGCGCGTCCTCATTCTGTGATTACTGTCAGGGGACCATCCATCAGCGCTGCTGGGGACGCTCTGCCCAGACTGCCCGCCGCCCGCCGGGGTCTCTCTAGATCGCATTAGCGTGGGGCGAGGGCGCGGTGCGGCTCCGCTGCTGCCAGAGGGGCGGGCCGGCCACGCTCCCGGGTGGGGGATGGGGCGCCCCTGCGGACTTGCAGAGGGGGGGTGGGTGGGGCTTTGCCTGGACTCAGGGGGTGGGGGAAAAGCTGCTTCAGGACCCCTCCCCTACTCCCAATCTCTCCCTCTGGCGTCCGAGGTCCATAAGGGGTGAAATCGAACTGGGGAGCTCCTGGGGACAGGGAGGAGGGCGCTCAGAACATCGCCCACGGACAGAGGCCAGGGAGAGGGATCAGGACCTAAAGGAAAAACCCGAGCAGGAGAGGGAAGACTGGCAGGGAGTAAAGGGACTATGGGTAAGTAGGGGAGAAGGATTTAAAAGGGTAGGGAACAAAACTGGAAAGGAAACTGACACAGGGATGGGTGGGTGGAGATGGGGGAGGACAAACCAAACCAAAAACAACCAGGGGTGGAAAAACCTTAGAGACAATCTAGTGCAATTCCTTTATTTTCCAGATGAAAAACCGAGGCCCAGAGAGTAGCAACTCCCTGGAAGAGTACCACCCACTCCAGCCCACCCCACCGGATCCCATCCCAGCCAGTGGGAATGCCTTGGAGCTGAGTCAGGCCCTTGGCAAGGCTCTTGTTCCCTGCTCCTTGGTCCCCTGGGGAGGAGCACACCTGTCAGGTTGGAGTGAATGCAAACAGAGCTGTAGGAAGGTGGCCTGGTGTTGACTATGAAGACAGACTTTCCGGTTGTCCAGCTTGTTGTTGTTGCTGTTGTGTGCCGTAGAGCCTTGACCCACAGCGGCCCAATGCAGAGCTGAAAGAAACCCTGGGCGGCCCTGGGCATCCTCACCTGTTCCTGTGCCTGAGCCCATGGGGGCAGCCCCTGTGTCCATCCATCTCCTGAGGCCCTTCCTCTCTCTCGCTGCCCCTCTACTTTATCAAAAAGGAGGTCCCGCCATCTGGAACCAGCTTTTTCTGTGCGAAAGCAGCTAAGCTTTCCCAAGTGTGGAGTTGATACCATCCTTCAGAGCATCGCCAGTCCAATTCTCCTGTCTGGTCTATGTGAAGCCCCAGGCTAGCCACTTTGGAGCCTCACGAGCACGTGGGCCCTGTCCATAGGGTGTTTGCTCCAGGCATGGATGACCTGAATGGACATCTCCTTGGCTTCCTCCCCAGTCCATGCCAGCTCTGTAACATCATGGAATTCCCGAATTTTTTGCAACTCCCAAATTTGCTAGCTTCCTGCCTCTGGGAGGACTGTCTGAGTGGTTCCATCTAATTCTCCAGGATTTTGCTCCTTAAACACATTTCCTGACAATCAGAAAGTGCCTATGTCTAAACTGCTTCTTCCTTGCTGCTCAGGGTGAGCATCCTTACCTGGACTTGATTTTTGTAATAGTGAAGGCTGCAATTGCATGCTGTTCTACATTGCATGCTGTTCCTCCATGGTCAGGCAGGGGCTCAAGACTTCTCCTTCTAAGTGCTCTGGACCCTTCTCTTTCCTCTATGGAAACAAACTCATATATACTCTGGGGTGGTGGTTGCTGTTTTACAGAAAGGGCCATTTTCCTCCACGACCCAAATTATAATCGGAAATGGCAAATGTGAGAGTTTTAAGCCCCAGAAACTTAGCTTCTGTGCCAGTACCCAAAGGGGTATAATCAAAACCAGCCTCATCTCTGTCACTGTTGCCAGGTGGACTCTAACTCTTAGCAATCCTATTGGACAGGGTAGAACTGTCCCATCGAGTTTCCAAGGTTATAAAATCTTGAAGGAAGCAGACTTCTGCCTTTTGGCTAGAAGTCAGGTGCTTAACCACTGCAACATTAGGGCTTAGGGCTCCCCAAGGAGTCATGAGGATCAGGGAAGGGGAGAGCAGAGCCCTGGCTAGATCAGGGACATGAGTGGATTCCAGTCCTCCTTCCAGCCCACTCACCCCCACCCAACCCCCAGGGATGAGACTTGCAGGGGCCAAGCCAGGTAGACACTGTTGAAGTCCTAGACCCGATGTCAGTGTTATTCTTCTTTGGGACCCAATCAGTGGCAATGCCTAGGAAAGAGGCTATTTCTGCAGCCACAACACTTTATCCTGAGCAGGAGCAGGGCTAGAAGTGGAGAGGTCGGGAGTAGACCGTGGAGCAGCTTCTCCAAGGGCACCCCAGGTGAGCAGTGCCCAGCCTAGAGAGAATCCAAGGAAGGAGACCCTGGCAAGCATTCCCCATATAGCTCTACTCACGTCACGCACACTGTCTCTAGTGGCCCTCAGTGCTCGGTTCAGCATGCTTGCACAAATAGATAAGCAGAGAACCACGGAAGGAGGGCCAGGATCTTCAGTTAGAGAGGAAGAAACAGAGCCACCGAGAGGTTAAAGGGCATGCTCAAGATCACATGCCTCATCAGGGCCAGGGGCACGTTTCAGGGGAGAGCCACACCCGTGGTTGAGGGAGGCAGGGTGTTGTGATCAGGTGCCAACAATTTGATTCCAATTCATAGGGACCTTCTTTACAACGGACGAAAGACACTCTGGTCCTATATCATCCTCCCACTTGTTATTTCGAGCCCATCGTTACAGCCACTTCATCTCAGGGCAGGTCTCCTTTTTTGCCCCCCTGCTCTGCCAAGTTGGATCCCCTTTTGCAGGGATTGGTCTGTCCTGATGACGTGTCCAAAGTAGCTGAGACCAAGTCTCACCGTCCTGGTATCTAAAGAGAAGTCTGGTTGTACTTCTTCCCAGACAGGTGGGTTTGTTTGTCTGGTGGTTCACGGTGGTTTCAGTGTTCTTCTCCCGCACTGTAATTCAGATTCACTGGTTCTTCTTGTCTTCCTTAGGCATTTCCCAAACATGGAAGGCAATTGGATGGCTATACTTTGGCTTGGATCAGGCACATCTTAGACCTCAAAGTGACATTCTTGCTCTTCAACACTTTAAAGAGGTCTTGTGCAGCAGATTTGCCCAATGCAATACATCATTTATATTTTATTTTTCTATTTAAACATTTTATTGGGAGCTCTTATAGCTATCATAATATTCTATAGTTCAATCACATCAAACATCATTGCACAATTGCTACCACAATCAGTTTCAAAACATTTTCTTTTTTTCTTGAACTCCTTGATATCAGCTCCCCTTAATCCCCTCCACCTTACCCTCAGGAACCCTTATTTACTTATCGTCAGTTTCTTTCATCATCCAGTAAAGCCATTCACATACAATTCTGTTGTTTGCTCCCCTCGAGTGGGGTTACACAGTCATCAGTGTTATGCCATCCCCCTTCCTCTTTATCTCCCCCACCTTCCTGTACCATCAGGGAATCATTACTCCTGTTACTGTTTCTGAAGGGTTATCCATCTTGGCTTTCATGTAGCAAATGATTTTAATTATACAAATGAACACACGAAAGTCTAACACGATTAATGAGGTAAAAAAAAAATAAAAACCACAATAGTAACGGGAAGAAATATCAAAGAACTAGAGGGAGGTTATGTGTTTCATCCATTTGATTTCTTGACTTGCTTTCATGAACACTGATTGTGGACCCAAGCAAAAGGAAGTCCTTGACAATTGCTCTGTTTCTTATAATGTTATCTATTAGTCTAGTCCTGAGGATTTTGGTGTTCTTTACACTGCGTGTAATCCATACGGAAGGCTGCAGTCTGATCTTCATCAGGATGTGCTTCAAGTCCTCCCAGCATTCGGCAAGCAAGTTTGTATCTTCTGCATGCTGCATGTTGTTCAGCATAAGCCTTCTTCCTCTGCGTTACAACAGATGCATTGTACAGAAACAGAATGATATCCTCGGAAAGGTACTTTGAAAATGGAGTGACAAAGGAAAAGGAAGAAAATAGCTCTGATGAAAAGACTGAAGAAACATCTGGAGGCAATGCTCGAAAGAAAGAAAAAAAACTCTCATTTTTTTTTTTTTACCATTTCTTAGATGGCAAAAGTTCAAGAATATCATATGGACGATTCCTTTTTAAAGCTGCATTCTTCTTCTAGTGCCACTTCTTGGATTATCTGCTCAGCATAGTGATTGAATATGTATGGTGAAAGGACACAACACCTGCCTGCTTTTGAACCACTCAGTATTCCCGTGTTGTGTTCTGAGAACTGCCTCTTGATCCATGTAGAGTTTCCACATGAGCCCAATAAAGAATTCTGGAATTTCCATTCCTCTTAATGCTATCCATAGCTTGCTACGATCCACACAGTTGAATGCTTTTGCATAGCCAATACAACACAGGTAAACAACTTTCTGGTATTCTCTGCTTTTGGTCAAGGTCCATCTGACATCAGCATGTCCTTGTTCCATGTCCTCTTCTGAATCTGTCCCTGTGGACAGGCTGCCGCGACTGTTATTGAGTGATCTTCAGCCATCGCGTGCTTACATGTGATATTAATGGTATTGTTCAATAATGCCCCCATTCTGTTGTGTCACCTCTCTTTGGAATGGATACAAACACACGTCTTTCAGTTGGTTGGCTAGGTTTCTTGACATAGATAAGTGACTGATTTCAGTGTTTCAACAGCCTATTGAGACATTTCAATTGGTAGTCCATCAATCCCTGGAGCCTCACTTTTGCTAATTTCTTCAGTGCAGCTCGGACTTCTCCCTTTAGTACCATTGATTTTGGGTCATATGCTACCTCTAGAAATGATTGGATTTCTACTAGTTCTTTTTGGTACTCTGACTCTTGGTATTCCTATCATATTCTTTTGATGTTTTCTGTATCATTCAATATTTTGCCCACAAAATATTTATGTATTCCAACACAAAGCTTGATTTTTTTCCCCTTCAGCTAGTTCAGCTTGATATGTGCTCAGAATATTCTTCCTTTTTGGTTTTCTAACTTCAGGTCTTTGCACACTTTATGATAATACTTTACTTTTTCTTCTTGAGCTACCCTTTGAAATGTTCTGTTCAGCTCTTTGATCATTTCTTCCATCTGCTTTAGCTACACTCTAATCAAGAGCAAGTTTTGGAGCCTCTTCTGAATCCACTTTGATCTTTTCTTTCCTTCCTGTCTCTTTAATGGCTTTTTGCTTTCTTTGTGTGGGATGTCCTTGATACCACCCCAGAGCTTATCGGGTCTTCTGTCATTTGTGTTCAGTGAGTCCAATCTAGTCTCGAGATGCTCTTAAAATTCAGGTGTGATCAACTCAAGGTTGGATTTGGGCTTATGTGGACCTGTTTTCATTTCCTTCAACTTTAACCTGCACTTACATCTGAGCAATTGATGGTCTTTTCCACAGTCAGCCCCTGGCCTGCTTTTGGCTGCTGATATTGAGCTTCTCACCACTCTAGTCAATTGGATTCCTGTGTATTTCATCTGGCAAAATCCACATTTATAGCCATGGCTTATGTTCTTGAAAACAAGTATTTGTGATGAAAGTAATTGGTCTTCCAAAATTCCATCTTGCAATCTCCAGTGTTGTTTCTATCAGTGAGGCTGTACTTTCCAGACTGTTCACCAAGAATAACCAACGCGTCTTGACTGGATGTTTGATCAATTTTTGACTGAATGAGTTGGTAGAATTCTTCATTTTCTTCTTCACTAGTTTGAGTGGTTATGTGTAAATTTGAATAACAGTTATATTAACTGGACTTTCTTGTATGCAAATATCCTACCACAGGCAGCATTTCACATCAAGATGTATATTGAAGTGTTCCTTTTGATGATGAATGTGACACCATTCCTCTTGAATTGATCTTTCTTCGTATAGTAAATTATATGATTGTGTGATTCAAAATGGCCAATACCTATCCATCTCAGCTCACAAATGTCTAGGATATCAGTCTTTATACATTCCATTTTATTTTTTACTACTTCCACTTTTTCTAGATTCATGCTTTGTGTCTTCCACATTCTGATTTGTAATCTTTGTTTGCAGCTGTTTCTTCTGTTTTGAGTCATGGCCCATCAGCAAATCAAGGCCCTGCGAGCATTACTCCAGCCGTGTAATGATGGTTGACTCTACTTTGAGAAGGCAGCTCTTCCTCTGCTGTATTTGGAGTGTCTTCTGTCTTGAGTGGCCCCTCCAGCACTACATCTGACAATGTTGCCATTCTGTCCATAAGGTTGTCAGGGACGATTTCCTCAGAACTGGATAGTCTATTCCTTCTTCACTGTCTGTTCTTCGTCTGGAAATGCTGCGGAAACCTGTGTATCTTGGGTGACCCGGCTCGTATTTGAAATACCAGTGACAGAGCTTCCAGCAGCACACAAGCCACCGCAGTATGAGAAACTGACAAGACAAATCTTAGAGGAGGCTGGGTGGAAGAGGAGAGACGATCAGACCCCACACTAAGGCATCAGAGAGCTCGGTGAAGAGATGAGCCCCTGGCAAAGGGGGCATTTGAGACCATGCAGCTTTGAACATTTCTCATTAAAGACTGATTAATCACATATACAGTCCTGCGAATCACATGAAGAGGTCAACGGAGAGATTGGGTCATTGAGGACCAGGAGAGAAAGGCGTTCCTACTCCTACATGCTGTGCATCACCGAGTCAATCACCCCATCTCTAAACCGCTAAAGAATCAAGACAAGGCGGAGAGCGAAGGGCACGTCGACAAGAAGACGCAGGCCAGTGTCCTCAGGATAACACCGGTGGGCATCAAGTTATCACTTTCCTGAATGAATCCCTTCTTTGTTATTACGACTGTCTGCTTTTGTTTATTTTTTCAAATAGAAAATACATTGTACATGATCCAAAGCTCAGAAGGTACAGTGTTAGTCTGGGTTGACTAGAGAAACAAATCCAGAGACCCTCCGATACGTGTAAGAGAGAACTTTAAATCAAGAAGTCATTACTCGGTGAGTCATTCCAGCCCAGTCCGGATCAAATTCATAAATCCTATATTAGCTCATACATCTGATATTAGCCCACGAATTCCTCTTCAGACTCACGCAGCACATGCAATGATGCCAAAAGAAGGAAGATCACAGGCTGATGAGTGGAAAGTCCTGTGGATCCAATGGCAGTGGAAACATCTCCAGGGCTCTGACTGCCATCAGCATGGCTCCATGTAGCTTGTCAAGAGGAAGAGGAAGCAGAGAGAGAGGGTGCGTGCTGCCTCCAGGGAGGAAGAAGTCCCAGCATCCTCATGAGAAGGCCTCACCCACAAGGAGGCATCAATCAACCTGTGACCACATTGACAGGCTAGACTCTACCCCTTCATTCTTATTTATCAAGTTGACATGAAATTGTGCAACTACCACAGGTACCAGAAGTTGTACAATGGCAAGTAAGTCTCTTTCTCATCCTCAGGATTCCAAGGCTACCCTGTCCTCTCTCAAGTGTAACCACAGTCAGCATTGTCTTGTATCACCCTCCAGAGGTGTTTGAGACGCCTCCTAGCTCAGGACCTGAAGCCGCCACAAGCGTGGTTGCATACTAATGTTTTGAGGGAACATCACATGTGCTCAAAGTGCATATATGAAGTGGTGAGCGAGAACAGGAAGTACCAAGTAGTCGCCATTGCTTCTTCCTACTCTGGAAAGATGTAGAAGCAAGGAGCCAGGAGAGAGGACAGATGGCTGTACACCTTGGGCTTCAAAAGCTTTTCAGGTAAGAGAATGGGATTGGGGGCCGGGCCATGGTAATAACCTCTTCCGGGGCTCTCTTCCCCACCACTCTCTCACCCTAGGTCCTAGAAACCCCTAGGGCTCTCAGCAATCATCTTGTTGAGACAAGCAACCGGTTGGGTGCAGCTCAAGTTCTGCAGAGAACGTGGCTCTCACCTTCCCTCTACAACCCTGTTGCACCACGGTGCAGTCTCTCATGCTGTCTGAAACTCGAATTCTTCCTGCTTCCATGGCAGTTTGTGGCTTCTTATTCGGCCCTCAGTGGGGATGACACTTCCTCTCTGAGATGATAACTTCTGGGGATTCCTTGCCCCTCCTCCAATGTACATACACACGTCATACCCCCTTGCTCTTTTTTTTTTCTTCCAGATGTAGAAGACCGTGACTGCTCTGCTGTCCCAGCTACCTTCCCTCCACATCCAAGGCCCCTGAATTCCTCGCCCGTGACCTCCTTTCTTGCCACCTCCTCCTTACATGGCACATCCCTCTGGTGTGGTCACTCCAACAGCCCACTTTGCTCATGGAGGGTGACGGCTTCTTAGAAGAGCCCCTCTGGTGCTTTGCACAAGACCCCGGGGCAAGGTGGAAACAGGGGAGCGGGTCTGGACGCCAGCTGCATTTTGAAAAGAGAATCAACAGGGTTTGACTCCTTTGGCTCGCATCACGGTTTCACCTCTTCTCCACAGAGAACGGGCTTCTCCTTTCCTTTGAGTCCGAACCTACAGTGCTGTTCACCAGGAAGCCCAGGCTGCCCCCAGGCTGATCTCTTTGCTGACAGGACCTGCCCAGTGTGGGTGATCCCCTACCCTGCACCTGTAGCCCTCGGATGGCCTGTTCTGAGAGAGGTGCAGGTTAACCCGAGGCCTGAGATGACCTCTCCTTGTCCTGTGTTCCAAGTCCTCACTTATTCACTCCACGCTGTGCATTGACTCACTGAGTAATGTTTATTGAACATTACGAGTCCACGCTTTAGGATGCATGCGTGAACAGCAGTGACAAAGTCCCAGCCTTTGGGACGTTTATGTTCTAGCAAGGAGGGACGGATACAGATAACGGACTTAATACATCAGTCACACTCGATGAGGGCATTTGATAACGTTCGTGGGGAAAGTGGAACGAAGGAAGAATGGGACTTTCCACCCCCTTGTTGACGCCCCCTCGTGCAGCATGTTGGAGGATGACCTTGCTGTGGAGTCCGTTGGACTCATGGAGAGCCCATGGTGTCCGCTCTCCATGAGTCAAGGCTGTGACCTCTTGCACGCAGATCTCCAGGCTTATCTTCCGAGGCACCTCTGGGTGGGTTTAAACCATCAACCTTTTGACTCATAGTCTAAATGGCTCCTTGTCCGTGGCCTCATTTACTCCCCCTGTCCCCCCCACCCCCCCTTGGTATGGTTACTCCAACAGCACACTTGAGTCGTAGCGTGTGACAGCTTCCTAGAAGACCGCTCCCACTACTTTTCGCAAGACTCGGGGCGAGGTGCAAAGAAGGTAAACGCCACACAGGATGGCTGAAAGAGAATCAGCCATTTACTCGGTGGTAGTCAGGGAGGCGCTAGAAAAGATGGCATTTGAGCCAACACTTAGAGGCAGGAGAGTACGTCCGGCTCACAGATAGGGGAAGACTCCAAGCAGGGGTGCAAAGGCCCTGAGGCTGGGGCACACCTGGACAGCGTGGGGACAGCGGTGCTGGAGTAGAGTGGCCAGGGAAGAGGGGGGTAGGGGATGACAGCCGAGAAGTCACCAGTTACCAGGGGACAGAGGCCCTATCGGCTACTTGGAAGACTCTTGACTTTCATTCTAGGGGAAACAAGGAGGAAGACGTGATTGGACTTGTCTTCCTAAACAGCCGTTCTAGCCTATTTGCTGGGAAGAGGTAGCAGAGACCGAGGGAGGGTGCCGGGAGGCTCTTCAGAGATTATTGCACTAATCCAAGTGCGAGCCGGTCAGGGCTTGGACCAGGGGACACTAGCAGATGTGGTGAACCGACTTGGCGCTGGGTGTATTTTGAAAGCAGAGCCGGCAGAGTCTAGAGACAGCTTCTCTCCGTTGGCTCCCATCCTGGGCTCTCTTCACTTTCTCTGTGGTGATCTAGCAGGATCTTCTCTCTTTCCTTACCGACCGAGAGCTCTGTGAGGCGGGGGATCCCTGCCTGTCCGGAGATCTGCCCTAGTGCTCAGGGCAGGACCCGCGCAGTGCTGTCTGGGAGCCAGCTGACAAGCAGGGAGAAGTCTGCTGTATCTAAAGAGGATGTGATGGACAGTTATTGAAGGCGCTCAGCTGGGGGCTCCACTCCAGTCTTAATCTGAGCCGCCCTCGAGGAAATCATAACCAGCTCTTTAAAACATGTTAAGACCAGAGCTGGGGTGCGTGTGTCTACGCAGGACCTCAGACAGCTACTTAACACTGGGGGCCTCGGGCCTTTGATTCCTCCACTCTCCGCCTTGCCCTCGTCCCCCCCCCCGCCCATCTGGCTGGTGTTTATCGGCCAAGACGTTGTTTAAATCACACTCATTTCCTATAAACAGTTCACTTGAAGTGCCATCCACTGCTCCAGAAATCCATCTATCACCAGCTCGGGGGCGTTCGTGAGGAGCCTCGGGGTGGGGGGGATGGCTCCCCATCTCTTTCCCTTGCCCCCCCCCCACTCCTCTGATCCATATTCTCAGGTTTCACGCCATAAGAGCTACTTCCCCTTAGTGTAACAGGGCACTTAGTGCCAGGATTATTTATAGCAGTTGAGATGGCAACAGGCTATGGGGGACGGCCAAGTCCATGTATACACGGTTTTTGTAAGTTCAATAAATGGATCGGAATCACTGTTTACCATCTGGTGTCTGTCTCTTCTGTGTTTCCTGATGGCTTCAGGGGGACTTGGGGAGATGGGGGGCACAGGAGCGCCCGGACCAGGTCAAGGTTGTCTCCAGAGCATAAGGGACTGATAAGGCAGGCCTGAAAAATAAATGTACCCCTTCACTCTATCTCTAGTCCACTTCCGGCTCAGTATCCCTGCCTCAGGGGAGCCCCCTTCTTGCAAGGGAATTGCTCGTGGAGCTTGCTCTCCAGAACGGGGAGCCTCTGCCTGCCCCAGGAAAGCTGGGCCACGCTGCCACCACAGTCAGGTCTGGGTATTTGATCCAGACCAATAGGAATATGGGAGGGTCTGAGAGGTCCTTCTTTTGCCCCAAAGCCATCTTATTGGGAGCTCATACCCTATTGTTCCATAGTTCAATCACAGCAAGCCGTGCTGTACAATGGCCACCACAATCAGTTTCAAAACATTCTCTTCCTTCTTGAACTCCTTGACATCATCTCCCCTTAACGGTCCCCCACCGTCACCCCTAGGCGTCCTTATTCTATTTGCTGTCTCTATAGGTTCATGAATCCTGGGTTTTATATAGCAAAAAATACCCCAGAAAAACATAACAAAAATAAGAGGGTTATCCCCAATGACAAAATACATCTGAGATCAAACCCCCAAATGAAAACAAATAAACAAACCCCACAGAAAAGATTGAAAACCAGACCAGGCCCAATGGGCCCCAGAGGGGGATCGACTGAGAAAGTTTAACCGTTCAAGTCAGGCTTTTCGTTCTGATCCGGGAGGCTCTTCTGAGGAGAGGCTTCATTTGGCTGGGTTCGGGTTAGAGCAGAGGCAGGCAGGTGAAGGCATTCCCTTCCTGAAGACCAACAACTTTCTCCTCGTCCTCCCGGCCACAGCCATCTGTTAGCATAGTTTGGAGACTGCTGATGTTTGGAAATGGAGGCTCCCAGCCCATTTTCTGACTCCTCTCCCATTATGGGGAGAAAGATGAGGCTTTCTACTCCTGGTCACACTTATAGGGGCAGTTCTACCCTGTCCTGTAGGGTCGCTGTGAGTCGGCATCCACTTAGTGGCAGGGAGTTATGAGTGAGTTCTCCCATGATCATTTCTTGGCCAATGCCACACAGGAAAAGGTGTCACCAAATCTAATCCTTCCCAAGGGCCACATCCCACCCCTGCCAGACACAGGGTACCCTTTGCCTCCTTCCCTCCACACCTGTGCCCCCTCACTGCACGGAGGAATTCCCAGGTGAGTCCCAGGGAGACCCCAGGTGAGCGTGTGAAAAGGGAGGGAGGGATCAGGATTGGACTCAAAAGTGGGGCAGGCAGAAAAGGCAGCCCTGCCCCCTGGGGACCAAATCATGCCCTCTTCCTAGGCCAAATGAAGAAAAAAGTTCTAAGGGGATCCTGTGACTCCATAAAATAAAGGGACATAATTGGGAGCGATATCTAATTTATCTATTGAATGCCTCCTACGTACTCTTTTATCACTTAGATGGACAGAATATAATTGGTGTGCTCAACGCCATCAATCTCAGGGCCTGGGCTTCCTGTGCTGGGTACACCTATTACTGTCAGATTATGACACTGTAATACCAAGATCAATGACATTTTAAATGTGCTCCAGTTATGGGCAATTGCTGACAATAAAAACAGTGACAAATTGATGAAACTTGGGCAGCGATGATCTGGTGTCAAAAATAAACCATAAATAATCCGCTTTCCAAACTAGAAGAGGTGCCGGGGCCATTCTGTTTCGGAGAAAGAGACCCAGGGAGAGGAGAACCTCTCCCACTTGCAGCCCCTTGGTCCCTCAGGAAGTCCACCCTCTTAGGAAAACACCCTCCAGGCTGGATTGCGTGGCCTCAAGGGACAGACTGCGCGTAGGCTTTTGTCAAAGCCTGAGAGCTCCTTTTCGAAAGAGCGCCCATCTCTGTGTGCCTGCCGAGGTACCAAGTTCACCAAATGCTAGTCTTGCCTTGGGCAGCCTTTGGGGGTCCTTCCTGCACCCAGCAAGCAGGGAAGATAGGCTGAGCCACTGAAGCAGACTTCATCAGCCTTGCAGGCGGGCAGGAACTTCAGTTCCATTGCATGGAGGACCTAGCTCTGTCCTCCGAACTGGAGGAGCAGGGAACCTTGACCAGCCCCAAGCAGCCCTTTCTCTAGGTCATCCTTGGTGTCCAGGAGGTGCTTGCCCCCTTTCCTAGAAGAACGCAGCGGGCGCGTTCTGAGTGCTGAGGACTGGAGCAGGTGGGAAGGGGCTGCGATTGGGACGACAGAGAAAAGATGGAGAAAGAACACCAGCAGTCTCTCCTTTGCAGGCTTCAACTCATATTCGAGGCGTTCAAGAAAACAGAACTATTTGGGGGATGCAATCAGGTAGACCCTTCACTGATTCTTTATTTTCAGGGGATTACCTTACTTTGTCATCTTCTCACATACCTTTCCCTCATGTGAAGAGTCACAATTTCTCACCATTAGCACAACCATTAATATCCCTGATACAATGATGGTGACTATTATTGGGAAGCATTTATTGTGCCACTGCTATGTGCCAAACTTTGTCTCAGGGGTTGTATTGGTATCATTTCTCATACCCACAGCAGACCCGTGATGAGATGAGTTGTGTGTTAGGCTGGGCCCACTAGAGAAACCAGTGACACTCAGATGTGTATAAGAGAGAGCTTTATATCAAAGGGTAACTGTATATTAAGAAAACATCATGGCCCAGTCCAGATCAAGTCCATAAGTTTGATATTAGCCCGTATGTCCGACCCCAGTCCATAAATTCTTCTACAGACTCACACGCAGCCCATGCAATGATGCTGAATGCAGGAAGATCACAGACCAGTGGGTGACGAGTGTTGCGGAAGCCTCTCAGCACTGGCACAGTTCTCCATATGGCTCCAGGGCTCTGGCTCCATCAGCATAGCTTCATGTGGCTTGTCCACAGAATGTGAAGCAGAGAAGACAGGAGTTCCCAGCATCCTCAGGAGAAGGCCATGCCCACACAGAGGCATCATTGGCTACGACCTGGTTGACAGGCTAGACTCCACCCCTTCGCTCAAGTTGACAGGAGAGGATGTGACTGCCAAGAGTAGTAATTTCCACGTTCTTCGAAGCAAGGAACCTAAGTCTTAGAGACTTCACGGCTTGCTTCAGATGACACAGCCGGGCAGGGGCAGAGGAAGGAAGAACACAGGATATTGACTCCAAGGCTCGTCGTTTTCCCACTGTCCTTCCTAGTACAGCTCACCCCGTTTTATAGACAAGACTCCAGAGGTGAAGGGCCCCCCAGTAACCCAAACTTGCCCTGTGGCTCAACTTTCAGCCAAGGGATCAATAGCCTAGATTACAGTGCTTCACAACCTGTGGGTTGTGACCCCTTTGGGGTTGAATGACCCTTTCACAGGGGTCACCCGATTCATAACAGTAGCAAAATTACAGTTATGAAGCAGCAATGAAAATAATTTTATGGTTGGGGGTCACCACAACATGAGGAACTGTATGAAAGGGTCGCAGCATTAAGAAGGTTGAGAACCACTGGCCTAGAAGATGAACAATAGACCAAGAGAGGTCCATCAGCCCTCTGGGATCAAGAGGACAGGATCTGCCCAGGGGGCTGCCCACTGTCGCACCTCTCACTCAGAGTCTAAGGGTCTGAGGGTCACACTTCAGGGATTTCAGGGAGGGCACCTCTGAGGCCCACAGAGGTTTTTTGATGGCAAATAGTCCAGAGCATTACATATAATACATAGAGACCTGTTGTATATGTAAAACCTTATATATATATTTCTATATAGAGACGAAGACACTTATATATATTATGTAAAAAAATTAAGTTTTCATAATTTTAAAACCGACATTTAGGGCCTCAAAGAAATTAGATCTTGCTGACAGCCCTTGAGGCTAAGCCCCCAGGTCCCAGAGGTTCAAGTTCAAAGGGACGTCATCAGAGTGTTAGAAAATCTCTGTGTTGGGATTAGAGAATGGACACCATATATCCTCAACGCAAACTCACTGCCATTGAGTCACTGCTGACTCACAGCTCCCCCCACCCCCATGGGTTTCCAAGACTGTAACTGTTTACAGGAGTAGAAAGTCCAGAGCTGCTGGTGGTTTCGAACTGCCGACTGTGCAGATCGCCTCCCAATGAGTAACCACTACACCACCAGGGCTCCTCCAGCACCAGTATACAACTCCTCAGGATTTCACCTTCAACTCTACCCTCAAAAACATCCGGTTTTCAGTTCAAATTTACAATGCCATTTTTCTAATTATTTCCTCTTTAATAATTATTAGCTCAGCGACCAGTCATCTAACCAGATGACCACAAAACAGAACGCTTATAATTGGTTGGATTT
>NW_022111304.1:1975113-1987410 GCF_000313985.2 Echinops telfairi | reverse complement strand
AGCATTTAAGAACTAGAGGAAAGTTATATGTTTCATCGTTGCTACCCTGCACCCTGACTGGCTCGCCTCCTCCCCACACTAATTGGTTGGATTTTTAAAGGAAAAGCCCCTCGGCTGCCTGTGACTTCGAAGCCTTCCAGTTCTATTCTTGCGGAGGGAATGGTCACTAGGTACACTTTCGACTCCTTCTTGAGCAAAGGCTTCCTTTCTTAGTTGCCTCTCTTTCAAGAACCCCTCCTGGAGGTGCCCTGCTGGGCCAGCCCAGGGGAGGCTCAGGGCTCAAGGATTCCACGTCCATAGGGACCCTTGATTCATTAGACACCCCCTCCCCCCAGACCCATCCAAATGGATCCCTTTATCTAGCTTGGCAATATCCAGGTCTGTGGCAGTTACATAATTTCCTGTGAACTTGAGCAGAGGGGTGGAGTCTGGCCTGTCGATCAGATCATAGCCAATGATGCCTTTGTGTGGACATGGCCTTCTGAGGATTCTACAAACCCCCCGTCTTCCTCCCGGGAAGCGGAACACATTCTCTGCTTCACCTTCCTGTTGACAAGCAAAATGGAGCCACCCTGAGGACAGCCAGAGTCCTGGAGCTGGAGGAGCCAGGTGGAGACTGCCACCAGGACTGAGATGCTGCCATCGCCCCTGGATCCACCACCAGCCTGTGATCTTCCTGCATTCGGCGTCGTTGCATGGGTTGTGTGAGTCTG
Organism: Echinops telfairi; assembly: GCF_000313985.2. Classification (NCBI taxonomy): domain Eukaryota; kingdom Metazoa; phylum Chordata; class Mammalia; order Afrosoricida; family Tenrecidae; genus Echinops; species Echinops telfairi. The sequence continues at coordinate 1,986,697 of NW_022111304.1, read as the reverse complement.
AAGAGGGCTTCATAGACTGGTATCAGACATAGAGGCTAATGTCGGACTTAGAGACTTGATCTGGACTGGGCTGGGATGCAAGCTCTCTCTTACACACATATGCGTGTCACTGGATTTGTACTCTCGCCAACCCGTCCCAACACAAGCACTGAGGCCCCAAACTCACATTCCTAACTGTGGGCGTTGCTAACGTTGTTGTGGTTGTTTTAATGGTGCGGTAATTCAGATAAACCGTTCGTGCAAGCAGGCAAAACAAGAAGAGGAAGACACAGGGAGAGCTGGGCCGTACATCTCAGGGCTCTGGAGGCCGAGGTGAGTCTACACTGACTCCGGGCAGACGTTTGCATAAGCTGGTTCTCTGTGGGGTTGAGTGCCCTGCTCCGCATGGTGGTTCTGGAAGGTGGGATCCCTCAGGGTGCGCCGCTCTGGTGAAGATCGGACTCTCGGGAGTCTGGGGGCGGGACTGGCCATACTGCAATTCAAGAAGATAAGCTGGTCCTTCGGTGATTGTAGGGGTTGGAGCTAGAAGAGGAGAAGACCTTTCCAAGAGACCCCACCACCCTTTCAGTTGCAGACTCGTGGAGTGGGGGGCTGACCAGATCCCGCCCCTCCCCTCCAGGAGTGTTCTCTCTATGTGCCCCATGATGCTTCTGATCTCTGCACTAAAGAAGCAATCAAAGTGGCGAGGACACCGTTTCTGCGAGGGTGTGCCTGGTTCTGCCTGATCCAACGAAACTGAAGTGGCCTCTCGGGTCTTCCCAAGAGAGAGGGCTTCGGGATGGTCAAAGCAATCCAGGCCCCCAACCTAGGGACGGAGCCAAGAAGGGCCGCTTAAACACACCCAGGGCCAAGAGAACGCTGAGGCAGAGCTGCCAGAGGCTCGGCTGAGGAGCTGGACATAGAGACTGAACCGGAGAAGCCAGGAACTTTGAGCAGCCAGGCTCGGCTCCAGAAGGGCTCCCGAGAGGCATCCAGGGGAAGGGAGTGTGCCAGCGAAAGGCGGAACAAGGCTGAGTGGAGGTGCAAGGTCAGAGGCTGTCTCAAGGCCAGTTAGTAGCAGATACGGAGCCCTGGTGCTGTAGTGGGTATGTGCTGGGCTGCTAACCTCTAGGTCAGCGGTTCAAAACCACCAGCCAGCTTCAAGGGAGGAAGACAAGGCTCTGTATTCTCATAGAGTTACAGTCTCGGACCCTCACAGAGGCAGTTCTGCTCTGTCCTATAGTGACTCTGAGAGTCGGCATCGACCGGATGGCAGTACGGTTGGTTTGGGGGTCTGGGACAAGAGTGGCGGGGTGAGGAGAGGAGGGACAGCAATGGCTTTGAAGAATTGAGAGGGAGCTCTTATCAGAGGGCAGCCCTTCCCAGAGGAGGGGCCAGAAACCTAGATCTTAGGATCAGGAAACCTGGTTATATTTCACCTCTTTCCCTGAATAAAGAGATTGAATTTGGCTAAGAATAAGTCCCTGGGAAGTGATTGTGAGCACCCTGCCCGTCCATCTTGTTGATGAATATGGAGGGGGAGCAAGGCTGAGAGTGTGGGCGTCTGACAAGGTCTTTATGATTCTAGAATCACTTATTACATCTTCTTCCTCCTCCTCAGCCTTGGCTAATGAGCTGTGGGTCTGCTCGGCACGAAGACAGCAAGGCACGCATTGTGGGGGATGCAGAAGCCAGGTCCTGCCCTCCTGGACTTCGGAGAAAAAGGGGGGCTGGAGCTTGGTTGTTGCTCTTGTGCTCTCACACTGAGTCCCAGCAGGACTAACCTCCCCTGGTGCCCCTGTGCCCCTGACACCTCTCCAAAAAGCCAAACTCTGCAGCCAAGTCAATTCCAACGCAGAGCGACCCTAGAGGACCGGGCAGACACTGCCCCTGTGGTTTCACAGTCTGTAGAGCTTTACGGCAGCAGAAACCTCGTCTTTCTCCCATGGCGTGGTTTCAAAATGCTGACCGTGTGCTTAGCAGCCCCACACATAGCCCACTCTCCCACCAGGACTCCCCTGAAAGCTCTAAGCCCCTGAGAATACAGGATCCATAGCTTCCACGACGACCAGCCCCAGGGCTTCTGCTTTTCAGCACTGGAAGTCCCACCATGGATCCCTCCCACTGTAATGCTGCTTCATTCCCTCTGATCCATCTTTCCCTGTACCCCAGCTTCTCCTCTGGGGATCCTCATCTTGGAGACTGGCACTTTCACCCTGTCAGTCACGCTGACCAGAAATCTGGGAGTCGTTCTAGACTCCTCCAGCTTGATCAACTTCTTCCGGTCAGCAAAGATTTATTGAGCATCTTCCACAAGCCACGCCCTTCCCCTGCTGCTCCAGAACCGTGTGCGCACATCCAATCGCTGTCCTCACGGGCCTTGCTATCCGTGTGCGTCATATGACTCTACCTTCTGAACACCATGACCTCTGTCTTCCCTACCGTCACCGTCTTCATCCCTCACCTGTCACCTGGAATCCTCTCCTTGTCAACCAGAGTGGTCTTTCCAAATCCACTTCTGCCCCTGTCACTACTTTGCCAAAAGCTCACATGAGCGTGGTTGATGTAGACCAATATGGATAAACCTCAACAATGTGGGGTGGAAAAAGCAAATTGTGATCTCCTTTTTGACACCTTTTTAAGTGGTTTCCGTTGTTTTAGAAATGAAGGGGAAATGCAGGTGGCGTTAAGCCTCCCGCGAAGGAATGCCCTTGACCTCGACCTAGACCAGACATGTGCACAGCCTCGCTGTCATGCACAGTGCATTGGAAAGTAGATTACTGAAGAGGCAGTTAAGCTAAATGTTAACATCTTATCATTTGATCTCCCCTTTGACCCATTTTCAGTTTTTTCTGGGGTTTAGTATTTCCTGCTTTCTTTTCTATTGAGGGTTTGCTCTGTTTTACTTTGTTATGTTGTAATTTGGGGGGGGTATGTTTTTCATGGTGCATAGGAACTCCAGGCTAGGTCAATCTATATAGACAGTAACTGGATTAATGTGTCTGGTAGGTATGGCAGGGGAGATGGGGGGTGGGGCGGAATGGGGCCGTTAATAAACAATGAGGGCAAGAAAGAAGGAAATGTTCTCAAATTGATTGTGGTGATTGTATAACTCTTCTTAACACGATTGAACTATTGAATTGTATGATATGAGAATTATACACCAATAAAACTTTTTTTAAAGAAAAACAAATTGTAAGTGATATGATAAAAGTTGGACGGCTTCACAGCGGGGCAAACCAAGAACGGAACATAACAGATCAGCAACAGGAGCAAAGCAAAGCCACAAAATCCCCAAAATAGACTTCAGGCTAGGTGGGGCAGTTCCCAGAATTCCCCCAGGGCCAGTGGTGAGATAGTTATAAAGGTCAGTGGACAGACCTGGAATTATGTATGCTTTTTCCCCCCTAGTTATTATGATCTTTTTTCCCTCTCTCTTTTTATTTAATCTTTTGTTTTCTTTTTGTTTTGTCTCCACTATTGTTGGTTTTTCATATCTATATCAGATAGGCATGGGAAACAAGCTTCAGGAGAATGCAATGGGACCCACGGTTCCAGAGGGACCTGGGGGGAGGGGTGGGGGGAGGAGCGGTGAGCAAACAACACCATAGACAGGGAACAACTAGGAAATTAAAATCAACAACAAGGAGGACATAGATTCCGGTGGTGTTGGAGCAACAGCAATCTAGCTGAGAGGAATTACTAAGAGGCAGAAGAAGGACAGCACGATGGTGGGGCAGGAGGAAGGTAAAAGGAAACAGGAAAAATCTAGAAAGAAAAGCTATGGATAGAGGAATAAACATAGGTGTGCACTTTTGTAAATACATTAATTCATAAAAATAGAGATATTGGCCTATGTACATATATTTATAGGGCAATTCATTGAGGTATTGGATGGACTTTGGGCCTCTGCTCAAGCCCTTCCTCAATGCAGGAACACTTTGTTCTAACAATGTGGCATTCTGTGATGCTTACCCTCCCAGCATGATCACTGAAGACAAAATGGGTGCATAAGCAAATGTGGTGAAGAAAGCTGATGGTGCCCTGCTATCAAAAGATATAGCATCTGGGGTCTTAAAGACTTGAAGGTAAACAAGTGGCCATCTAGCAGAGAAGCAACAAAGCCTACATGGAAGAAGCACACCAGCCTGTGTGATCATGAGGTGTCTATGGGATCAGGTAACAGGCATCAGAAGACTCAAAACAAACAAATAAACAAACAAACTGAAAACATTGTTGAGAACAAAGGGTGTCAGAGCAGAGACCTAAAACCCATCTGTAGACAATGGGACATCCCCTCACAGAAGGGTCACAGGAAGGGATGAGTCTACCAGGGCACAGTATAGCACCACTGAAACACACAATATTCCTCTGGTTCCTTGACGCTTCCTCACTGCCCCCACCCCCACCCCCTGCCACCATCATGACCCCAGTCCTGCCTCTCACACTTTGGACTAGACCGGAGCATGTACACAGGTACAGATAAAAGATAAGAGCTCACAACACACGGAATCCAGAAACAGGAATGGGAGTAGCAATACCAGGAGGGCAGGGTGAAGGTGGGGAAGAGGGGAGGAAGGGAGAACCAATTCTAATGACAGACCCATAACCACACCCTAGCCAGCCCCCAGGGGACAAACTACAGAAACCTTGGGGGAAGGGAGACAGGGGTCGGTATAAGATATGAAAATAATAATTTATCATTTATCAAGCAGTCACGGGGGAGGAGAGGGAAAAAAGAGGGGATGATACTAAGGGCTCAATAGAAAGTAAATGTTTTGAAAATAATGATGGCAACATATGTACAAATATGCTTAAAATAATTGATGTATGGATTGTTATAAGAGTTGTAAGAGCCCCTAATAAATGATCTTCTAATTTAAAAAAATAGAGAAAAAAGTTGGACAGTTTTAAAAAACATTAAAGCACTCTTATATCTTATTCCTGGATATACCTCTATGTGGCTCAAACATAAAAACAGAGGCTGCAAGAATCACCCCAAATTCATGGAGTGAAGAGAGAGACCGGTGGAATGGAGGGTTGGGGGGCCCGGGTGGTGGGTGCGCGCGCGAGGGGCGGGTGGAATGAAGGGAATGCCAACCTGATCTATAATGACCTGCTTATTTTTTAAAATCACTTTATTGGGGGCTCATACAACTCCTATCACAATCCATACATCAATTGAATCAGGCACGTTTGTACATATGTTGCCTTCATTCTTTTCTAGACATTTACTTTCTATTTAGTCCTTGGTATCAGCTCTCCCCACCCCTTTAAAAACCCCTGATAGATTGTACATTGTTATTATGTTCATCTCTCACACCTACCACTGTTTCCCTTTCCCCATGTTTTCTGTGCTCTTCCCCCTGTAAAGGGGTGCATGGTTATGTGTCGATCATTTCTCCCTTACTCTCCCCCTCTTCCACCTACCTTTCTCATATCGCTATTCCCACTCCTGTCCCTGGATTCTGTGTGTCATGAGCTCCCATCTCTTATCCATGCCTGTATACATGCTCCGGTCTAGTCTGAATTGAGAGGCAGCACTGGGGTCATGGTAGTGGGGAGTAAGGAAGCCTCAAGGAACCAGAGGAAGATAGCGTGTTTCATCGATGCTTGACTGCACCCTGGTGACTCATCCCCTCCCTGTAGCCCCTCTGTGCGGAGATTGTTCCGCTGTCTACAGATGGGCTTTAGATCTCTGCTCCAGCCCCCCTCATTCACAACAATATGTTTTTGTTTGTTATATGTCTGCTGATGCCTATTACCCGATCCCCATGACTCTTCATGATCACTGTAGCAGTGTGCTTTTTCCATGTGGACTTGTTGCTTCACTGCTGACTGTTGGCTTGTGTAACTTCAAGCCTTTAAGACCCCAGGCACTTTATCTTTTAATAGCCGAGCACCATCTGCCTTCTTCACCACATTTGCTTATGCACCCCTATTGTCTTCAGGATTGTGTTGGGAGGGTGAACATCTCAGACTGCCAATTGGTGTGACAGAGGACATTTCTGGGGTTGCATGGTGGGGAGGCAGCATGGTCTGAACCCCACAAGAAGGGAGCATACCAGACCAGCAGCTGGAGCAAGGCAGAGCTTTGAAGCCCGTGAGGAGCTCCCAAGGGGGTCCTCCAGGCCAAGAGGGCCAGCTCCTGGACAGTCTCGAAGGCCAGTGAACAGACCCAGGATTTTTGTGTATTTCTTCTCTTTAAAAAAATCGTTTTTCCTATTTATTTACTGTTTTCATTTTAAAAATCATAGTCAGTGTACCTACCTATATAGGATAGACATGGGAGGCATGCCTGAGGAGAGAGCTGTGGGACCAACGGTACTGGGGAGACCTGGGAAGTGAGGGTGGTGGGGAAGGGGACAGTGAGCAGGCTGCGCCATGGACAGGGGAACAACTAGGGTGTTGGAGCCAATAACAAGGAGGAGACAGGGATCCGAGGCAAGGGAGGAGGGGGTTGGAACAACAGCAAACTAGCTAAGAGAGGCATCACGAGGCAGAAATAAGGGGAAAGTGATGCTGGGGCAGGAGGAAGGGAAAAGGAAACAGAGGAAGGACCAAGGAAGGAAAGCAATGGACAGAGGTGTAAACATAGCAGTGCACATATGTAAATATGTTAATCCACAAAATAGAGGTATTGGCCCATGGACATATATTTATACGGCAATACAGTGAGGTAGGGGGTGGACTCTGGGCCTCTGCTCATACCCTCCCTCAATACAAGACCTGCTTATTTTATTTGAAAACTTTATTTGATTTGATTTGAAATTTTTATTTGAAAACTTTATTTTAAGAGCAAAACTGACAAAATACTAAGAAGAGCTTGATGAAACCTCAAATAGCAGGCACAAGTGTGTTATACCAATCTTTGGACTTTCCGTATTATAGAAAGAAAAAGAAATGTGTCAAACGTAAACCATAAAACTCACTGCGTCCACCCCTTCATGAGCGTGTACCAACCTCCCCTGAAGCCTTGACACCAAAGTTCCCCAAAGAGCCTGGGCACTCTTGTCTCTGTACCTTTGCCCAGGCTGTCCCCTCTCCTGAATTCCCTTTCCTGCCTTGCTATTTCACTCCTGCCCTTCAGCACTAGGGATATAATGTAGATTGAGGTGGGTGGGTGGTAGGAACCTGGGAGGGAGAAACATTTGGGGGAAGGACATTTTTTTTGTACTGCTGTGTATGCTGCAGCAGCTAGAAAGACAGACCACCTGTGTCTTTTTATTTAAAATCTGGTTTGTTTCAAAACTGTTATCTATGTGGGGGAGGTGGAAAGAGTAAGACCCTCCACAGAGTCCTCCCTCCACCCTAACCTCCCCAATAGCCCAGCCCTGAGGCAGAAGCTTCCCAGCAGAATAAGGAAAACTGATAACCTCATTCTCTGGTCTGGCTCTGGTAGGATTATCGTCTGGCTTTCCCTGCTGGTGTTTGAAGAGCTGTGTTAGTGCAGGCCAGTGCCATCCTGTGACTACAGGGAGGAAGCGCTGGTTTGGCCCCAAGCTCCCGTGGGATACTAAACATGCACATCAACTCTGAGCCCAGACACCCTCCCACAGGGCCCTGCAGCTGACTTCCATGAGCTCTTTGAGACAGTTGTAGTGTTACCTTTCTGTGTCATCCTGGCTTCTGCTTTCACAGTCTAGGGTGGGTACCTCTCACATACCCTCCCATGACAACTGTCCTCTCCTTTACACACTGCCCTGCCTGCATTCTAACGGCCTGGGTCTGCACTTACTTCTGCACCAGACACTGTGCTCCAAGAGGGCGGGGACGGAGTCCATCTCATTCATATTTGCACCTGAGGTTCTCCTGACTCAGAGCTAACGTTCAGTGCTTTGCCTGTGTGTTTGTTTTGATCAATTCGAATGAATGAATGCACTCTCTTCCCCAGTAAACTGTGAGCACCTTGTTGGCAGGGATTGTGGCCAGTTCGTGAAGCCTTGGTAGCATAGGGGTTAGGAGTTCACTTGTGATCCATAAGGTCAGCAGTTTGAAACCGCCAGCTGCCCTGCAGGAGAAAGACTGGGCTTCCCACTCCCATACGACACTACAGTCTCGGAAACTCACAGAGGGCAGTTTTACTGCCCTGCAGGGTCGATATGAGTCAGCACCGACCCATGGCAGTGAATTGGGTTTGGGTTTGGTTTGGTGCCCTGTTCATCCCTGGGTCCTCAGTGCCTTGTTGAATTGAGTAAATGGCCCTCATTTCTCACCTTTCAACCAGGTAGGAGGGGAAGAAGCCCTGCTCCTCCCTCCCTCCTCCCCACTACCAGTATCAAGGCTGGTGGCTGATGTGTGGGGCCCTCCTCCCTGAGATAATCTGTAAGTATCCAAACTGTCTAGCAGAACAAAAGAAAGTGGTGGCTGAGTCACTTGGCCCAGATCTTGTCAAGGCACAGGGGACCGCCTTAGGAACGGTTCTGCTTCAGGGACACCCCTTCCTCACTTCAATCATCAGCAGTATCCAAGTTCTCACTGTCCACTCTCCGATCTTCCTGCTGTCACAGGAGCCTAGTTTCATCTGACTCTATTCTCAGGAAAGATGTGATGTAGCCAATTGTATCTGCTCATCCGCCTGAAATATAGATTCTGTCCCACTTCAGGAGTATTTCCCCATCGGAAACTTTCTTGTCAAATCCTTATCAGTCCCCTTCCAAATATAGTCTCGTCTTGTCCTTAATTAAATGTGTACTCATTTTCAGCCCCTTTTGCCTTTACTGCATATCCCAGCGACACTTGCAAGCTCTATACGTCCACAGTGTAGCTTCTGAACCACCACCATAGGCAGGCTTGATGGATCGGTGTCACAAATTGGCAAGGAAAAAAATACGCTCCAAAAAAGGGCAGTTTTTTCCCCACGTTTCACATCAAATTGATCATCTCGGTGCTTTCAAGTAGGAAGTTATTTAGCACGATAGGAAGTGAGATCTGATTTCTGCAAAAAATATTTCTGGACACACCAGTTACCATCGTAGATGCATAAAATGCCTGTAAATACATACCCAGGAATAAAGACCACGTCTTTTATTGATATTCTTTTTCTAATTCCTCCACTCTATAGGGTTTTCCCCAAGGGCCTTGGTTTAAACCCCGAGTGCTGATTGGCTGATTTCGTTTTGGATTGGGGTCCCTGAAACCATGGCTCCCTCCCCGCAGATGTGTTCCGCCCTGCCTTGTGAAGACAGCGGGGAAGAACCCCTAAGTGGACCCACTGGAGTGGTGGTTCTCCTTGGCCGCAGGCCCGAGGCTGTGAGGGTGGGGGAAGTGGGGTGGGGACAGACATTTGAACTGCAAGTGGAGGGGCGGGGTGGGGGGGTGGGGGCCAGGGAAAAGGGAAAAGGGAAGCGAGGAATCTGCGCCAAGGCCAGAGGTGGCTCCCAGGGGAGTCCTCTGCGCGGGCAGCCGGACGTCGCTCCATCCGTCCCGCCTGACTGATGGGTCTGCTGCTAAGGCACAAGCTGTCGGGGCCGGGCCGCTGCCAAAGCAGAACAGTGGCGCTTCTGTGCGCCTGCCCGGCGCGCCGGGGCTGGGCCCAGGCGGTGGCAGGCAGGCAGGCCGGCCGGCCGGCGGGCTAGGGCCTGATGGGGAAAGCAGACGGCTCAGGCGCGAGCCGCCAGGGGCGGGGTCCCGGCTACTGGGGTCACAGGAAGACTCGCCTGCCCCCCCAAACAAGGGAGGAGCACGCCCTGGGGATGGCGGGGTGTGTGTGTGCGTGTGTGTATGTATGTTTGTGTGCGCGTGTGTGCACGCGTGTGTGTATGTGTGTGTATGTATGTTTGTGTATATATGTCTGTGTATGTGTGTGCATGTTTGTGCGTGCGTGTGTGTGCACGTACATACGTTTTTGTGTGCGCATGTGTGCATGATGTGAGTTTGTATGTATGTGTGTTTGGGTGCGTATGTTTGTGTATGTGTGTGCGTGTGCGTATGTGTGTGTTGGCAGCAGCCCTTGGGAGCGTTCTGTTTGGGGAAGGGCTGTGAGTGGAAGGCAAACAGGACTTGCTGGGGGAAGAGCCTGGTCATCGGGCCCAAAGCCCCCGCCTCCGAGGTTACAACGCCCTGGCTTCAGGCTCCATGTCTGCTTCCGGGTCAGAAGCCCCCCGCCCCCCGCCTTCGCACCCCTGCGCCTTCCCCCTGGGCTGGCCCTTCCCGTAGCGTCACCGTCACCGGGGCCTTGCCGGAGGGGATCCCGGGCCCTGCGATCCCGCGCCCCGCCCGCGGCCGCCTCCCCCTCCGCGTTAATTAAAACTTGCGAGATGGAGAGGCTGGCGCGGGCGGCTCCGTTTTATTTGCAGCATCTTTCATGCTGCTGACGATCGTAAAGGGCTTTAATATTGAAATATGGGCCATTTTCCCAGCTCCAGCCCTCGCCGCGCGCTCCCCACACCCCCACGCCCCGCCAGCCCTCGCTTGATGAAAGAGCCCCTGCAAATCCATTAAGAAGAGATAATTGAAAACTCCGGGGTAATATTTAAGGCCGCGCGCCGACGCGGGGCGGAGGCCCCAGGGCGCCCGCAGGGCCGGGGATTGGGCCCCGCGCCGCCCGCCTGCCCGGCCGGCCGCGTGCTCCGCGCCGCCGACGCCCGAAGCACGGCCGCGACCCTGCTCTCTGCGCCGCGGAGATCCCGGCGAGGTGGTCCAGGCCGCGGGCACTGCCGCCTCCGACCTCCCTCCGGCCACACCCGGGACTGCTGGCCTCGCTCGGAACCCACCCAGCTGCAGCCTCAGCCATGCTGCCTCGTGGGGAGTGGGTGGCAGTGGACGCCGCGGTGCAACTCCACGACGAGGACACGGGCTTGGTTAGAGTAGCCTGTCTGTTTTAGAATCTTTTCCAATTTTCCACACACACGCACTTTTTGTAAACATAGCTCAAGCATCCCTCTGTACTCTTCCCTCCGCATGAAGACGGGCTGACCTTTAGCCTGAGGACAGGAACCAGGGGTCTGAACCCCTCCTGATCTCTCATCTGGGCTCAGGGCCTGGTACATAGGAATATCTGACCACCATAACCACACACACCCTGGGGGGTGTCCAACAGCAGAAACCCCAGGGGAAGGGAGACAGCCGTCGGTGCAAGATATGAAAATAATAACTTATAAAAGGGGTCGCGAGGGTGGGAGGGAGATGGGAGGGAAAAGAGAGGATCTGATACCAAGGGCTCAGTAGAAAGTAAATGTCTAGAAAATGATGATGGCAACATTTGTACAAATACGCTTGATACAACGATGTATGGAATGCTATAAGAGCTGTAAGAGTATATATATAAGAGTTGTAAGAGTATACTGTATATATGTAAGAGTTGTAAGAGAATATATATATATATATATATAAAACCATTGTCTGGGCCCCTAGAGCTCTCCAGGGCTTCAGTATGGGGGAGAGTAGGGCTGGGATGGGGCTCATGCCTGTCTGCCTTGGTGGGAGAATGGGGTGCCCGGCTGGGACGAAGGCTGAGGACCCTGTTCTGCTGTGTGGCTGAGGATTCCTCAGGCCTCCCCCTCGGTCCTTGGGGAGGGTTTTCCTACTCCTTTGGCCCACCTCTCCAATCCAGCTAGACTCTAGGGTCGTGTGTGTGTGTGTGTGTGTGTGTGTGTGTGTGTGT
>NW_022111304.1:1948537-1975013 GCF_000313985.2 Echinops telfairi | reverse complement strand
ATGATGATGGCAACATATGTACAAATACGCTTGATACAACGATGTATGGAATGTTATAAGAGCTGTAAGAGTATATATATGTTATAAGAGTTGTAAGAGTATACTGTATATATGTAAGAGTTGTAAGAGTATATATATATATATATATATAAAACCATTGTCTGGGCCCCTAGAGCTCTCCAGGGCTTCAGTATGGGGGAGAGTGGGGCTGGGCTGGGGCTCATGCCTGTCTGCCTTGGTGGGAGAATAGGGTGCCCGGCTGGGAAGAAGGCTGAGGACCCTGTTCTGCTGTGTAAGGAACCCTCAGGCCTCCCCCTGGGTCCTTGGGGAGGGTTTTCCTACTCTTTTGGCCCGCCTCTCCAATCCAGCTAGACTCTAGGGTCGTGTGTGTGTGTGTGTGTGTGTGTGTGTGTGTGTGTGTGTGTGTCTGGGGCATGCAGGGATGTGCATGGGACGTGAGTGGTTCTGGCATTTCTCCTGGTGTCCTGCTGACCCCGTTCTCCACAGGGCCTTCTCTGCTCACACAGGCTGCGTTCCCTCTCATGGTGTTCAGGGCTGCTCAGGGTTGTGTCCACATGGTACCACGGAGTGTGGGGCTCCTCTGGCTCAGCCTCCCCACCTCAATCATGACTCCTATCTACCAGTGATCCTTGTGGTGATTAGATTTTATGTCAACTTGGACCTGTGTGGAGGGAGGGGTGGAGTCTAACCCATCAATCCGGAGTTAGCTTGCTGGTCCCTCCTTGGGAGTGTGGTCATCCTATTAGAGAGACAGGGGGACTTTCTCCTTCTTATTCTTCCCCTCGTCCTTGCTGGGCCTCTGTGTCTGCCTCCAGGGGCAGCCCCGTGTGAGCTGCTGATCTGGAGAACTGCTGCACCCTGCCACGCTTCCACCGACCTTGGATCCACGTAAGTGTGCCCACCGGCTCGTGATCTCCCTGCTCCCTCTTCACCAGTCTCCGCCATCTGCCTGAAGCTGGGCCCCGGCTCAATCTGAAGAGGGGCCCCCGGCTAGCACCAGGCCCCTGGACTTGAGTGGGACTGGGCAGGGATGCCTTCTTGATAGAAGATGACTTCTTGATAGACAGTCCAGCCTGACACCGATATCTTTTTCGTGGACAGGACAAGACTGTATTTCCAGCTCAAGGCTCCTCATTAGCCTCTCACACAGTAATGCAGCTGTATCTACGGGGCTGTTGAGACCCAGAAACACTATGTGATGTGGCCAGGTCACGCCATGATTGGTAGCCCAGCGCCGGAATCCCAGCACAGTGGTGGCCGAGCTGGAATGAGAATCCCGCTGTCACTACACAGTTAGGATCCTGAGTGCCTCCCACAGAAGTCTCACCTCTCACACAAACCATCTCCACCTGCCGAAAAGGAACCCGAGGCTCAGCTGGGTGAAATGGTGTGTGTGAATAACAGGCCCATGGGGCAAGGCTCAGTTGGATTGGCCCCCGTTGCTGCACCCCATTGGGACTCATTTCTCCAGGGTCCCCTGGCCCCTGCCTTGACCTCTTGATCAATTTCCCAGGCCTTCTCCCTTCAGCTGTGGGATCTCTGTAACCAGGGGTCTTTGCGCTCCTCAACACCACCCCTGTCACCAGGCAGCTCTGTGCCCCAAATGCAGGGATGCTGGGCCAAGTGAGGAGTCTCCCTGTTGTCCTGGGCCCAGGCTTCCACGCACAGAAGCCACACAGAGCCCGCTTCCCTGCTGCACATGCTCGTTCCTGTCAGTGGCCACCAAGGCCTGAGCCATAAATCCCCAGGTCTCTGCTCATGGCCATTAGCAAGCGATTGGGCCCATCAGGACGCCTTTATGAGACTCGGGTCAGATAAATGGATGGCTGGAGGTCAGGAACCGGGGATCTCCTTGGCCAGCCTCACTTCAGTGGTGTGCTCCACTACCCGGCAGCTGGCAGGTTCCCATTGGACTCTGCCGCAGGTCAGAGTGGGAGCGTGGTCCCTCCCAGTGGGGTGAAGATGTGTCCTCCGGGAAGCCACAGCCACTGAAAGCAGAGAGCCTGGCAGTGTGGAACCTCAGAGAAACCACAGTCAGCAGTGCTGGGCGCACACATGCACCCCCCACAAGCCCACACCCCATGGTGATGTAGTGGGTTACCCAGGGAGCTGTTAATCCCGAGGTCAGCCATTTGAACACATCTCCCGCTCCTAGATGCTCCTGTTTAAGACCGGAAGTCTCAGAAACCCAAAGGGGGCAGCTCTGCTCTGTCCTGTAAGCTCGCTATGAGCTGGAATCAACTTGTGGTTGTGGATTTTGGTTTGGGGTCACAGGTATGACGACTTGCATTTACTTATGTGCTTACTTTTTGGGGGGGGGGGTCTGTATCATCCCCTGACATGAAGGCTCCCTGAGATGCGGAGTCTCCGCACCCACCCTGTTCATTCATGAGTCCTCTGCCCCCACTGCCTAGTATGTAATAGATGCTCAGCTAGTGCTGTCCCAGTGGATGAAAGCTGAGAAGTCATGGGGGGAAGGGTCTGTGAATGGGTGTGGGGAGGCAACCAGAGGCAATTTCTGGAGGAAGGAAAATGGGAAGAAAAATAATAACATTGTGGGGGAGGCCTGGGGGGATGCAAATCTATCTGGGTAACAGACCAACCCCATTGGTCCCAAGTGGATATGACAGAGGGTCAAGGGGTCCGAGAGGGGCAGATCCTGGTGAGAGAGACAGATGCTGCGGGGTTTTGAAATCCAAGTGGGCGGTGGGAAGACACACATGGCTTTACATTCAGTTATGGATTAATTCCGATGGTGAGCACATTCTTTTTTTTAAGTCATTTTATTGGGGCTCATACAACTCCTATCGCAATCCATACATACATCAACTGTTTAAAGCACACTTATGCATTCGTTGCCTCATCATTCTCAAAATTCGCCTTCCGCTTGGGTTCCTGGAATCAGCCTTTTCCCCTCCCCCTCCTTCCCTGCTCCCCCTCCCTCATGAACTCCTAATAATTTATAAATTATTATTTTATCTTATCTTACACTGCCCGGCGTCTCCTCCCACCCACTTTTCTGTTGCCCATCCCCCAGAGAGGAGGACTTATGTAGATCCTTGTGATCAATTCCTCCTTTCTATCCCCACTTCCCTCCCGGTATCGCCGCTCTCACCGCCAGTCCTGAGCAGTTCATCTGTCCTAGATTCCCTGTGTTTCCAGTTCCCATCGTACCATTGTGCATCCTCTGGTCTAACCGGGTTTGCAAGGTAGAGTTGGGATCATGATAGTTGGGGGGAGGAAGCGTTTAAGGACTAAAGGAAGGTTGAGTTTCATTATTGCTACACTGAACCCTGAGTGACTCATCTCCTCCCCATTACCCCTCTGCAAGAGATGTCCAGTTGTCTACAGATGGGCATTGGGTCCCCATCACGCGCTACCCTCATTCAGGATGATATGATTCCCCCCACCCCCACCTTGTCTTTGGTACTTGAAACCTGGTCCCCTCAGCCCTTCAGGATCACACATGTTGGTGTGCTGCTTCCATGTGGGCTTTGTTGCTCTGGGCTAGATGGCCGCTTGTTTACTGTCAAGCCTTTAGGACGATGGGCACATTCTTATTGAGCCCATTATATGCCTGGCACTGTGCTGGGTGCTGAGTAGACCATGATGAACCTAACAGGTCTGGTGCCAGCCTTCATGGAGTTTCTAGTCTACCAGAAGAAACTGACATTGAACTCGTTTGCTGACAACTGGGCTGCAGGAGCAGTATGTTATGAAGGCTCTGATGTGTGGTCAGGAAGCTTCCCAGGGAGTGAGAGTCACCCAGAGTCCTGAAGGGTAAGTGCCCTTCCTCATCACCCCCTGAAGACCTACCGTCTGAACCCTGGACCTTCCTGCATGCCACTACTCTGCATCTTTAAGAGGAGTGCCCCTTCCCTGGTCAAAAGAGGTTCCGGGCACCCAGCCCAAGGCTGCCAAGGTTGCAAGCCATAAATCAATGCTGGCACTCCCTTGGCACTGGGTCCTCCTCTGAATGCCCAGATGGCGGGCAGGCCTGGGGCTCCGGGGGCAGCCAGACACACAGGAGGGGAAAGGCAGGCAAGGTAGGAACACAGCTGGGCCCTGGGTCCTGATGGCAACTGCCCACCACTGTCTGAGGGGCTGTGGACCAGGGGAAATGCCAAGATGCTTCCAGTCCAGTCCAGTCACAGGGACATTCTGACCTCCTGAGCCACAGGGTCATGCCCCCTCCCTCTGCCATTCATGAAGGAGTCCTGGTGGCAGCGTCCGTTAGTGTTGGTTGGTTCACACCCACAGGCTCCTTTGGGGAGAAAGATGAGGTTACCGGCTCCCTTAAACCGGATGGAAGGTAACTATGAGTTGGAATAGACTTGACGGCTTTGGGGAGGGGTCCCTGCGTGACCCCGGTCTCAGAGGCGTCCTTTAAGAGCAAGAGCCATGGATTTTCTTTGGCTGCTCGAGCATCCAGCCTGAAAGTTCTGCCTATGGTTGGACCTGCTTCCCCCTGGCTGCTGCCAGGACACATTATTTTCAACTCTAGGAAGGAGAGCGGCTTGCCATCCTGGGCAGGGTGGTATGGAGCGATGGGATGCCCCCTCTTCCTGCACTTTCTGTCTCCCAGAGAGGCAGGCACATATTTCTCAAGGTCAGTTGGAGAGGATGGAACTCTGTCCTCCTGGGGGTTGCCATCCCTCAGACACCCTCCCAGGTGCTGTGACAGAGGGAACATATGTCGCTCCCGCTCTGGAGGATGGTGACATCTCGCCAGCCACAGTCCCACAGAGCTCGGCTCAGCAGGCCCTTGGCAGAACTGGAAAAGCAGCCTGTCTCCAGAGCCTGGGTTTGGGTTCTGTGTGGAAAAGTGAGAACAAAGCTTGGGGACCCCTCTCGCAAAGGAATCCAAATCACCAATGATGCTTCTAGAAACTCCTGGGCTATAAGATGCTATAAGGTGTTCCTGGGGGCTCTTATCCTCCCAGAACTCCTAAGAGTTTAAGGACCTCCTCTCTCACACGAGAGAGCCAGAGAAGGAAACCCAAGTCTTTCAGCATTCCAGTGATTTCCACATTGCTAGCTACACTACATTCAGCTCCTGAATAGAAATCATCCCCCTGCCCTCCCCCCAGTCACCACTAAGCAGGAGGTGACTTTGACTATGGAAGAGAGGGTGGGGGTTAGATAATAGGTGGGACTTTCTAAGAGTAGCAACAAAACAAAACAAATTAATTGCCATTGAGTTGACTCACAGCAACCCTGTAGAACAGGGCAGAGCTGCCCTGTGGATTTCCAAGACTAACTCTTTACAGATGGGAGTAGAAAGCTTCATCTTTTCCACACAGAGCAGCTGGGCGGTTTGAACTGCTGACCTTGTGGTTAGCGGCCCAATGTGTATCCCACTATGCTACCAGGGCTCCTTACTCTAGAGTAGTAGAGAACCCAAAAGAATGAGAGGCAAGATGAGGAAAGGAATTAAGTTATTCAAAACAATGTGAGTGTGTGTGTGTGTGTGTGTGTGTGTGTGATCGGGAATCAGGTTGAGATGTCACAGAAAGATAGACATGACAGAGGCGCAGGGAGGAAAAAGGTTTGCTTGGAGCTCAAAACAGAGTAGCTGCGTTGTCAGAGTAACTTTCCCACTTCCCTGGGGAGGTGGGGTTTCTGGGGGTCTTCATTCCAGACCCCAGCCTCCATGTGCCCCAGGTTTCTGGGTATCTACAGTAGTTTTAACTGGGGCCTTATCACTCCCGATCCTCTTGGCTTACTTCTTGCTCCCTTGGGATGGCTTATCGGGCTGCCAGAGTCATTTGCTGCCTCTAATTTGTGTTTAAATTAAAGTTCCCACAAACAGGGGCTCAATGTGCTGTTACCAAGAGTTCCCAGGCACCCTGCAGCTCCAGGAAGTTGAGGAGGCTCAAGAGAGAAGGCCACTTTGCAGGCAGCCTGGCAGCCTGACCCCTGGGGCAGTGGGACCTGTGCTGATGACGGAGCCAGGAGGCTCTAGAGGAGTGGTTCTCAACCTCCCTAATGCTGCGACCCTCTCGTACAGTCCCTCATGTGGTGGTGACCCCCAACCATCACATTATTTTCGCTGCTACGTCATAACTGTAATTTTGCTACTGTTATGAATCGTCATGTAAATATCTGATATACAGGATGTATTTTCATTGTTACAAATTGAACATAATTAAACATAATGAAAGCATAGTGATTAATCACAAAACAACGTGCAATGATATATTGTGAACTTTTCTGTGTTTTCTGATGGTCTTAGGCGACCCCTGTGAAAGGGTCGTTCGACCCCCGAGGGGTCGCAACCCACAGGTTGAGAACCGCTGTGTTAACAGCTGCAAACAAAACCCCTGTTGCCATCAAGCTCCCTCCTCCTGGTGACTCCACGGGGTCAGAGTAGATCTGGGTTCCAAGGTTCTCAGCGGCTGATTGTTAAGAAGTGGGTCACCAGGCCTTTCTTCAGAGGGGCCTCTGGGTGGGCTCGACCCTCCAGTCTTTCAGGTAGCTGTCAAGTGTGTCCGCCATTTGCACCCACCAGGAACCAACCCCATGGTGGTCTTCAGGCTCCATTGTTTAAAACACCTCCCCCGCCTTCTGGTCAATTCCAACACATAGTGACCTCCAGGTCAGAGTAGAACTGCGCTGCAGGGCTTCCGAGACAGGTGGCTGGTGGGTTTGAACCTGGGCCTGTGGGCAGCATCGCAACACCTCCCAACCCACAGAGCCCCCAGGACCCCTTTGAAAACACGTCTATGATGCTTCCTATGTGCTGGCCCCTGCTCCTAAGCATTCTATAACTATAAACTCACCTAACCCCTTTTGAAAGCCTTGTTATGGACAAGTCCTGGTGGCTGGGTGGGTTACGTGCAGTTGCTAACCGCAAGGTGGGCAGTTCAAAACCACCAGCGCCTCCAACGGAGAAAGGTGTGGCTCTCTACTCCCACAAAGAGTGACAATCTCAAAGAGTTAGCACCCACAGGGATTGTTCTACTTTGTCCTGTACGATTGTGATGAGCCGGAATCCACTCGATGGTAATGAGGGCTGGTTTGTTTTATTACTGGCCTTAGAAAGTTCTCCTTGAAAAAAAAAAGAAAAGAAAGTTCTCCTTGTTACTGAACCTCCAGCCACTGTACCCCAGTGGAAGCCTAGCAGATTCGGCTTGGTGGTGACTCAGGGGGCTCCTATGCGGGAGTTAAACTGCATGGTGGGGCAGTTCTACTCTGCCCTCCAGGGTCCCTGAGTTCGAATGGATCCAAGGACAGTGAGCTTGAGTTTTGTATTAGTATCATCATCACCTGCATGCTTACAACTAGGGAAGCTGAGGCGCAGAACGGTCAGGTAACGTGCCCACAGCTAGTCAGAGGTGGATCTAGCTCTGCTTCTCCAGAGCTGCTGCCACCGAAGCGGAGATTTGCCTGCCGCGCTCCCCATCCCTGAATCACAGGGATGAGGCTTTTCTTTGATTGGAAACTGAGACCAAGCGCCTGTCCTGCTCCGCCTTCACCTCGCTGAGCCACAGTCTCCTCACCGGGAGAAGTGAGGATGGAGGTCGCTGGAGGGAAGGGGCAGGGGGTGCTAGGGAGGTTTAAAGCCCCAGCTTGTCAGACTTGTCAGGTCCCTTCCCTGTGGCCCCAACCCCAGCAGCCTTCAATCACTGCCTCTTCCTTCTGTGTGCACGGGAGGCCGGGACTCCTCCTCCCTGATGGAGCACTCTCAGGCGAGTGCGGTCCTTCATTCATTCTTCCAACTCCTCTCTCTTCTTCTGAGGACCGCCTAGAGAAGAGGGGTGATGCTCTAACCCGGAGCCCCCACCACCACGGGTGCCCCTAAGTGGATGCTTCAAGATTCTGACGGGAAACAGATAACCCCCACCCCCACCACCCCCAAGGCTCCACTGATGACAGAGGAGCTTTCAAAGGTATAGCTATGGTCCCCCCAACGCCCCCTAGTCTGGAAGGCAGTTCGACCCATGGCAGCCACACGCGTCACGGAGGAGATCTTCTTCATAGAGTTTGCTTGCTGCGGAATCAGGCCAGCTGCTCTTTCCGCGGGTTTGAACCGCCAACCTCTAGAGCTGTGCCATGTAGGGACCTTACAGACAGGAGTCAGGGAAGCAGGCAGGGCTTATGAGGCACTAGGCAGCTCCCAAAGAGCAAGAGACGGGAACAGTGCCACTAGAGCACCGAAGCCACAACCCCCTGCTGGGACCTTAGCCAGGCATGAAGGTAGGTAGATGGGGAGGCTAGCACCCTGAGCCTTCTCACCCCCTTTTTGCCAGGATCTCCTTTAGCCAAATCCCACTAGAAGCAAGAAGATGGGGAAGCCGGTGGTGCATGCCAGCTAGATCCGTCTCCTGGGACACAGAGCAGCACTAAGAGCAGATCTGGTCCCCAGGTAAAGGCAATGATCCCCGCCCCCACCCTACTCCTGTGACTCCCTGCTCCCTATGCTGGGCGCTGGGCCTTATCTCGGCCGGCTGCTGCCCTGCTGGCAACAACGAATGACTGGCAGGGAGATCAGAGACTTATCACCAAAGACTTGTCACCAAAGACAAGGCAGGTGAGATCCAGGCAGAGCACGACTCAGGGGAGCAGGCAGCCCTGGAAGGGTTGGGGGGGTCACTCTCAGCTCAGAGAGGAGGACAGCGCTGGATTCAGGGTGCTGCGTGGGATGCCAGCGGCTCCCCAAACACGGATGGCACCACTGCCTTCCTTCCCTCTGTGGACTATGAGCCCCCCTACACACCACACACACACACATAGGGGGCAGGGATTTTGCCTTGTTCTCCCTCATCGCCTAGCACACCCTGAGACACACAATCAGAACTTATCGAAGAAGTGAGTGGATAACAAGTCAACGAGTGAGCTTGCCCTTCAAGCACAAGGACACCCACCCTCAGGCCCACCCCCGGCTGGAGCACTATTGAAGGAAAGACAGACAGCATTTGCTAGAAAAGTTTTTATTTCGATCATCCATCCACCACCTCAGACTTTCCATGCAGCTGGCCACCCGAGCCTACAATCGGTCTCCAAACTGTCCAGAAGGCTGCGCTCAAATGCACTTCACTTGGCTCCTCTTGACATGGCGGGGCACGGGGATCAGGGAACCGCAAGTTACGAGCACTTTTCCCGGAGAAATCTTGATCCGTGGCAAACGGTCTGTGCTACTCCCGGCTGGAGCCCTTGGCAAGAGATGGGAGGAGAGACTGACAGTGCCAAGGAGGCAGCTGAAGGATGGTCACCCTGGGAGCCGCCGCTCCGGCTTGCTTGTTCCGATGGGCCATAAAGACGATGACGAGGGAGGCAGGGGAAAGGGGAGGAGGGCTGCCAGAACAACAAACCGAGCTCCCAAGCACAGTGGTGGTGCCAGGCCCACCTGCACACAGACTCTGGGGCCAGGCGTCTGGGCTCGTCATCCCTGCGCTCCCACTTGCTCATTTGGTGGTGGAGAAGAAGGGAGGCGTTAACAGTCAAGGAACTATTCCCCCCAGGGCGAGGGTCCTGGTCAGCCCCATGTGGTGTGGGTGTCTTTACATAAAATCAAGCCAAACGGGTGGATTCTCATCTCCCAAGGCCTTGCTCTGTACCAAGCCCAGCCTCAGAGGCCGCTCAGGTTGCCTGTGAGAAGCGAGCTCATGCAGATGAAAATCATAACGTGTTCAAGTTGGTTATTTGTCATCAAGCTCATGTGAGGGGCTTGACTTAGCAGGGAGTGGAGGGGGTTGCGAACAGGCTGTCAATCGACAACTTTTGATTATCTGCCTGGCTGTCAACATCACCAGCTCCTTGGCTTGTTCAAGTGTCTTGTTGACAACTTCCAGGCCTTCCATGGGCCCTCCCACACACACAGACAGCGCAGCTCGGCAAAGCTGGGAGGGAGGGGGGTGGGGTGGGAGGGGGAAGCGCCTTGAAAAGTAGAGGGGGCTCTTCTTTTCCTACCCCGAGGCGGGCACAGCCACAGGACAGCAAGCTGTGAGTGGGGGTGCTGGCACTTCTACCTCATCTGGCTTTGTTTGGCGGGGCCCGAGGACAAGACAGGGGTAGCACAGAGACAATGTGTCAGAAGCTCAGAAAGATGAGTCAGGGTTTATCACGAGGGCCTGGACATCACGAGGGAAGACATGAAAACAAAGGCGCATCCCAGTGTCAACATGTCCTGTCAATCACTGCTATCTCAGTGTGGGGGGGGGCGGCGGTAATCCTTCCCCCCTCCGGATCTCAATCTTGTCATCTTTAAATGGCCAGTTGACCTCATGCCAGGAGTACAGAGCGGGGAGAGATGTGTTTAGACGAATTGTTGGGCATATTGGCTGATCCACTAAACCAGCGGTTCTCGACCTGTGGGTTGCGATCCCTTTGGGGGGTTGAACGACCCTTTCACAGGGATCACCCAATTCATAACAGTAGCAAAATTACCGTGATGAAGTAGCAACGAAAATAATGTTATGGTTGGGGGGGGTCACCACCACATGAGGAACTGTATGAAAGGGGGGCGGCATGAGTTAGGTTGAGGACCACAGCACTAAATGGTAGTTAGCATTGCACGATCGGCACACCATCCCCTCCAGGAGCTAAAGAAGTGCTGACTCTACACATTTTCTTCCCAGAGCACACAGCAAGTACTTACTCGGTCACTTACTCCTTCATTCAATCCATGTTCACAGAGCTCGCACCACGGGCCATGCTGTGGCTCCCTTGTGTCTGTCTGACTCTCACCACTAGAGTTGCAAGGTTCACAGGGGCAGGAACGGAGTCAGCTGGGTCCAACTGATGCTGAATAAATACTTGCCCGGTGCGTGAATGGACTGGACCCAAAACCTATCTGCAAGACTGAGATGGGCCAGGCAAGGAGGTAGGGCCGAGACCTGGGGTCAGTCTCGCCTCAGGCCTTCCCTCGGCTCCAAGATATTGGAGGATGTCTCCTGATCTGAGCCAGGGACTCTGTCTTCAATGGGAAAGATACCAACTTTTCAACTCGGGCTTCTCTGGAACCCGAGGAGAAGGGTCTGAGTCCCCAGATTTGAACCAAGGCAACAATTACAGAGAGAACCAATGGAGCGAGGAGTTAGTGTCCCCACCTCAGTGAGTGTAACAGAGGGAGATGAGGCCAGTTGGGTTCACATAATAAACCCAGAAGAAGACATATCCGAAGATCCTGGCTCTCAGGCGTGTGGGCCACTTCCATCCATAAGACACACCAATCTTGCCCAAAGGCCTCACTCTCCATGGCTCTGGCTTCTAGAAACTCAAGAATAAAGCTGGGGGGCGGGGGGAGCAGTTGAGCTGGAGCAGGAAGCCATGGACGGAGACAAAGGCCAGGCACTGTCTGCCCTGGCTGCCCCCCAAGCCAAACTTGCATCGCGCACAGGCAACATGGGGGCAGCTCCCAAGCAGCAGCTCAAGAAGATAAATTGACCCCAGAAGGTATGGGGCTGGGTCCCTTCTCCCCTGACAGCTCTCCCTGTGTGTTTTTTCTGGCACAAGAAACATTCTGTCTTCTTGTATAAATAAGGGAAATTTATGTCCATGTTCCTCCTCCTCCTCCCTGGTGGGCCACAAGGAAGGGGCTTGTGGGGGAAGAGGGGCCTCAGATTCCAGATACAAATGTGGAAAGACTTGAGGGAGTCAGGGGGATTCCTTTGCCCACTTTGGCTCTGGCCCCAGCTGTCCTCTCCCGCTGCCTTTTTGACCCTCTGGATGGTGAGAAAGGTGGAGAAAAGGTGCAGGCCACTCTTTCCCCAGGCCCGGGGGAAGCTGCTCTCCCAGGCTGAGAGCCAACATAGACAGAAAGGGCAAAGGGGACATTGGACAAATGTGGCTTTGCTGTCACGGAGCATTCATGAGAGAGACATGCGTCCCTCTGCTTGGATAGGGCTGGTGATTTCTGTACTTCTTGGCTTGCAGAGGCCACCGAATATGGTGGCGAGGGGATGGCTTGGATCCATGAAATGGACAAAATAATGAATCATGTGACCTTAAGCCATTCACGGCCACTCTGTAAGCCTAAGGGAATGAACCTTACTAAGGGTTTTCAAACTGGTGTGAGCTGGGGGGGTCCTTTCTTTAAGACCCAACATGTAACATAGGTCTCCTGATGAGCTGCTTGAGTTAAAGACAGAGGGGGGATGGGAGCCCCAAGTGTCTAGGCCTCTGGCGACTGAAAGGACTTCGCCAAGTAAAGTTCAAGATGGTCTCCAAGGTCCCTCCCCGCCCTGTCCTCAGGAAGAGATCTGACCCCGGCTGAAGACTGGAATCTTCGGCACATACCATGGGTTCACACCCCAGCTCTCTCACTTCCTGTGTGCCTTATGACACCTTGCCCTTTTCTTTTTCTGCGCTCCGATTCCTCATTTGTAAACTGAAATAATGATACTGACCTCAGAAGACCGTCACAAGGGTCCTATGAAATAATGTGCCTGCAATCCTGAGCATCTTGTCAGACAATAAATGTTCTGTTGGGGTCCCTGGGTTGTGCCAATGGTTAACACACTTGATTACTAATCAAAAGATTGGAGAGACCCACTCAGAGTGCCTGGGAAGAGAGGCCTGGCAATCTACTTCTGAAAAACCAGCCATCGAAGACCCTCTGGAGCACAGCTCTGCTCCGACAGGCATGGGGGTGCCTTGAGTTGGACCGGATTCTTTAACAACTGGTGGAGGATCTGATGTAATCATGTTGGTGAACGATATGATGTAATCATGTTGGCGAATAATGTGATGTCATCATGTTGGTGAGTTTACATTGCTTAATCCGATGTGAGAAGGTATAGTAGTCAGGATGATAGAAAACAACTATCACCAAAAAAAAAAGGCCCCTGAACACCACAGCACGTCAGAAACAGACGTTTATTTCTCACAGTCGGCTGGAAGGGAGGGGTCTAGGATGGCAGGCAGC
The DNA here is from genome assembly GCF_000313985.2 of Echinops telfairi. NCBI lineage: Eukaryota > Metazoa > Chordata > Mammalia > Afrosoricida > Tenrecidae > Echinops > Echinops telfairi. Next base: position 1,962,124 of record NW_022111304.1, on the reverse strand, counting down.
TCAACTTCACCTTCTCCAGCAGGCACTTGGGTTCCTTTCATATTGTCACTTTGCCCTCTCAGAGATGAGGTCAAGCTCGGGGTCAGATGCATCTGGTTCCAAGTTCATGAAAGAGAACAGAAAGGCGACCTTAACAATGTCTTACTGCTTTGATCACATCACCCACCTCAGATTCCTCTCTGGTCCTGCCTGGCGGGCAGCAGAGACATCTGGGCAATGGAGCCTCCAGCTGGGTAGCTCCATGCTCAGAGATAACACCACTTTTGGGCAACAAGGGGAAATGGCTTTCTCTAGGAAGGGGAAGTCACCAACCAGAAAATAATGTGATTCCTGGTCCAGTGGGTGCCATTCATCCCAAATCAGCCGTCCCAAGAAAGTGACTTGGGAGCCTCCCTCTAGGGAGACTGCCTTTCTCGCCATCTCCCTCATGTGGACATGAAGAAAGTTTATGACGCCCTGGCCATTTGCTCTCTCAGTTTCACTCCGTCTAGCCCTTGTTCCCAGGGACGAGAGGTGGCTCCAGCTGTGGGGGTAGCAATGACCTGACATGGGAGAGAAAGACTAGACCAGGGCAGGGAGCTCAAGCTGAGCGTGACTTTTGTTGCCAGACAAACCCAGCTACCTACCAATCAAGCGACCTTAGGTGGGGATTGGATTCTTTGAGCCTTAAATGACTCTTGTGGAAAGGAAACTAAGGAAGCCATTTTGCAAGGTTGTCATAAGCATTAAATAAGATAACGTATGTGTCTAGCATACGGTCGTCCCTCAATAAATGACAACTAACTTTACTTGGTGGAAGCAACACAAAGCTAAGCCAAATCTGAGACATGCCCCCCTTGCTCCCATCGGGCCTTCCTTCCTCTCCTTCCTTAAGAAACACCCAGTGCTCTCCCTTGCCTCCACTTTCCATCCTCAGTCCTTTCCCATCTGAATGCTCACCTGCATTCTCTTCCAGGAAGTCTTCCTACACTGAAAACGTCCCACTTGGCTTCTTCCTACCCTTAGACCTCCCCTTCAAGCTACCCTATGGTCTGGGCCCAACCTTGGCCAGTTCTCCTTGCACATATCCCAACTTCCCTTTCAGAAAGTTCCAGCCCCCTTCTGCAGGAAGTGTGGAACCAATAGGAAGAGAGTTCAGATCTGCCATCAGGCATATTAGAATTCAGACTCCAACTCGACCACTTTATAACTTTGGCCAGTCACTTTGCCTCTTGGGACTTCTGCTTTCCCTCACCTCTAAAGTGAGTTCAGGTATATGCAGACTGGCAACCAATCATAGGATGTTTAGTAAACCTCATTCACCTTTGCTCTGCCCAACCTCCCTATCTCCAGGAACGTGTGCCTCCCAGCCAGGTATCCATCCTCTCTCAACACCCGCCGGTGAGGACTAGCTCCCAACCAAAAGGACATATTAGACCAAGAAAATAATTCCCAGATCACTAGGGAAAAATAAGCAACTTATCATTTAAGTCTGTGAGCCCGGCAGGGGACCACTGACCCAAGAGGCAGACCAGAAACCTAAGAAGAACTCAAGTGTCCCAGCTCCCAGGACCAGGGGGTCTCGCTTCCCCTGCCCTCATCCCCAGCAGCTGTGGTTGTTAAACCAGATTCAACAGGGATGGAGATGAGGGAGCTGCACTGAGCTCTCACAAGAGTGGCACACTATGCCCCTATCCAGCTTTCTTCATCAGAAGAGCAACAACCTCAATTATGAGTCATGCTGGTATTGTGCTTACTCTGGGACCAACATCGTTCTAGTTGCTTATTTTGGGATGAACATTATTCTAGGGATTTCACACACGGACTCATTTAATCCTTACAACAACCTAGAAGGTAGGGATGATTATCTCCATTTACAGAGAAGGAAACCGAAGCACAGAGAGGTTAAGGAATTTGGCTAGATTCGTGCAACTGGTATAAGCCAGAGCTGAGATTCAAAGCCAGGCAGGCTACCTCCAGAATCCCTGGTCATATCCTCTCTGCTGTAAGGACAAACATTCGCTGGTAGCTTTTATGTGCCATGTCCTGTGTAATGCATATTATATGCATTGCATTTAATCCTCAAACTATACCCTGAGAAGCATACTATTCTTATTATTATCATTCCTGGTTTTGTAGGTCAAGGAACTAAGAGAGAAAAAATAAGGAACTGACCTAAAGTCCAACAGCTAAATCGCTTCGGTGCCCGTAACTGCTTCACCTCACTGCCCCTCCCCACCCTGACTGCCCAGCTCCCTCCCTCTCTCTGGGTGGGTTTTTGAGCCCCAAGTGCCTTCCTTCACAAATCTGCCTGACCCCACCTCCCATAATCCTGCTCTCCAGCTGCCCTTGTTCATATCATCTGTTCTAGCCCTGCTTTGCCCCAAACGCCTTTCCTTCCCACTAAATGGCCCCCCAAACCCTTAAGTCCCTCTCCCTCTGTTGGGTGCCACCTTCTCCCACAGCTCATGCTGCACCCTATGAATTTCACCAAAAACACCACCCCAGAGTGCTCCCTCCTGGGCCTGCTTCACCACCACCCCCACCCCCACCCCACCCCGCCCTCAGGGAGCCACCAAAGTGACTGAGCTGAAGAGCCAGAAATAAAATCTTCATTCTACTCCCCTGCCTCCTCTTGCCATTACTCATCTGTGAATCCAAGGCGAAGAAGGGAGTGAAAGTTCAGAGCGTTCATTTAATATTAACAAATTGAAATGAATTCTTTTAATGCCAATTAAGTTGGAGCAGCCCCTTATTAATAGTAATTTAGATTCATACTGGGGAGAAGCAGGGACGGGGGGCTGCGCCAAATGTGCCCAGAATGTCAATGTGACAACTGAGAGGGGAGGAGTGAGACTTGGGGCCCGGAGGAGGAGCTGGGATCCATCCCCCTCAGTAGACAAAGTCATCAGCCGGCCGCAGGTTTTTAGGAAAGAATGTGTTGCTCTTGCTCACATTGAGACTGCCAGTTTCTTTCTGGGACCATGATGACCCTTATCAACTGGAATGATTACACGCCATTTTCATGATGTCCTTCCTCTCAAGGCTATAAGGAAATTTCTCAGAGCTGAGATTTACTCCAAATTCCCCTATGCCAAACCTCACTAAAGAAAAGCAACCAAGTCTCCAGACTAACTCTCTCCTCTTCTTTGGTGTTCTTTTAAAGTCAGGGCTAGGGAGGCATTAAAATAGGGTCCCCCCATCCCTGAGACCTCCACCTTAAGCAAAAGGAAAGGAGAGATAAACACTGTATGACTCTTCTGGAAATCTCCCCTTAGGAGGTAAGGGGCCTAACAGGCGGACTTAGCTACACCCATAAGCTACACCCACTCCTTAGGAGAGGGAGGGAGGGAGGGAAGGAGGGAGAGAGTTTGCCTTTTTCTTAGCGCTTGGAGGTACGAGAATTAAAAATCCAATTCTGTATTTACCAGAGAGTTGTCCAGAATAGAGTCAAGTGGAAAGATCTAACCATGGACTGAAAAGTTTAAATATAAATTCTGCTGTCCTTGACTGGGCTGACCTGGGGGTTGGACCAGAAATGCTCAGAAGAGGAATGTAGGCTCTGCCTCCAAGAGCCCGTTTTCTTCTTCCCAGGCACCCCCTCCCCCTCAATACCTTAATTTTTCCGTGCCACGCTGAAAGGAGGTGGAAGACAAGTCAAATTTAAAGCTGCAAATTGGGGGGCTCTGAGGCGGAGTGCAAAGAGAGTTGTGGAAGGGGCAGGAAATACATTAAATGGTGACGTTTATGAAAGAAAAACCCTTACAGAGGTTTAGCATACAAAATATTAACTTTCCAGGTCGGTTTTAAAGGGAAGCAAAGTACATCAGAATGGCAACATAATAAGCAAAAATGAGGAAGATGCATGTACCCAGTACATGGTTTCTTCAAAAAGGAGGGATAGGAATGAATCGCGAGGACTGGTTCACATCCCCACTGACCCAAACAATGAATCATTTACAAAACAAAAGAGAAATTAACACAAAACGAAAGCCCCCTCCACACACACACACACCCAATGAGGGAGAAAAACAAATGAGTATACTTAGTTCCGTGATTATTTTAAACTATCGAAATCTTAGAGAAGGAAAGGAGAAAGGGTGAAATGGACAGCAGAAAGAAGTACAACTTACAAAAACAAGGGGGACAACTTATCCTCAAAGAAAAGTAAACTCGCCACCAACAGAACGCTGCTCCCCAGGACAGGGGAGTATGCGGAGGTTCAATTTTTTTTTTAAGAGAGAGAAAAGTACCGCCCTCTCCCAAGAAAAGTCTATTAATCGAAAACGAATCTTTCTCTAAATCTGAAAAGGATTACACAAAAGAATACGAAACGAGTGTTTCTCTCGCATCTAGGCAAAGTCGGATTTAAATCGTCTACTGGGACGTGGAAGGGGCACCTTGTGTACAGGTGCCAAACAGGACGGCAGGGGTAGGGGGGGAATGGAAGAGGGGTGAGTTTGGCTTACCTTCCTCGCCGTGGGGCGCCCGAGGGCCCGACGGGGGTGGAGGGACCCCTCGAGAGCTTGCCTGCTTGTTGGAGGAAAGGCGGAAAGGGGAATTCGGGTGCCAGAGGACGAATGATGAGGGCAGAAGGGCTGGGGGTGCCCCTCTCCCCACCCCAGTCGGCCAGCCTCCCTCCTTCCCTCCCTCCCTCCGGTACCCAGGCCCAGGGAGCTACTGAAAGTTACAAATTGCTTCCATTATTAGCTCATCCCGGGCGGCCTGGTCATTGGCCGGCCTGGGACCACGTGGTCCCGCGTACCAATCGATCGAATTTCTAGTTGCAATTCTCCGTCCCTTGGCTTCGGCGAGAAACTGGGGTGGGGTGGGGCGGGGGGAACAGTGGCGCGGGGACTGGGGAGGGGCTAAGATAGGAGGGAGTCTCTGCGCCCCTTCACCCTCCCTCTAAGCCCTGAGCGCTGCCCCAGAAGGGTGGAGGGAATGTTGTGGGCTGGGACGCACCCGGGAGGGCAAAACTATGGGGAGCTAGAGGCGTCCTGGGGGACTGGGGACGGTCTCCTAGTTCCCCAGGCCCGCAGGACCGGCCGCGATCGCCACACCCACCACAGCGCCCACAGTGCCCGGGGACACCCCTGGACTAGCAGCCTGCCCCTCCAGCCCGGGCGCGAGAATGTCCCTCTTGGGACCACTGCTCAGCCCTGCACTCCTGGGACAGGGGTTCCAACCCCGGCTTTCTGTAGATCGCACTGACTCCCGCGCCTGCGCCCTCAGGAGCGCCCCCCACCCCCGACCCCAGGGCCGAACTTGCGCCTCTCCGGGAATAGTTTGAGAAACGGATAAACTTTTCAGTGGATGAACACAAGAGGAGCCCGTCTGGAGCAGGTGAGCTGGACCCAGGAGGGGTGCGCTTCGCCTGGGAACCATCTGTCTCTCCTGGTCTCTATCGCCCCCTCCTCGTCGCGAGTGCCCCCGAAGACAGACAGACAGACACACACACACACACACCACACTCACACCACACACTCACGCTGAGGGCCTGAGGAGTTGGGCGTCTGTCTAGAGCCTCAGCCTTTTGCTCCCCCGAGTTTGGGGACTAATGTGCAGCTGTGGAGAGGGAGGCGTGAGAGAGGACCACTTCTGAGACTAGGGAGGAGGGGAGAAATTGGGGGCCCAGGAGGCCCGGAGAATTCGAGGGAGATAACTTCTTGCTCTAAACGCCGTTTGCGGGAAGTTCCCAGAAGTTTGGGAGGGAGGTGGGGAAGGCAGGATGGCGAGGGCGGGACCTGGGCTTTCTATTCTAAGGCGCATTTCCTTGCTTCCCCTTTGGGACTGATTCCGGATGTAGAGAAGCCCATCGGGATCCCAAATCGAGTCCCCCTAGTCATTCCTTAGAGGCGCTTGGAGATCCCCCAGGGGCTCCGCGGGACTGGAGTGAAGTACCTACCCACTGCAAGCAGGGGAGTCTCAGACTCTGGGCTGGGGGCGGAGGGCGGCCCCCAGCTGTTGCCAGGGACCGCCTGTGCCCTAACTGCCTGAGACCTCCTGCTGCTTTTAAATTAGCTGTGGCCCAGAGGGTCCGGCTCTCAAATCTCTTCTTTATTCTAGCTTTTAAAATCCAATTGCACTCACAGGACCATTTCCCTAAACTGAAGTCAAGTGAATACCCCTTCCCCACACACACACATACACACACACCCCAACACAAACTGCAGCACACCGTTCCCACAGTCTCCACCCTCCAAAGGCGCAAGGGAAAAGTGCACGCCGGGTGCCCCCCACCCCCAGAGGAGCGTGTGGAGGAAAGATGGGGGACCTCTCCAAGCGGAGTCCAGGGCAGAGGGTGGGCTCAGAGAGCGCAGCTCCACGGGGGTTGGGGGTGGGGGGCGAGGACAGCGTGGGCGTCGTGGAGGGGCTGGTGGGCCACAGGGGCAGGCTGGGGGAACAGGCCAGGGCGAGGCCGCTGCAGGTGCAAAGCCCGGGACTCCCCAGCCCAGCCCCTCAGCGACCCTGGCTGGCAGGGAGCCCCGCCCGAGCGAGGGCCGGGGGCGGAGATCTGCGGTGCTGACCCCTCTGGGGAAAGCAAGGCCAGGAACCAGGCGGGTATCAGACTGGGCTTGCATCCTGTGGAGAGAGGGTCAGGAGAGGACGGGGTTCCTCCCTGCAGCGCCTGATGTCTTCCCTCCCTCCCCACGCCCAAACCTCCACAGGCCACAGCGGCCTGCGCCGCCAGGAGCCGCCACGCGGCCCAAGCCTTTGTGTTGTCTGCTCCGGAGCAGCTTCGGGGCTTTTGCTGCCAGCGGCCAGGGCCAGAGCTCGGGCTGGTCTCAGAAGCAGACCGGCCTAGCTGGGGGCTTTCCTGGAGCCACCTGGGCTGGTGTCCTGGAAACCAGGGTCTTGTCCTGGTTAGATGTGAAGACAACCAATATTCAAAACATACCTCTTCCCCTTTTCCCATCACTCACCTTGTTCTTCTCCAGCCTAGAGGAGTGGGGTGTTAGGCCTCATCCTTCCTTATTCCCCAAACCACAAGTCCCTTAGGGCTGTCTTTTCTGGGTTCCCAGCCGGGCTTTGTGACCGGCCCTCCCACCCCAGCACCCCTCTTTGCCACAGTTCTTTGGTGTTCCCATCCCCTTCTCCAAATTGATGGAGGGGCAATGGGTGACCCCAGGCTACCCTAAGCCTGTGGCAGGGAGCTGTGGACCCAGCCACCAAGTCTCAGCAGGCAGAGAGCCTCCCCAACCGTGAGCTGCTGGGATTGCCCCCAAGTTTAGGGAATTGAGGATGGATGGCATGAGAGATGGTTGGCTCTACACTGACCAGAAACCGGATCTGCTGGCAGGGCCACTTGATGCCATCTGCCTATTGCTGAGAGAGGATTTTGGAACAAAGGAAGATGGAAAGGTCGGGAAAACAGCCCAACAGCTGGAGATGTTCAGAGCAACAAAGGGGACGACTGGGGAGAGGAGGGAAGGATGCTGGGAAAGGCCCAGAGCTGGCGGCAGAAAGGGACTCCCTCCCAGAGGGCCGGGCAGAGCAAGGACAGGGAGAGGACGTTGCTAAAGGCTAGCACCGGGAAGCCAGGTAAGGTTGGTCTGTTTCTTAATGAGAGAATATGAGCAGAAAGGCAGGGAAAAGAAAGGAAGCCGAGAATGTGAAAGAGGTGAAGGCACGGAGAAGGGGGAGCAAGGGACATAAAGATAAAAAAAATGATTGGACTGTTGGATTGTGTGAGGTGTCGACTGTGTCCTGATGAAACTGTTTAAAAGAAAGAAAGAACAAAGGTGAGAGAAAATGGAAGTGATCGAGAGAGAGGAAGGTAGGAAAGAAGGCAGGAGAAATATAAAGAATCAAAAGGTGAAGGTGGGGTGGAAAGAAAGCCAAAAAAGAAGGAAAATACTGAAAAGGAAAGGCAGCAGGAAGGTAGACAGAGGGCCCCTGCTCTAGAGAACTGGGGAGTCTTGAAAGGTGGGGGTAGAGTGAACGGGGAGGCCTGGTGGGGTCACCACTGAGGTCCCTCCCTGCCTCAACCCTGGTGGGGTGGCACTGCCGCGCTGACTCAGCCACCACTGGGCTGGCCGGGCAGGTCATAGAAGGTGCAGGCGGAGGCAGAGGCCTGCTTTCTGCAGTCCAGCTTTTTCATGAAGCAACTGCCCCCACCCCCGTGGGGAGGCTGGTGTTTTCCCACCCGAAGGTCTAAACCTGGTTTCAAATCCAGGGCAGGGGAGGGGGGAGGGGGTTCCCATGAGGAACAGAAGAGGGAGGGGCTGGCCACAGAGGTCTCCCATGCCCCCACCGGGGCCTGCTCCCTGAATGCAGCCCCAGAGGCCATCTGGGAACCACCCTCCTTTGCCCTTGGGTCTGTAACCTTGGGCCTCAGTTTGATCATCTGCCAGAGGGGCCCTTTGCCCTGGAGGCTTTTCTTGTAGCTTGGGCTGGATGAGCAGGTGAGGGATGGGTGAAGATAAGATCTGGCCTGCTTTGGGGAAGGCAGCTTCTCCCCCTCCCCCCTCCTCCCGCCCCCGCCCCCCCAAAATTGGTGAGAAGACAATTCCTCCTCTGCCATCCTTATCTCCATTCCTGCCAAAGAAAGCAGAAAACTACTTCCTGCCCAAGGGCGTGGCCGTGCAGGAAGGGCTTGAAGTCTCTAAAGCGCCCTGATGTGTGCAGTCAAACCCTGGAGGAGCCTTAGGAGGAAGCTCACCCTTCAAAGAGAATGAGGGCATTCCTTACCAGGGCAAGTAAGTGGAGCATAAGTGTGCAGAATATGTCTGTCTCCCGAACACACACACACACACACACACACACACACACACACACACACAGAGGCACTGGCAAAGTGGCGCTGGCTTTAGCCTGCTGGGCCTGCCTTTCAGTGTACTGGTGCACTGCTTGTCACTGCCCCTTCAAAGCCAACTAGATGACTCCTTTGCCTCTTAAGGTGGATATTTGAAGCAGGTCACTGGGGTTGACCGGATTTTCCAAGGCTGTGCAGGGCCGGAGGACCCCCAACCACCGACCACCGGTGGACAAGGAACAACCTTCCCAATTCCACCCAGCAAGGTCTCCAGCCAGCATGGAACTCGAAGCCTCTCCTCCCTTTTCTCTAGCTTTCCTTTATCTTTCTGCCCCCGTCTGCCTTTCTCCCTCCCTCCCTTTTTTCAATGGTTTTTCTTTCTCTCACTCTCTTCATCTGGTCCAAGCTGGAAGTCTCTTACACCGTTGTATCCCGGGCTCTGCTAGCATGCACCCTGTCAGTCCTGAATCATAGAACCCTTGGGTGCAGATATTGGGATTGGAAGATGAAGGGCAAAACGAGGTGGTTTTGCTAATCGGGTGCCAGATGAATCCATTTGTTTTCAGGAATAGTCATGTTATTGCCTTCCTATTGCCTTGGCTCACCCTAAAAAATCCTCTCTCACCCACTCCGCTCCCACAGTCAGCTGGCTTTCCCCGTCTGAGTGGAGGACATTGGAGCAGGGAGGTGAGACGCATGATGCCACACTAGAAACTCAAATTCATAAATCAGCAAAGCTCATTTCCCTACTTCCCATACCTGGAGAGGGTCTCTTTCCCTGGAATGGAGAGGCAGATCAATTCTGACACTTGGCCACCTCTCCCCAAACACCCCTGATTAGCAGGCCCTGGGACAGGATATTCATATCTGCTTAGCAGAGAAAAGGGCACTTCCTGAATGGTGGCCAGAGGGACTATATACCCAGGGTGGCCTCCTTGCCCTAAGGATAGAGATAATTCGGCAGCAGCTTTGCCAGATTGAAAATCTTCCTGAGCAGGCCCGGCAGCCACGGTTGCATTCTGGATCCTGGTGTTGGAAGCGCCTTCTGCCTTTGGACTCTCATCGCTGCTTCTGCCTCCCTATGATGCTCTGTTCGGTTTGTACTGTTATGCAAGAGGACTTCAAAAAGTTTGTGGAAAAACGGAATGGACAGAGAAATGGATTTCCCCACGGACTTTGCAAAGCTCTCTTGTCTTTCCATTTGAGGGTGACGAAGAAGAAGGAAATGAAATGCTTCTCCCATTGATCAAAATCCTCCCCGACTCCCTACACCATCCTGAAAGGTGCTGTGGGTAAGGAGCCACCTCGCCCAGCCGTGTTCATAAGCTCCTCAAAGCACGTTCAAATTCTCTTGTGGGTAGATGGTCATGCTCATCGATCTATTGTGAGGGCACTTGGGGGTCAAAATTGAGCCTAGATTGCTTTCTATTATTATAAGAATTAGCATCGCTTAACCCATCAAAGGCCAGACCTCTCAAACTAAGGAGCAGAAAATGCCTGGGGCCTTCACCCAGACCCAGCGCTCTCCCCTGGCCCCTCTAACCAGTGCCAATTGCCAAGGTTTTTCTGTCCCACTTTGCTTTGTTTTCTTTTGTTTTTAGCAGGAGACAGAAGGGGAAAGGGGCAATTTGCTCTACATAGAAGCCAGGAGCTTCTTCTGTTCCTTCCACAAGTGCTTGGTTAGGATCTTTTATGTATATTCTGGTGACACGGTGGTTAAGCACTCAGCTGTTAACAGAGAGGTCAAAGGACTAAACCCACCAGCCCCTCTCCAGGAGGAAGCCTGGGGATCGGTTCCCCCAGAAAGTGCAGCCTAGAAAACCCTGTGGAATAATAATAATTTATAATGTATCAAGGGGTCACGAGTCCAAGGGGGGCAGGCAGGGAAAAAAGAGCTGATGATGCCAAAGGCTCAATAGAAAAATGTCTAGAAAATAATGATGGCAACATATGTACAAATATGCTTGATACAATTGATGTATGAATTGCTACAAGAGCTGTAAGAGCCCCCAATAAAATGATCTTTTAATGACAAATAAAACCCCTATGGGACATTTGTGCTCTGTCACTTGGCGTCACCAAGACCAAGAACCTGTTCATCAGCACGCATCGAGGACACTATGTAGAAAGCACTGTCGCTGTCCCAGTTTGCCACACTTAAAAAAATTTTTTTTTCCAGTGTGCGGTTTCAATGCCTTGTAGACAAATGGATCGTTAAATAAATCAGTGGGAAAGAAAGCTTGGTTTGGAGTCAGCTGATCTGGATTGCAGTCGTCTCCCGTGCGTCCAGACTCAGAGTCTGTCTGTCTTCCAGGCTCCAGCTTCCGAGTCCCGACAGACTGAGAAGCAGGACTGCCGGAGGGAGAGCTCCTTTGTTTCCCTACTGGAAAACGACTGACTGGGTGGGGGGCAGGAGACATGGAGCTGAGGTCCCCAGACATAAAAGTCCTGACACCAAGGGCCTAGAGTGGTCAGGAGAGGGGTTCCTCAGCAGGTCCCTCCCCATCTGTTTGGCAAGAACGCTGCATCTCCTCGTTTTGCGGAGTTGGGACATGTGATCAGGAGAGACCAGACCCTGGTCATGCTTGCTAACATGGAGGGGCAGCAGGAAAGCGCAAGGCCCCCCGATGAGATGTTCAGACATAAGAACTGTGCGGATGGTGCAGGACTAGGCAGTGTTTCATCCGGTTGTACACGGGGTCATTGCAAGTCTGAACCGACAGTACCGAACACCAACATGCTGTATTGGGATGGGGGATGCGGTTCTCCAGGTGCTGAGCAGCTCTGTGACACCCTCGGTCTACACACACGCCCGAAGGTGGACAGCGAGGGACGGCAGACAGGTGTGCCTGGTCCAGGCCTGTGTGCACTGGGCTCCAGAAGCCTGCCCAGGTGCATTTGTATGTGTGTGCACACAAGACCTGACCATATCTGTCTACGTGACCCTCTGTGTATGTGAGAGTGTATGTACCAGCTGAATTATTATAAAATTACATTGACCCTTACAGAAAATCCATACTGGCCTCAGCCTTTCTCCCTTGACCTCTCGACCTGTGGGGTGCCTGAGGAGAGAGCTGACACGGTCAGTCGGTCAGTCGCTGCCTCCCCCTTAGCAATGAGCCTTCTCATTAGCATAAAACATGAATCTGCTGGCAGCTTGACAAATTATAACTAGCAGCCAGAGTTTTGCCAACTGGCTGGCTTGGGCACTGTCTATCATAGAAAATGGTAACTCATAAGAATCCAGATGACTTAATTATTCAAATCCACCCAGGACTCGGAGAAGCCGCAGTCCTGTGGCTCTCAGCCTTGGGCTCAGGGAGACAGGCAGGAGGAAGGTGCTGGCAGCACAGCCAGGAGAAGCAGGTCCAATCACTGCCGGCCTCACTCCGCTGCAGGGCGGGGGTTTTCTCCAAAGCCCCTTCCTCTCGCCTGCTTTTTGCCCCTTCCAAGACAGAAGCCTGGCCAATTGTTCTGCTTGTGGACCCTGAGGGTCTTTCTCACCGCCTCCTACTGCCTGTCCCTGTCCCCACAGCAATGTCCCCCCTGCGCAGGCAGCGTTTCTTTGCATCCCCCTCTGTGAGGAGCTCCCAGTTAGCTCGTCTATTCCAATGCCTTCATTTTTCTTTTTCCTCTGTCCCCTAGTCCGCCCTTTCATATCTACCCCTCCGTCTCGTCTCTCCCTGTCTCTCCTCTTCCCTCCTGGCTGTTTCCAGTCCCCCCCTTTCCCTGGATGGACAGCTCTCCCAGTTGATCCCCTCAGCCCAGCCCAGCCCTCCACAGACAAACAGAGGTTTGTTCCACTCTTGGCCCCTTTGTTCGCCCTGCCCGGGGGTGCAGCGAACCATTGTGTGCCACCTTTAACCTGAGGTCCGGGCTCACTTCTGTCAACCTCGAGGCAACTGGGAAGCACATGGCAGTGACTTGCTCTGCCTTTCAAACGCCGCCCCCCACCCCCGTGCAGACACACACACACACACACACACACACTTTCTGTCGCCTTCTAATCCGGCTCTGTATAGCTACACGGAAGTGAGCACGTTGGCAGGGCTGTGCCCCCACTCCTGGGTGAGAACGGTGTCCCAGAAAGGCCTGCCCATCCCTGGGCTGCTCCCTTCAAGCCTTCACCGAGGGATTACTCCATATGAGTTTTTCCAGAAGGAGGAAATCTGTTTACGGAGTAACCCTTCGATCCAGAGGTCTCCACACTGAGCTTCAGGGGAGCCCTCTAATCTACATCTCCCTCACAAGCCAGTACAAATATGCACCCGAGACTTTGGGCCCTGGGCCCTGCTCTCCCCATGGGGCTGGGGCTGGCAAGCTTAGCACTGCCCCCAGTGGATGCCAGCAGGATCGGAGAATATGGGGAGCCAAAGGGATCTTTGAAGCCTCCCCTTTAGGTGGTATCATTGTTTATTTTGATGGGGAGATTGTTCTACGTGCAAGGACCCCAGATCCCTGTCTCCAGAGACCCTTGTCCTCAGAGTCCTCTTCTGTGTGTGCAGATGCTTATCAGTTTCGTTCTGAGTGGCTGTATGTGTGTGTGTGTGTGTGTGTGTGTGTGTGCATGATCCACACACCTTGTGGCCTAAGCGTTGGCATGTTGAGAGGTTGTGCCTGCGGCTGTGTCTGCACACCTGCGTAGGCAGGTGCCCCTGATGTGTGTGCGCACGCATGCGCATCCACACACTTCCAGGAGGAGCCCCAGCACTGGAACAAGTGACAATGTCCGCACCCTGGGGAAACCATACTCTCACTTCGACGATGTGAAGGCCTCTGGGCCATGCGGTTCTGGATACAATATTGGTTTAAGCATACCGTGAGGCTCGGAAGGAGCTGGCCATTTCCAG
>NW_022111304.1:1931923-1947790 GCF_000313985.2 Echinops telfairi | reverse complement strand
GGGGGGGCGGGGCGTGTAAGATTCCGAGTGGGTAAGACTCCGAGCCCCTCCCTCTTGACCTCCCTCCTAAATCAGCTCAAAGGCAGACAGGACTTTGCTCTGAGCTCTCCCTGGGCCCCCACCTGTCTCCCCTTGGCTTGTTCACAGCTGGGAGGCAGGTGGGGGACAAGGGGGAGAGTAGAATCGGCTCCGGAAATCAAACAACCCCATAAAAAATTAATTGTCTAATTAAAACCATGAGGAAGCCCCTTGCCAGACTTTGGCTCTGAGTCTTCAGAGCCATAAAGGGTGGGAAAATGAGTCTCAGATCCTAATAAATTCCTGATTTGTGGCTTGGTCTGTCAGCAGAAGGCGGCCAGAGGGTTCCGCCTAGGCAAGCTTCCTGGAGGTTATTCCATCCCGACCTCTGTACACACACACACACACACACACACATACACACACACACACACACACATCTCAAGTCCAGACAAGAGTATCTCCAAAGGTTAGTGTAGTTCAAAGCAGGCAGGTGTGCCTGAGACAACCTCTCTGCCCTGATGACTGTCCACTGCTTCCCCGTCCTTCCTCAGGCAGGGGAAGTTTCTGGGAACTCTTCCCCAGAAAGTTCCTCATTGAGAGCCATGAATCTTTGTGACCTGCAACTTTGCTGTGCGGACCCATTCTGACCTTTCCACGTAATTCAAAAGCTGACAGGTTCTCTCCCTTAGGTGAAGGCGACCAGATTTAAAGCGGGACACCATTGACCGGGGGTGGATGGGGGGGTTCTTGATTAAAAATTTGGTCTATATGGACCAAATAGACCATCCCCTAGTTTGTCGTGCATTCTTTCCAAAACTCAGGACTTTTAAAAAACGCGCATATCGACTTGACTTCAACATCGTGTTACATTCGTTTTTTATCTCTAATACAACCCGAGGTGCATGTGATTAGCTTCTTCAAACATGGCAGAACAAACCAGGGTTGGCCTTCAAAATAGCCACCTTAAGGGGATGCACTCTCTCTATGCTACTACTAAAACAGTCTGCAAAGTCTCCTTTAAGTTTCCAATTTTAAAAACTTCACCACCAGTTTAGGAAGTTATTCACACACAGCCATCATGGATTGTGAGTTGTTTTGTTGTTGCCGTTTGGGCTGATTCTGAGAGAACAGAGGAATATATATTTGTCACCAAAAGGAATATTGCTGAGCCACAAACCCTGAAGACAATTTCCCAAGAAAGGTGCTACAAGAAGCATTTGTGTTCCTGAAGCCTGGTTGGGCGGGGGGGATCCCCCGCAGGTGGGGGTCACTCTGCTCAAGGTGCTGCAGCTCTGCCCCACATCTGGAGGGTGTTAGTCATCTTCCCTGGTGATGCGTCTTTCCTTCATCTGGTTATTTTTCATCTTAAGCAGTGAACTAAGTTTTCCCTAAGAAGGAAAAAAGGGGAAGGAAACAAATTCCTGACCCCCTTCTGGCTCAGGATCCCATTTGCACAAATTCCTAAGCACAAGTGTAACCAGGGTGGCCAGACCTTTCTGCTTATAAGAATCCCAAACCTAGATATTGGAATGTGGACTTCCGTTCTGATTCGCTCCTATTAACTCAGCGGTTCTCAACCTGTGGGTCGCGACCCCTTTGGGGGTTGAACGACCCTTTCACAGGGGTCGCCTAAGACCATCGGAAAACACATATTTCTGATGGTCTTAGGAACCGAGACACCACTCCTCTATCCGTCTCCAGGTGGGTCCGCCACATGCAGATATACCCACATATGAGTACCTGGTGTGAAGTCTGTTATCCATGCTACACCATGCTTCAAGACAAATTGTCATTTATTTGTAATTAGAAATAAATATTTCACAATATATAATTACATATTGTTTTTGTGATTAATCACTATGCTTTAAGGATGTTCAATTTGTAACAATGAAAATATATCCTGCCTATCCGATATTTACATGATGATTCATAACAGTAGCAAAATTACAATAATGAAGTAGCAAGGAAAATCATGTTATGGTTGCGGGTCACCATCACATGAGGACCTGCTTTAAAGGGTGTGGCATTAAGAAGGTTGAGAACCACTGTATTAACTGCACATCTACTGCGTGACGGGCCCCAGGTTAGGTGTAAGGTGGTTTTCCTGCTCTGATTAACTTTTTCCTCTTGTCTAAGACCACACACTATTCCATGCCCTTGCTGTTCTGGAAGACCAGATTCAGCTCCTGTTTCCTGAGGCCTACAGCTGCTGAAGCCTTACTTTCAGAAACCATCTTGTCCTTCTCTGTCTCTAGACAAGGCACTGTTTAAGTATCTCTGGTTCTCAGACTGGTAGGGAGAATGCTGTCTCCACAAGGACCTTCAGCAGCTGCAGTCGCAAAACTCCAGGGGGCGTCACCCACATGGAATTCTATGGGGGATGGCACCACCCGGAGCTGTGCTCCAGGAATGCAGTGCACGGTTTCAGGAGCTGGGCCATCCTGGCCACCCCTCGGACTAGAAATGCCTGATCATTCAGTCAGTCTCAGGCAACATTCAAGGATGAAAAGCCCAAGGTTTAACAACCAAGGTGTCAACACCTCAGCACCCCACCCCCCAAAAATAAAGGTTCAAAGTAGAAACCCTCCCCACCTCACGTCAGCTAGGAGACTTCGGCTCAGCACACAGCTCACCAATCTTCTCTCCATCAACTTCAAAGGCAGCTTCAGACCCAGGGAGACCCAAGGGTATGGATCAAATCCGATGTGACCAGAGCCTGGTGTTCGGAGATGCTGGCTGATCAGGTTGGGCCTAAAAATCATAGTGAGACATACGACCTCATCTGGCCTAGAGGATGGGAGGGATGGGGATGGGTAATGGACAAGAGGGTGTCTTCAGAAGAGGCAATGACTGGTTGCGATCACCTGGCCCTCTCCTAGATCCTAAGCCTGCTAGACTCCTGTGTGGGCCCTATTTGCCTCATCGTCATCTTTGAAGTATATTCCACGAATGTCTCCTTCTTCACCTTCTGCCTAGGCCTTCCCTTCCACTGCTCTTAACCTCTGGTACACCCTCTCTCCCCAAAAGGCCTTTTGATAAAACGCACTGACCTCTGTCATTTCTGCAACATCATCCTCAAGTATTCCATCTCAGCCTGCAGAGCTGATAAAGGCCCCATGTCCCTACCTCACTGGGACAGGGGCTCCCTCACTTGTCCCATTCACCCAGGACACCCCACGCACACTAGCTCATGGGAACTCAGTCATCAGAGGCCCAGACAATAACCACCACATCACAGACTGGAGACATATACACTGACTGCACACTCCTTTCATGCTGGGCACTGGGAACCATTAGAAAGGGTCGGTGTACTATGGCCCCAAAGAACATTTAATCTCAGAAGACCACAAAAAGGTACATCTGCACAAGATATACAGTAATATATATATGTTATTTTTAAAATAGTAATAAGCCTGCTCGTGGTTTCAAAAGAGGAGAAAGGCTGCTGGCAACTAGGAAGCCCCAGAAGACTTCCGAAGGAGCCGGATCAGGCAGACTAAGAGCCCATCCCAGGCTGCAGGCCACTGAAGAATCAGCACCTGGTGATCTTTTGCTTTGCCAAAATATTAGGAGAGTGGTCTCTTACTGGAGTCCTAGACCCCCCCCCCACCCCCCACCCCCCCACCCACCCGCCCCACCCAAAGAAAGGTCAAACTCACTTGCACTGAGTCTGTTCGGACTCATAGAGGCCCTATGGGGTAGAATGGAATCACCACTTTGAGTCTCCAAGGCTGGAAATCTTTATAGGAGCAGAATGCTTCATATTTCCTCCATGGGGCAGCTGGTAGTTTGAGCTGCTTCTCGTATGGTGAGCAGCCAACATGTGACCCACTATGCGACTAGGGACCCTCTCGCTTCAATGGTTTAGCATAGCGTGATTAGGCATCTGCTTTCTACCAGGCATTGTGCCTGGGCACTAGCGATGCAGGGAGGTGGTGACCCTCTGAAAGGGATGGTAAGTCATAAGTAGATATTGATAAAGCAATTGGAAAGAGCTAAGACTAGAGCTATGCCCAGGGCATTGTGGACACATCATGTAGGACCCGGAACCTTTGGGTTAAGGGGGAAGGGAAGGGCCAGGAAAGACTTCCAGAAGGGAGATGTGCAGTGTGTAGATGGCAGCCTTCTGCTATGGATTGAATTGCATTCCCTCAAAAATATGTGTTGGGTTCCTAACCCGTGTCCGTGGAGGTCCTCGCGTTTAGGAATAGGACTTTCTCTGTGATATCAGTGCAGGGCGTGTCCTAACCCTAATCTCTTCTGAGTTCAGAGGAACAGTAAAAGCGCGGGCACAAACACGTGTATTGGAAGACAGACACTGTCTGATGACACTGGAGGCAGGCGAATTGAGGGACCCAGGAACCCCAAGGATGGATGGCCACTAGAAGCTGAAATGAGGAGCCTGGGGGCACTGTTGGATACGTGTTGGGCTGCTAAACGGGTCATCAGTTCAAATCCACCAGCCTCTCCTTGGGAGAGAGATGAGACTATGCACTCCCACAAAGAAGTAGTCCAGGAGCATTTATTTATACAGGGTCACTAAGAGTCAGAATCACTTGATACAGTGAGCTAATTGCTGACATAGACAAGGACTTCTCCCCCGGTCACACCCTAACCTCCTGAGCCTTGGGAAAATAAACTCCTATCTTTAAAGTTCTCCACCGGTGGACTTTCTGCTGTAACAGTAGGAGATAACTAAGACGACCCCCATTCCAACCGCAGGGCCCCTTTCACCCCAAGAATAAACCATTGACTTCTCAGTCCAAGGCCCCAGCATGATGACAACATCCCAGCACTCTGTGCTCATCCTGTGAGAAGGTTATCCAAACCTGAGCTGCGGTCCAGCCAGATGTGGGGTGCCTCCTCAGTCCACCTGCCCGCCAGCCCACGCCACCCTGCTGCCATGACAGCCAGGTGCTCTCTGATTCCTGGGACCGTCTCCTAGAATTCCCTTCCTCTGCGCTTCCTCTTTCACACACCCGAGGAAGATGGTGCTGCTCCCCCTGCATTTGCCAGTGGTGATGCAGCCCCCACCCATGCCTATGACTGCAGCAGCCCGCCCCCCCTGCTGGGGAAGGTCCCATCCCTTCTCTCCAGAGCCCCCTGCACAGGAGACAGGGTGGGAGGGAGGCAGCATATGGCCCCATTTTCCATGGCCTGGGTAGGTTATTTTGGAAATGAGAAACTCCTCTTGCCCTTTCCTCCTCCCCTGTGGGGAGCACCTCCCCCACCCTCTGCCCATTCCCCAGAAGTTCTCAGAGGGAGACCCCTACATGCAGTTAAGAGCAGTTATGGGATGAAATCACCCCTTTCCTGCCCCGGAGGCTCTGGAGCTGAGAAAGGAGCAGACGCAAACCTTTGATGTAGGCACGTTTTCAAAGGCCCACCTGTCTCCTCTCTGTCCCGCCACTCCCACCCCCACCCCACCCCAGCCTGAACTGCTGGGACCGCTCATCACAGCTTTAAATCCCAGGCTACCCCCACCCCAACACCGCCAGGATCAGGTCACACACACCCTCTCCCTCCCGCTGGGGTAATCAAACCCAATCGTGCTCACTTGGGGACATCTGTCTCCGGTGAGTAAAAGGCAATCCCCAACGTGAGGGGTTCTGTGACACTTAAAAGCTTTGAGCAGGAGGCTCTGCAGTTTCTCTTGGACCGGGGCCTGGGGGGGGGGGGGGGTCACTGGGAAACCCTCGTTTGATGTTGGCTTTCAAGGCTTTGGCTTGATCCAGATGTTCCCCAGTTGTGGAATTTTCTCCTTGGGAGGGAGGAGCACTTGACTGTGAAGGCATTTCCATCATGTGTACAGTTAGAGCTGACCAGCTGGGCAGGGGGCGCTGCTCTTCTAGCAGATAGCCCCACCCCTGTGCTCACCAGCTCCCCGCTTTCCTCCACATCGCAAGAGGAGAAGCAGCCACCAGGAGGCACTCCCAGCAGCTTCCTGGGTTTCCTGTGTGACTATTCAGAAATGCCTTTCCCTCTCTGTTCCTCTGATCAGAAGATGGGGCTGGAGAGGGTTCCCACAGATGATTCCTGAATCCTGAGAACAGTAGGAGATGGTGTTCAAGAATTGGATTTCTGGCCATAGAGTGAATAATTATCTGAGAAATTATTAATGACATGGGACAGAAAAGGGGATGAGCCAGGACGTAGGAAGAGCAACATCCTCCTCTGGGATATCTTGAGGGAGGGACCTCAACTTCTCCAGCCTCACAAGACGCTCCGCTTCGGCAGTGTTCACCATCCTTAGAGCGATCACTCCCCAAGGGCTTCACGAAAACCCCCAAGAAATCCCTCCCTTACCCTTAAGACTTCAGAGGTTCTTTCTATTGCCCATCTTCAATCACGGCTTACACACACCTTGCAGGGATGGCTTCCCGGGGGAAGCTGCATCAGTCACACTCACGGGTCCTCTACGGCCCATCAACATCCTTCTAGACACTTGGGCATCATGGAATCAGAAGAGCTTTCAATTATATTTTTTAAATGGGGTTGCTCGGGGAGGGGGGGGGGCTGTGCTGGCCATGGGAACATGTGGATCCTTGCCTGGAGTGTGGGGGTAACCGTCTGGACAGTCACTGGACATGTGGACGCAGAACAGTAGAGGACGGACACTGCTAAGAATCTCCAACCCTTCCTAGACCCTAGCATCAGCCCACGAGTGAACCCTAAAGACCTGGCCTCAGCCACAAGTGCAGGTAAGTGTCTTGTTTGAGGGGGAGGGGGCCCAGGGAGGGAAGAGAAGAGGCCAAAGTGGCTGCTTGCGAAAGGAAGATTTCAGAAGACACGAGGGATTGGGAGCCACCAAGTGGGCAAAGAGGGCCCAACACAAAAGAATGAGGAGACCCATGGGAGAGAGGCCAAGGCTGGTTCCTCCGTTGAGCGAGAGGAGAGGGCTCCTGGGAGAAGCAGGCACACAGGAAGAAGTCGATGGGGGAGCCCTGCAGCGGTCCCACCTGAAGAATCTGAACAGTTGCTCCACATCCCAGTGACCTGTGTCACTTCAGGGAAATTCACAGTGTGGGGATTAGCGTTTCCCCTGGTGGTCCTGACGGACAGTTGGCACGGTTCTCCCTCTTCCCAGTTTTTGACCCAGGAAAGCACAGATGGGCCAGGTCTTGCTAGGGATGGGGTAGGTGACCTTGGGTCTCACCGGCTTGAAATTTTTCTTTTTCCCTCACGCCCTCTCTTTCTCAGGCAATAATTTTTCATGTTGCCTGGTCTTATATCCCCCATATGTCTCTAGCTTAGAAAGCCGAGAAACACTCCATCATCCTTAGGCTGGGGCTGGCCACCTGCAGACCCCTCCTCTCCGCCCCACATGCTCACACAACTTGGGCAAGTGATTAGCCTCCCTAAGGCCCCCTCCAGCCCCTTTCTTCCCACCCCACCTTCAGTCTCCACTTGCAGTTGGGGGTGGGGGAAAGTGGTCCAGGACTGCCACAGCTGGAGAGCAGCTGGAAACCCCCACCTATTCTGTGCACTCACAGTGAGTTCCAGGGGCAGGGGATCAAGGACCAGGGGGAAAGTGCTGGGGAGTCAAGTGTGGGGCAGGGTGGGGAGCGGTGCTAGAATTCATGTTCCACAAGGTACCCTGGGTCTGGGAGAAAGCTGGCTTCATGGCGACCCACCAACCCCGTCGCTGCATCTGAAGACCTACCCCGTCACGCCTGCCTCCCGTGTCTTCCACGCACCATTACTGTGGAACCCAAGCGCTGCCGTTATCCTTCCCTGTAATTCCTCTACCCCCATGGGAAACCATCCCTAGCCTTCCCCCTCACCCCCCACCCCCCACCCCCGGCCCCAAGCAATAGCAAGTATCCTCCTTGCACGGTTACTAGTGTCTGGCCTGTTCCCCACACCGCACTGGTGCTACAGGAGGGCAAACTGAAGTGGGACAAGAACTGCTGCTTGCTGCTTCCTCTCCAGCCCTTTCCCTGAATCGCCAGTCCTAGGTTGAGATGAAGAGCCGGAGAGGGGAGGAGTCATTGCACACACACCTGGGGCTGGGGCTCCTGTGGGCTCTTCTTCTCGTAGGTGAACATAGGAGGTTCTGCTCTGGTGCCGTGGGAAGCTCCATCAGCTGGGGCAAGCTCCACACTGGGGATCCCCCCCTGCTTGGGTGGGGAAGGTAGATGTGGGAGACACTTCCCTAGAGGTTCCTGAAACTCTGTCCAGCCAGATGGCCTAAGACTTGGCCTTCCTGAGTCTTGTAGTCAGTCACACTGGAAACCTTCCTGGGCTGCATGTGAGGTCACTGGGCTCAGGAAATAAGTTCATGGCCAACAACCAACCAACACCATGTGCTTGGCACTAGGCTGGACTCCGAAGTGGCGGGCAGGACAGAGGGACCATTGCCTCGGTCTTCTACTTCACACAGCACATTACGCCATAGAGGTCCGTAGTATTACAAATATCGGAGGCATTCCTGCTTCCCCAGACTCCCGTCCTCTTAGCCTCATCCTCACTCAGACCTGTTACTGGATGCCATCTCCAGCACACAGCTAGACAGAAGGAAGGACTTCCCTGCAGGGTAGGCTATCGACGCTCTACAGCATCATCAGGCGCGAAGGCCTCTCTTCTGGGAAGGCAGGCCCACCTTATGGAGGCTGGTTGTGAGGTAAGTAAGGCTCCTGTCCCAAAGCAGGGGCATGGCTGCGATGACCCCTCAAGATCCGACTCGGGACAAGACAGAGAGGTGGAGAATCTAGCGAGTGGGGCGAGGATAGGGTGGAGGGACTGGAGGAGTGAGGTGGGGGAGCAGCGCAGGAGTGAGGCGTGGTCTTGGCGGTACTGATGGCCCCCGGCAGGATGGATGGATGGAGGCTGAGGTTTGTTTACTGGCAGCCCCCAGGCCGCCATCACCCAGGGAGAAGAATGGCGGTTGGCACATCAGAGGGCTCTTAGGGAAGCTCATGGAGATGATTTAGACGGGAATGAATCAGCTCTGTATGGATTAAGTGTCCCGGCAAATCCCAGGATCTTACAGATGAGGGGACAGGGCAAGGGCACTGAGGGGAGAGGACGGGGGGAGGGGAGCAGGGTGGAGCTGGCGCAGGAGAGCCCGGGCCTGGAGCCAGTCGGAGGGTCCCTCAGAGGGCACGAGGCGGGGCAGCCTGGCACAGATGCGGCCCCTCTCCTGGGCTGTTGATGGCATCATCATTGCTTTCAGTACCAGGTTTAAGGAAGAGAACTTCTTCGCCCTTACCCAACCCTATCTGTTGGGGGCCGTCTCCTTTTGGGGTGAGTTTTACCTGTCTCTCATTCCACATCTTCATTTCGCCTGCACCCTCAGTCCCTCCAATCGGTCTCTGCCTCTCTCCCCTCGGTCCACACTCCTCCCATGCCTCCATCGCTTCACTGCCAGTAACTTCAGATGTCGGCCCTGCCCTCAGGGGTTGGCCCACTCCAGCACTGCCCTCCCTGGGAGCCCCTCGGGCATCCTCTATTCAGAGGTGGTGGTCAGAAACTTGGCCTCTTAGATACAGAAAGTTCCTCCTCTTCCCTGCTGCCCTCCCCGCCCCTCTTCTCCCAGCAGACAGGGAGGCTTGTCTTGGGGCACCCATGCTCAGCAGAGCCTGTGTCCTAGGACCAGGGTGGCATTGGCTCATCCGCTGGCTGCAGGCTTGGTTCCTGGGGGCGAAGTCTCCGCCTCCCCTCTCTTGCCCCATGTGGAGGATCTGGGAGTCCACCGGTGGCTACGGCACCGGCTGCCAGCCGGCTGACCTGGAGGGCAGTCTCCTATGACAATGGGTTGAAATATCACAGTCGCTCCCCCCCCCCCCCACCACTGGTGATCTATGGGCTGCGTGCCCTGTAAAAATTATTTATCAGGGCCTCCGAGTGTCCTGATTTAGTGCCGCTGCCTCTGGGGCTGAGGGGCCTGCCTGTCCACTGGAGCCTAAGCGTTAAGCGCCGCTAAAAAGTTAAACGGCCGGCGTTCGGGGCTCACTCGAGGCGGCGGCGCCATAAAGCTGTCGGTGCTGCTTAAATCAGGGGCGAGGATTCCCCAGGACATCTTCCCACCATATGCCACCAGCCACACGGGCCTCCACAGCCCTCTGCCGCCTGCCCATGGCCAGCCGGCCCCGCCAGGCAGAGATGGCGCGCGCGGGCCGGGGCCTGGTGAGCGCAGGATGAAAGCCTTCCTGGGAGCCTCGGTCCGGTCCGCCATCACCAGGGGCGGGGACCACAGGGTGCAAGAGGTGATGGCCCAGGGCCTCCAGCTCAGATCCAGTTTTGAAAGGCTTCAGGAAAGGACAATGCCACCGCTTCTTCCGGTGGCCCATGTGGGGAAGTTCTCAGGGTCTCCCTTCGATCCACTTTTCTGTGGGATGAACCTATCCTTGGCCGGACCTCCTGGAGGGACCCGAAATTGGTGCCCTCTGCTGAGGTTTGGAGAAGGCCAGTCTGTCCCAGGTAGCCTGTGGCCTCTGACCTCCTCCCACCCCCCACCCTTAGCACAGAAACACTGTGGGCGCCGCTGTCTGAGGAACAGATGGCCATCCTCTCCCCTCCGGGCACCCCTGGGTGCTAACACCACACTCGTGCTTGGCAGATAGTGCTGTGCAGGCGAACCCCAGCCCGTGCTGCCACCGCCCGGCCGGGAGCCAGAGGGCAGGTGGGCCTCCGCAGGCTGTCTATCATGCCTTCTTTCAGCAGCAATAAAACTTGCCTCTTAAAACCTCTGCTTGGGTCCCTAATATTTGCCTGGCCATATATCTCTGGTGATATATGGACAGAAATTGCTCGTAAACGGCTATAAAACCTCTTAGTCGAGCTGGGGAGGAGGCGCATGGGGTGGGGTGGGGTGCGCGCAGCCCAGGCAGCAGGAGGATTAGAAGCAGAGCCGAGCACCCCAAATATACCTCCAGCTCCCAGGGTGGCGGCTGGATGGGGGCCTGTGGGGAAGGGCCCTCCAGCATCTCAGCTAGACAAGGGGGTGGTCTCCGCTGGCTGCTCCAGGGATTTTCTGGGTGGCTCTGGGTGGGCCGGTCAGCCCCTCTGTGCTGTGGTTTCTCATCACGAACCAGGCCACTCCCCGGGGACCCCCCTGAGAGACCATGAGTGGCAGGTGAGGAAGGCATAAAGCGCTGATCAAACTACCCAAACCCAATGCCATCGCGAGTGGATTCCGACTCGTGGCGACCCTATAGGGTCGGAGAGAGCTGCCACTGTGGCTCTCCGACCCTGGACCTCTTAACAGAAGGAGAAGGCCTCAATCTCCCTCCGGAGGAGCAGCTGGTGGCTTTGAACTGCTGACCTTCCAGTAAGCAGCCCAACGTGTAGCCCTCTGCCACCAGAGCCCCTCAGAGAGCAGGTCCGTGTTAACGTGTTGGCTGCCGCCCCCAAGTGAGCGCACTAGAACTTGAAGGGCTCCCATGTGAAAGGGGCTCTGTTCCCTGATCTGCATCCTGACAACAGCGCTACTGCCACCAGGCGAGGGCGGGAGGGCTGGAGGGCCGGGAGGCATTCCTGCTGCCACATCACCAAACCGAGGTCTGGAAGTTTGCCCTGGTCACAGGTGCCAGAAGCAGGCTCACGCTCGGGCCTGACTCCAGCGCTGATACCCTTCCCATGCATCAGAGCGAAAGCCTGAATGCAGCAGGGATGACAGGCAAGACATTTGGGGTAACTTCCCAACAAAGAATTGGAGAAACATTGGGATAGACAGCTGGAGGAGACGGTGGCCCTTCTCCTCCCTGGCTCCTCCTCACCCCTCAAAGTGCAAGACCTGCCTATCTTCATTCCAGAATCTTCTGTTCCGACTCTATAGAGGTCCCCAGGACCAAGAAGAGCCAAGCGCATACCCCCACCTGCTATCACCCATTAGGAACCCAGGTGGTGCAGAGCAGTAAGTATTGGGTAGCTAACCTAACGTTCAGTGGTTCGGGTCCACAGGAGCAAGATGAGGCAGTGTGTTTCTGGGAAGATTCGTAACCTGCAGGGTCCTTATGAGTCAGCATCGGCTCAAGGGCAGTGGTTTGGGGTTCGGGGTTTTAGACTCCATCACCTGGAGAAATAGACCTCGGAGTAGTACCAGGTAAACCTTTGGGACTCTGTGGGCAGTCAGAGCCTTGGGGAGGGCGGGTGTAGACCACCACTCCCAGTCCCTAGCTCTCCTTCTTGGGGCTCCCCACCTCCTTCCCTCTCCTGTCTCCCCAGTCCCTAGTTCTCTCCTCTGGCTACCCCACCCTCTTCCTCTCCCACAGGATTCTCCAGCCTCAGGGTGCCTGCCCCCTGAGTGACCCCTTCACTCTTCTTCCCCCAGCCCAAGGCCCCTCCTCACACGCTCCCTGATGGAAGGCACCCCTGCTCTGTCTTCGGCTGCTCCCTCTGCTAATTCCACTCTGTCTCCTACAATGTCTCTCGGTACCTGACTACACTACCCTCTGCCATGAGCCCTAGTTCTTGTCTTCCTACCTCCCTGTGCCCTCTGACCCCAGGCTGTCCCCCCTAAGTTGCTCCTCTTTAACCTCCCACTAGTGCTCCCCAGCTCCTATGCCCATCCCTTCCGGGATCCCCCACCCAAGCCCTTCCTCTGAGCATCTTTCGCTTACCTTCCCACCTGCCCTCCGGGAGCCTGGCCCCAGTCCTTCCCCTTGTGCCCTTCAGGTGACAAAGTGGGACAAACTGCAAGAAGGCCATCCTTCTGCCCCACCCCTCCCCTTCCCTGGTGGGTCCCACCCCCAAACCCACTTTAAGTTTCCAAATCAACCTTCCTCCAATAATAATGATAAAGCAGGGAGCCGGGCCGGAGGACAGTGCAGATTTTTCTTCTTGACACGGAGTTTCCGATTAAAGGCAAAGGGACATAAATCCTCCTGTGTAATTGCTGTGCTCCAGCTCAGAGCCACTTGGAAGGGAGGCTCCCACCCCCTCTGCCCCTGGGAGCCCCACCTCCATCCTGAGCTGGGCTTGGTCCCCAGAGCCTGGGAAGGGGGTGGGTCTGGGAAGTGGGGAGGGAATATACCTGGCATTGGCAGAGCCGGTATATTGGCAGAGCCCCATATTTTGCTTCCAGGGGTCTGAGTCCAGATGGCCCCCAGCCCATCTCAAAGCCTCGTCCCATACACCTGGCAGCCCCTCAGCTCTCACCTTGAAAGCCTGGGCACACTCTAGTGAAGCCTCGTGGGATTCTGGATCTTGTTGCAAGGAGCTGGTCACTTGGTCAACAATCATCAGATGGGGCACCTCCCTTTATGGCACAGATGGAGATACCAAAGTCTGAAGGAGGTGCTGGCCGGTGACAGGGCTGGGGTGCTGGGATGCTCTGCTAGCTCCATCTGATCTTGACTTCTTACCAAGCAGGAAGGAGTGGGCACGGCTTCCTTCTACAAGGAAGCACAGGCCCAAATAACCTCAGGTGTGCTTCCTGACTTGATCCTTTCTTGACAGATTAGAGAGAGAGAAGACACGTGAATTGTTCCTAAGAGCAAGGGTCAAGGGCAACATCTCCTGACTCCACTGTGCGTGTCTTCTCTTAGGACACTATGTTGAACTCCCAGCTTCCCAGGGGAAACGCTGCCCGGGAGCCAAAGTTGCCCTCACCTGCTGGGAGGGCCACACAGAGCTCCCTCCTGGGAGTACCCCTTCCAGCAGGGCGCATGCCCTCGCTCGCTTTCTCTCTGGTCTCCTTTTTGAATCCTGCTGCCCGCTCGCCTCCTCCATGAAGTCTTCCCTGATTTGGAAGCTTTGGTCCCACTTGCTTTGTCTCCCCCTGCTTTGAACACCTCCCTTCAGTCCTTCCCCAGTTAGGTCCTGGGTGGGAGTCTTTTGCCTGCTATTCAACCAGGGACATGGCCTATGTCTCCTTCCTCTAAACCGCCACACCCTAGCCCTCCCTTTCCCATCCCTGACCCCAGACAGGTCTGCAGTGTGTGTGTGTGTGTGTGTGTGTGTGTGTGTGTGACCATGGTAGTCCAGGAGTCCCATCTCTTCCTCAGGGGAAGCATTCACAGGAGCCCCCAGACTCCCCAGTGGGTATCAACTTCTGGGTCTCCCTGGCCCTCTAGAGGATTCTTGTCCTCCCAGGTACCTTCCCCCAATTTCTCAGGTGATGGGGGTAGGTTGTGGGGTGTCTCTTAGCTGGGACCGAACAAAAGAGAAGTCGCACATACTCCACCGTCTCTGACAAATATCATCCAGTAATTCAGGCAGGGCCTTCCATGGTCTAGCCTTTGGGCTGCTGTTTGGGCTCCCTGTACATTCTTGGTGAGATGGCAAACAGCTGGGTGCCTGCTGGGAGCACCCCCCCACCCAGTGCTCCCATCAACGCACTGCTGTGCTCTGTGCACCAGTCGAAGGACCTCACCCACAGCAAAGTTTACTGGACATCGAGGACCAGTGAGGTCAGGAGTCTTCAAGGATGTTCTGTGAGGCTCAGAAAGTAAGCCCACAGGGGAGGTGTGGGGGGGGGGGACGGGGGGCCTAGAAGGCCTGTTTGAAGATGCAGATGCTCCTGTCAGGGTCTGTGCCATCCTAGGGGAGGTCCTATAGCACAAGCTGAGGCTGGCCTTCCTGGGTGTTCCTATCGGGCTTTGGGGGCATGACTATAGAGTTTGGGTGCTGAGGCAGAGTTGTGGGCGTTGCTGTGGCATTGCCCTGGAGATTGTTGTGGGGCTTCCTGGGGTGCAGAGGTGGAATGCTCCAGAGGGTCAGGAACTTCCTGGACCCACAAAAGGAAAAGGAGGGTGAAGGAAAGTGAGAGATTTTGGAGTGGGGAGCCCCAAAGGTGGCCCAGGTTCCCAGGGGAGAGGGGCAATCGGAGGACGAGGGAAGTGAGGCCCTTGGGGACCCCGTGTTGGTATTCAGGCCCCAATGCCCTGCAGACAATCTCATCTCACTTGTTGCAGGAAGAGGCTGGTGAGAACGAACCTTGTAGGCTCAGTCTGCGCATGTTCTCAGCTTTCTAAAGGGAGGAGGGAGGGGTTAGGTGCAGGGGTCTAGGCCACAGGGTGGTCTTCTCATGGATCCCTGATGGTCTTCCCGGGTGTGTGTGTGGGGGGTCCCCAGCAGCAGTCAAGCTCTGAGCACCCAGCCCTTTCTTGGGCCCTGCTCTGAGTGTTGTTCAGGCAGAAAGACTGCAGAAGAAAAATATATAGACCCTTCTTCCTGGAGATGACAGGCCTTCATCTCGAACACAAGTAAATAAATGGGGACTTGTTCTTGCAGCTAGATTAGGAAGGAATCCTGAGTGAGGGGAGGATGGAGCGAGAATTGGGCAGAATGGTTGGAAGGAAGGGCCCCCCAAACAGGAGCTGGGTGGAGGAAGGGTTCAGGGGTGAGCAAGAATGGAAGGCCGGGGGCAGAAAGAGAGCTGTTCATCCTTAGATGCGTCATTCACAACCCCTTGCATCCCGCACCTCACGAACATCGGCAGGAGACAGGAGACGCGGGAGCAGGTAAGAAGGTTCCTAGATACTCATAGGCACTCTCCCAAGTACCAGACCCCTCCGGGCCCACGTTCCCTAAACCTCTGCCTCCGTGTCTCTCTATTCCAAAGGGAATCATTTCCTGAAATGCTGGTTTCCTCTTTCCCACGGCCTCACCCCGGGGCCCCAGCCTTTGCCTTACTGCCATGGAAATACGGTGTCTTGCATCCTTCCGGCCCGACGTTGGAGCATCTTCAAAGCCACAGCTACAGCAGGAGAGACTGGAGCTAGATATTCTGGGCACCTTCCCAATAACAGGGAGAGGTGATGCCCGGGAGTGGCCAGCAAGAAGGAAGGAAAGGAAGGAAGGATGTGAGTCTCTGAGCACAGGCCTGAGAGCCTCAGCCCGTCTTTGCATCTGGCTGGGAGAGGCATCATTCATCTGCCCAGGGGTGGAGATGGGGCAGGG
>NW_022111304.1:1923343-1930951 GCF_000313985.2 Echinops telfairi | reverse complement strand
TTTGAGTTTCTGGTCGCCTTTATTTCCTCCAGGGACTAAGAACGATACCTTAGAAAGTTGCTGGGTTTTAAATGGAATGACCCGTGGAAAAACGTCTAACTCTTAGGGCCCTGACTCCTCCTCGGAGAAGAGTACACAATACACTCTTGTTGCCGTGGCTACAGTGTGTTTATCTAGTTTCATGGGTCGGGAAGGACCTAGAAGTTCGGGGACTCCCATCCTTGGGTTTTGCGGATGAGGAAACAGATCTGCAGAAGGAAGTGACTTGGGTCAGAAGCTGAGGCCACACTGCCTTCTGCGGCTCCTCTGAGCCTCGGTTTCTGCACTGCTGCAAGGAGAACCTGGGAGGGGACCTCTGGCTCCCTTCTTTCTCCTCTCCTCCCTCTCCCTCTTCCCCCACTTCTTTCTTTTGCCTTAGAACCTCCTTTCAATGAAACCTCACTCAGAACCCCAATAAAAAGTGGAGCTGTTCTGGAGAAAAACAGCGGGGAGCCAGCAGGGGCGTCTTGGAGGGTGTCTGGAGCCTGGAGCTGGTTCCTTCCTCTGCCCCAGCAATGGCCCAGAGGCTCCGCAAACCCTCCAGGTCTAGAGCAAACCTGATGGCCTCAAAGGCCTCCACGACTAGACCTCTCTGAGCCGTGGCCCAGAAAGAATTAGAACCTCAGAGCCCCATTGGGAGAGGAGGAGAGACCCAAGAGATGCTTCCTGTTCCCGTGGCTGAGGTTTGTTTCGGCACCCTCTGTGCAGGGGAACAGAAACAGGACAGAGGGACGCAGGATAGCCAGACCAGGGGGGTGGTCTGTCTCCCTCTGCCTGCCCAGGTGCCTCCACCCTCTTCCCATTCCCCAACTCAGAGCTGTGGCCCAGGAAAGCATAGCCGCAAAACAGGCATTTGCTTTAATTTTCACTTGAAGGGGCAATTTAGCACAGACCGTTTGCAAGCTGTTGGAGTGCTTTCTTTATGAGGCTCTATCATGTTTTCCCAAAACGCTCCCCACAAGCGGATTCCTGGGGTCAAAGTTCACAGATAATTATTCAGGGGGAAGAAGGGTTGGAAGGAGCATGAGAGATTGTGGAGAGTGGAGAGAGAGAGAGAGAGAGAGAGAGAGAGAGAGAGAGAGAGAGAGAGAGAGAGATTGAAAGTAAGTCAAGAGGGACTGAGACACGAAGCGGAACAGAAAGGCAGGCCAGGCCAGCCCCCTGGTCAGATGCTAGTGCTGTGTGACTTTGCTCCAACATCCTCCCTCTCTGGGCCTCCTGCAAGCAGAGGTCAGACTGTCATCAAAATGAAATGCTGTGTGACTCAGGCCCAGCCTCTAGGGCCCTTGCACATCTCTTCCCAAGGACCTGGGTCCTTGGATCCTTGAATTCACAATGAAACCAACTTCAGTGAATTCTGACTTTGGCATTTACCGCTCTGGGGTCTCTGTGACTCCCACTTCCGACAACGTCCGACCCCAACAAATTGCTGAGACGTCCCTGCTCTTCTTCACTTCCTTCCCCTGGATCTCGCTTGGCTTGGTAGGGTCTTGCTTTCCGAGGAGAAAGTGCTAGATTTTAGAGATCCTCTCAGCTGCTCTGGGGAACGAGGAAGTCCCAGCCCTGCTTCCTTCTAAAGCTGGCCTTGGTTTCCAGGGCCTCCACTTCCCCACGGTTCTCACCTCCTCTCTGCCCGGCCACCAACTGACAGGCATCAGTAGAGAAGCCTCCCACACTATAAACAGAGCAGCTACTCCCTAACTTGGATGCACTGGGGTCCTTAGAGACCACACAGTAGGTTAAAAGTCAAAACCAAACCCACTGCGAATGGGTTAATTCCACTGCACAGTGTCTAGTGGGTTTGAACTGCTAACCTTGCTGTTAGCCGCCGCCCAACGCGTAATCCACTGCACCCCAGGCCTCCTCTAGAGTAGATGGGGACTGGGAAGCCACAAACTTGAGCTCCCCTCACATACTTCCTGCACAGAAGGTGCCCTGCCTCTGGTGTCTTGTAGGGGCCACTGCATGGAGGTGTGGAAGTATCCCGAGGCTTTCCTACGACCTTCTTGGCGGGGTGGGGGGGGCGTGGGAAGGGAGAGGAAACCCAAGGCCACAATGTAGGACAGGGGTCTGCTGTCACTCAGACTCCTCCTTCCTCATCTTTCTGGAGGAATTTTCCTGGCCTTTCTGGATAGTTCCACCCTTAGCACGCTCAGGACAGGGTGTTGAGACAAAGAGGACACTTCTCAAACTGGGCGAGAACCCCGAGGTCAGGGTCCGAGGTGGGGGCAGGATAACCTAGAGGCAGAGGGACTGGGAATTGGGGACACTGGGGTGGTGGGAAATGCTGTGACTCCCACAGAAACGGCATTTGCTGAGACGGCTCCACCAGAGCTGGCCCTCAGAAGCTCGCTGGCCGTCCTGCAGCCTGGACCTTCCGAGCTGGCCCAGGAAGCCCAGCCAGGCCACCTACTGAGACGCTGGGGATGAGCCGAGATGAGCATGGGTTCTCCCAGGCAATAGTCAAGGAGACAGTGAACCGAGAGGGGCCCATAGGAGGAGAGCGGAAACGCAGACAGAACTCCCAAAGTCCCTACTATGTAATGCGTGCTGCGAAATCAACCTTCTCTAGGACACAAAGAGCCCTGGGGGCAGAATGGGTTACGTGTTGGGCTGCTAACCATAAGGTTGGCAGTTCAAAACCACCAGCCACTCCGTGGGAGAAAGACAGGCTTTCCACTCCAGTAAAGAGTCTTAGAAACTCACAGGGGCAGGTCTACCCTGTCCTGTAGGGTCAATATACATTGGAACCAACTTGATGGCAGTGAATTTGGATTTTTTTTTGTTTGTTTGTTTAGCATGCAAAGGAGCCCTGGTGGCACTGCCTGGTAAACACTGGACTGCTAACCGCAAGGTCAGCCATTCAAATCCACCAGCTGCTCTGTGGGAGAAAGTTGAGGCTACCTGTTCTCATAGATTTTATAGCTTCAGAAACCTTCGACAAGGTCACTGTGAGTCAGGACCACCTTGACGGCAGTGAGTTTGTGGGGGTTTTCAGTACACAAAAGGTCTCTGTACTATGATCCCCACTTTTTCAGATACAGAAACTGAAGGTAAAAGAGGCAAGAGAGCTAGTCCACAGACTCTTGGATTTAATTGCCATTGATCTCCCTGCCTCCCTTGGAAGGTGTCTATCTGTGCTTGCGTGTCTGTCGACATCTTCACTACCACAGAAGCACGGGCTCTTACAGCAGGAGGCCCCATCTCCCTGTGGTGCGGGTAAGAAGCTACGGAGAGTCGCAGCCAGGAAGTGTGACTTCATCCAAATAGGAGAGTGGCTCCTCCCTAGAACCAGGGTCTTGGCTACTCGTGCACTCAGTCCAGGCACCATATTAGGCACCAGGGAGATAAAGATGAACAAGGCTTGTCCTGAAAGGCCCTCCCACCCCAACCTCTCTATGCCAACCCCTACGTACTAAGGAAGAAGTTGGAGCAGTCCAGAAAGACTTCCTGGAAGAGCCAAGTCTAAACCACTCTAAATCTGAGTGGGAAGAGGGCACTTCCTCCTGGTGACGCATGCTGGAAAATAAAAAAGCCAAACCCAGATTCCAACTCATCATGCCCCTGTACGATGAAATAAAACTGCCCCCACAGAGTCCCCAAGGCTGTAATCTTCACAGTAGCAGACGGCCATAGCGTTCACTCACAGAGCAGCTGGTGGTTTTGAACTACCAACCTTTCAATTAGCAGCTGTGAGCTTTTAACCCCTGCCGCACCAGGGCTTCTAATGCAGGAATTGGGAAGGTGAATGCCAATGACCTGGTCTTCTTTAGGAAGCTACTTCTGTGGAGTGCTTACAGGAGAGGAGTCAGGTTGGGCCAATTCAAAGACGTTGAATGATAAGGGGACTGTGCTTGACTCCATAGGCCCTGGGAAGTAAGTCACGGAAGACCTTGTCTGGGGGGAGGAGTCTCATGGGAAATTTACCCTGGAAGCAGCTCACATGGCAGACTTCCTGGGAGAAAATCCAAGGCAGGCCCCAAGCATGCCAGCAGGAATGTCTGTCGATAGGGGTGTGGGTGGAGGTAAGAAAGAGTGAGAGCATGTCTGTGTTTGTGTGTGCCCCCATGGTCACACGCATGGTGCTGAGACCAGAAGAGCCTGGTTTCACAAAACCTCCTTGGTCGCTGGCTTTGGGGGCTGGAGGAGTGATGGATCACCAGCTCCCCGCCCCTTCCGTTCTCCCTCCAGGAACGGCTCTGACTGGGCAAGAGCGCTACCACCTCCCTGAGACATTCTGCATGGCCTGCAGCCGCTGCATGCTCAAGCAGACAGCCCTCCTGGGCGCACACACGTGCACACACACACACACACACACACACACACGTGCAAGAGCGCTACCACCTCCCTGAGACATTCTGCATGGCCTGCAGCCGCTGCATGCTCAAGCAGACAGCCCTCCTGGGCGCACACACACACACACACACACCTGGGAACGCGATGAGCACACCTTGCCACCTGATCCATTGCCCTCCCAGATCTCATGACATGGAGAGGGACAGCTGGGGTGCTGGGAAAAGACGAGGGTGAGGGTGGGACAAATTAGGAGGAATGCCCACCCAGCATCCAGGAGTCGGGGGGAGTGGGGGCACTGTTGGGGAAGGCAGTCCAGCCCATCTGGATTCCTGTAACCTCAGAGGCACGGGGCTATGGGGAGACATGCTCTGGAGAGGCAGGTAGAGCGGGGAGCGGGGAGGACCATTCAGAGGAGAGGTACTGGGGGCATTAGGAGGCCACCTACCCTTCCACTTCCTGATCCCCCCTCTCCTCACTATACACACTGGCTGGAGGAAGGGAGAATCTGCCTTCCCTGTCCTCCTTTGGGACCCGGGGTGCCCAGGAAATCAGAATTCACTTCCCTCTTCCTCTAGCTCAGAAACCTCAAGAGATGGAGGGCCTGGGCCTAATGAGTCCTGGTGGGGCTGTCATTACTGTGACCCACAGTATCAATTAATAGTGATTAGCAGTCCTCAGAGCCCCCTCATCACAGCCACTGTTACCCAGGGAAAGGGAACTGGCATCCAAGAAGCCTGGTGCTGCTCACATGGCTTCCCTTCTGGAAACCCATGGAGAACCCTAAAGTTACACATCCGTAAGAAGGCAGTCCCAGAACCACGCCTATAGAGTTCCCAGTCCATTACCATCTGTCTGCCCACCTCCAGTCTGGAATGCCACCCAGAGATGGCACGCCACCGGCATTGTACTTGTTCAATACTTGCCCGGGCCCCCTAAGACCCTGGTTCTCCTGCCCGGGAAGTCTGGGAGACATTTCGGCCATCTTTATAATCCCGAATCCTTCCCCACTCCTCCTCCAGCCAGCTCAGACTCCCACCCTGCTAAGTGACAACCCCCCCAAAGGTCTGTCTCATCGCAGACAATCCAATGCCACCCTCCAAGAAACCCTTCTGCCTTCTAACCTCGAATTCCAGCCACTCACTGCGCAGGAAAATGATTGTCTTCTCAGGAACCTCCCAACCCCCTCTCCCCAAGTGTCTACCCCCAGCCCCTCCCAGGAAGCTCCCCTTGATGTTTAACCCGAAGCTTGCCCTCAGAGGGGAGAACTTGGAAATGTCATTTATTCAAAGTCCCATTCCAGCTTCCCAGGCCACTGGTGTGGTGGCTGTGATGTGTTTTGGTCCCTCTGTCACCCTTCCAGAATCCCTCTTCCCACCCCTCACGCCAGGCTAGGGCTCCCACTTTCCCCAGGACCCTAGATCAGTCAAGGGGTGCCTGCCTCCAGACCTGGCGCTAACTCAGAATGTCTGCCGCAACCCCCAGTGGATTAAGGGGGGTGAGCATCGTGCAGGCCAGCCCCCAATCCTCACTAGAAAAGGAGGTAATTAGGAGCTGTGCGGTCCCTGTCCCCCAACAGGTACAGCGGAGCAGCGGCATCCATCATCGCGGCAGCTGCCAGAGAAGCGGAGCGTCACGTGTCTTTGCAAGACCAACCGGAAGGCGGAGGGAGGCCGAGGGCCACCGGATTGGCTGGGCTGTGTGGAGAATCAGGGCTGCAGGTGATAACCTGAGAATGACCTTGTGGGGACTTTAGCCCCCCCTGGCTCTGCTCCTCCCTAGACACCCCCACCTGCCCCCCAGCCCTACCAACCACTCTCGTCCACCTGTCCAGTGTGTAAAAGCCCCTCTTACTGTAAGGGAAACGACCCGTTGTGTGTGCTTAATAGATCAGAATACGTGTGCATGGGGGGCAGAAAGGGGGGAGGTGGTTGTCTGGCAGGAATAGGTGCGGGCAACTCCAGGTGCACCCCGCTGCTGCTGGGGCTGGCTCAAAGGAAGGAAGGAGGAATAAACAGCGGGAAAGGCAGAGGGGGGCCTGTTTGGGTGGAGGAAGGGCTGGTGCAGGTGCGGTTGTCTCTAATTGCCTGCGAAGCTGCCAGGCCTGGAGGGCGAGGCAGCGTGCTGGCAGTGTGGCCACAGCAGGGTGCGTCCGTCTGCGTGGGTGCAGCGGCCCAGGGCTGCCATACTTGCGCTGACCTGGGTGCGTGACCACGGGCTGCAAGGCACTCAGCGGAGGGAGAGGCCGTGCTGCCCTTGTGTCTGTCTGTCTGTCTGTCTGTCTGGGTGCAGCCTCCTGTTCATACGGGCTCACACGGGAGGATTGCTGGGCATGTCTGTCCCTCTGCACCCACACCCTGGGCTTTCCCCTTGACTGTTTCTGACCCAGAGAGAAGAGGGCCAGCTGCCACCACCCTCCAACTCACCGGCACCCCAGCCCCTCTCTCAGCCCCATGGGCAAAGACCCCCTTCCTCCCCAGCCACAGGTCAGGGTGGCAGCTGGCAGCAAAGAAGAAAGGGAAAAGAGGAGGGGCAGCTTCACCAACACCTGTGAAGGGTCTTAGTTATATATGCAAATATCCTCATTCAAGATGCAGAACACTTCCCCAAGCTAATCGCTGGTGCAGCCGGGTTCAGTGTGGCTGTGCTGAACAGAAGGAGGCTGGGGGCTGGGGGAGAGGGAAGAGACAGGCCCCCGAGTCCTCTGGCTGGCCAGTCCCCAGTCAGTCCTGGGCCAGAGGGTGAGGAGCAGAGTCAGCTGACCACAGCACTTGGCTGTGTCTGGGCAGGCAGGCCCAAGCTGCCCAAGCTGCCCCCACCCCAATCTGGGTCAGAAGCTGCCAGCAAGGTCCTATGGGAAGTGCTGCAGCCAAGAGAAGTGGCCGGAGGAGGAGATGAGACTTCCTCTGGTCTCATCTCCTCCTCCAGCCACCTCTCTTGGCCTACACCTGGCCAAGCAGCCTCCTTGTGGTCTTGTCCTGTTACCTCAACCATGGCCTTGAGAGCCTGGCTATGAAGAAGGGAGGCGCGTCGCCTCCGCAGATCTCTGCCTTCAGCTCCACTGGGTGTCCATTTAGAACAGCAACCATTTGTGGGGACGGTTATGCTTCTCCGACCTCACTGCCACCCACGTGGCACCAGAGACAGACACCTACGGTGAACCCAGCTGCTTCACCCGCATGCCCGACACACTCAGACAACCCCTCGCCTCACCAGAAGAGCACGCCCTGTCCCACTTAGAGCCACCTGCACTTAGACACACGCCCACAGGCAAAC
>NW_022111304.1:1920135-1922435 GCF_000313985.2 Echinops telfairi | reverse complement strand
AGATAGATGAGGAGTGTAAGAACAAAACAGCAGGGACACCAGGGAGAGCCTCCAGTCTGAGCAAGGTTCTGGGGAGCAGAACCAGAGCCCCAAACTTCAGCTCAATTCCCCACTGCCCGCTGAGGGAGAGACGTGTTCTCTGCGCTTGGACAGACAGTGATCATGGGCAAGTAAGGAGCAAGCAGGCAGAAGTGGAGGGGACAGGCAGAGGCAGGAGGTAGAGGACATGGGAGGAGTCAAAGACAGAGGAACGGGAGGGGGTGGGGGGAGCAGGACCAGAAAAGCAGTGGGCATTGATAGAGGGATCATCCCACCCAACCCCACCTCAGTCCACAGGTGGACACCTGAGAAGGCACATTTTGCTCCTGAGGCTGGGCCATAATATATGGGAGGTCTGGGAGTCTCAACCACGGCTACTATAGCCCAACCTTTCCATCAGTTAGAAGTTGCTCTACCTTTTGGGTTTGGTAACGTAGAGGGGCAGCGGAAAAAAACGGATGGACACCGTGGCTGCAGCAGTGGGCTGGGGCATAGGAACAATGGTGAGGCTGGCACAGGACCCGACAGTGTTTCCTTCTGTTGTGCACGGGGTCCCTATTGGAACCAACTCGATGGCATCTAACCCTAGCCTAACCACACCCTAACCCTAGCCCTCTTGTGGACATCCGGGCCCACCCGACCATCGACCTTCGACAGCTAGAGTCTGTCATCAGTTCCCACGAGGAACGTTTCATTTGCCTCGATGGGAGCGAGCTGAAGTCCCGTGGAAGCCCCAGAATGCCAAGCCCTGCTCGGCTCTTTGGAAGCATATCAAACCTAAGCCTGGTGCTCAGTTGTCTCCCTCTTTCCCCGGGGCTGGCAGGCAAATAGACTTCAAATGGGGCAACAGGGATACACTTGACAACCACTGAAATCCGCTGAGTGTTGGGAGGTGCCAGACAGGGAAGTTAACAACTCTGAAAGCTGAGGGGGAACCCATGTGCCTGGACAAGGTGCCGCCTGGTATTGTGGCCAAGGGTGGACAAGAGCGCTTTGGAGCCTCCCTGTCTGGCCCTGCCCTCCTCACCCCTTAGCCAGCGCGGCCATCTGCTCCTGCTCACTTACCTGTCGGCCACTTTGATGCAGAGCTTGGTTATTTGCCCAGGGATTTATAGAAGGAGCCGGGACAGAAGCTAAATCCCCAAGCCACAGAGGTAAATCAGCCACAGCGATGGGCCGGAACGAAGGACTGTCCGGCTGGGAGGCTGCACAGCAGGGCTGCAGAGGAAAACACTTGTTCCTGCTCCCTAGGGCAGTTGCCCATAAATCCCCTCAGGCACCGATTAGGGCTGGCAGCCTGGCCAGAGCTGGAGGGCTGGTGGTGCTGGTGGTAGAGATTCCACCACAGGGGGCAGAGCCCACAGGAACAACCACAGCCCTGCGCTTGTCACGGTGGCCAGGAAGAACCACTGAAGGGGACTAGGCCAGGAACAACGGTGGGAGAAGACAAGGTGCCTTCCCTGGAGCTGAATGGTGAGGGAGGCAGGGTCTCTAGAGCCAAGGTACCTGGGCCCTCAAGTCCTGGTTCTGCCACCTATTAACTGGGTGGTCATGGCCCTGCAGGCCCTGCCTTGACCTCGGTTTCTCCATCTGTACGATAGGAATCGTAACGCCCTGACTGAGTGATAACCAAACCACCGAATTCACTGCCATTGCGTCCACGCCGACTCATCGTGACCTGTGGGGCAGGGTAGACCTGTGCCCCAGAGTTTCCACGATTTTAACTGTTTACAGCAGCAGTTCTCAACCTGTGGGTCTCGACCCCTTTGGGGGTCAAACGACCCTTGCACAGGGGTTGCCCGATTCATAACAGTAGCAAAACGACAGTGATGAAGTAGCAACAAAAATAACTTTACGGTTGTGGGGGTCACCACCACATGAGGAAGAGGAGTTGTATGAAAGGGTGGCGGCATTTGGAAAGTTGAGAACCACTGGTTTACAGGGATAGAAAGCACCACCTTCTCCCCAAGAGCTGCTTGTCATTTCAAATTGCTGTCCTTGCAACTCACACCCAACACGTGGCCACTGCACCGCCAGGGCTCCTGACAGGTGAAGGGATGGTTCACGCGAGCACGTCACACGCATGAAATGCTTCGCTCCATGCCTGGTGCTCAGCACACATCCAGTATGCGGTTGGCAGAGCTGTCACGCAGGCTACGTTGGGGAGGTGGGCTTCGGAGAGAGGAGAAGGCCCGTGACCTCTGAGGGAATCTGGAAGGGTCTTAAAAGAACAGGGTCTCCCAAAGCCGGCAGAGACTCTC
>NW_022111304.1:1917499-1919042 GCF_000313985.2 Echinops telfairi | reverse complement strand
CTGCATGAAGACGGACAGCGCGGGAGGAGCTGGAGAAGAGTAATCGCGGAAACATTAGCATTTTGCTGTTTACAAAGACCTAGGCAAGATGCTGGACATTTATCACCATCATCCAACAGTGATAGCATACTGTCGGGTAAGCACTTCCTATGCATGATCTCTCCCATTCTTGACAGCCACCCCAGGAGGCCTTAGTATGCCCATTTTACAGATGATAAAGCCAAGGTTAAAAATATGGAGACCTCTACTCCTCTGGGAAGGAAAATGGGGCTTTCTACTCCCATCAAGAGCTCCTCTTGGAAACCGACAGGGGCAGTCCTACCCTGTCCTCCAAGGTTCTGATGGCTCCAGATGAGCTTATGGCAGTGAGTGTGGTTAATTTGGGGGATAGCCCTCTTTCTTGGTTCCTTATCTAATCTCCCCTCCTTGTCTTCATATTACTTTCCTAATCCTGGTGCCTCACCAAACTTCAAGGCTATTGGGCACTTCTCCTGGTGACCAGGAGGAACTGGTGTGATTAGAAGAGATTGGCAGTCCCTTCACATAGGGCCCACCTGGGCAGGTAGCACTCAAAAAAGAAATCAGATGTGTGATCCAACGATGGCAAGTACAAGATCCAAATAGGACAAAGGATAAAGTATCAGAGCTGAAATTGTGAACACCTGTTGGTAGAAGGCTATGGAGGACAGTGGGAGCCCCATATCCACCTGCAGAGCATCTAGTCAGGTTAAGCCTCTGGCAGATCCCCTCTAGTCACAGGGAAGGGTCTGGGACAACTTTCCTATCAGATAGAGATCACTGTAATCTTGATTATGCTGGATCAAACTTGATACTTGGTCAGTTGACTTCCCTCTTGACCCAGCCTGAATTTGTTCTAAGTGTAAGTATTTTTTTGTTTGTTCTATGACAAAAATTCCTTCCCTTACAGCGTCTGCGGTCTTAAAGGCTTGAAGTTAAACAGGAGGCCATCTAGCAAAGAAACAACAAGCCCACATGGAGAAGCACACCAGTCTGTGTGATCACGAGGTGTCATCAGGACCGGGAAAAAGGCATCAGAAGACGCATAACAAGCAAGCAAAAACATATTGTTGAGAACATGGGGATCGGAGCAGAGACCCAAAGTCCATCTGTAGACAATGGGACATCCCCACACAGAGGGGTCACAGGGAAAGGATGAGTTCATCAGGGTGCAGTAAAGCACTGATGAAACACACAGTATTCCTCTGGTTCCTTGAGGCTTCCTCACCCCCACCATCATGACCCCAGCGCTGCATCTCACTTCAGACTAGACTGCAGCATGTACACAGGTACAACTAAGAGATAAAGCTCACAACACACGGAATCCAGGAACAGGAGTGGGAATAGAGATACCAGGAGCGGAGAGGGGAGACAGGGAGAGGAGGGGAGGAAGGGGGAACTCATCACCGATCGAAATCCAGGGGGAAGAACAACAGAAACCATGAAGGAAGGGAGACAGGAGTCGGTGTGAGATATGAAAATAATAATAATTTATAATCTATCAAGGGGTCACGAGGGTGTGGAG
>NW_022111304.1:1912883-1915584 GCF_000313985.2 Echinops telfairi | reverse complement strand
GGAGGGAGGGGGAAAATGAGGACCTAATGCCGGGGGCTTAAGCGGAGAGGAAATGTTTTGAGAATGAAGAGGGCAATGAATGTACAAATGTGCTTTGCACAACTGATGTATGTATGGATTGTGATAAGAGTTGTGTGAGCCCCCAATAAAATGATTAAACAATAAATTAATTTTAAAAAAGAGTTTATAAGGGATGTAGGGGTGGGGGTTGGGAGATAGGGAGGGTGGGGTATTTGGGGAGAAACAAAGAATGGGGGAGTGGAAGGGAACGCTAGAACTGATTGTGATTGCCCAACTCTTTTTAAAAGTGACTTAACCCCAAATAAAACAAAACAATAGGCTGTAGAATTGTTTGTGGAAATGATTGAATAGCTCTTCTTAATATGATTTAACTATTGACTTACCTGATTTATGAGTTATGTGCCAATAAAGCGGTTTTTAAAAAAAGAGGGGAGAATGTCTACGGTAACAGGGGGCATACGACCACGTCTTCAGAGGGGCTGTTTTTGTCCCCTCTCCTCCCCGCAGTAGCAGAGGGATGGACCGCCACCCAGAGAAGCCCGTGAAACAACAGGACCAGGTAAAGTAGAGCGAGTGCAAAAGCGGTGCGCATGAAGAACGCCCAGGAGCGCCCACTTACTGCAGGGGAACCCAACATGCCACCTCCGCTTTCTAACACAGGAAACGGACGAGCCCAAACACATTGCTATCGGGTTGTGCCGACTCATAGAGACTCATAGGACAGGGCTGAGCTGTCCCTAGAACTGTTTATGAGAGTAGAAAGCCCCGTCTTTCCCCTGAGGGGCGACTGGTGGCTTCGAACTGCTAACCTGTGGATCACAGCCCCACGTGCAATCACTACGCCACCAGAGATCTCCTGGCAAACCCAGGCAGTAGCTAAAGAATCCTCCTGGCCACTACAGACATTCCCTCCCTTGTTCCTGCACTGTGCGCTGAGCACCACCGTAGGCCATACGCTCAAGACAAAGCCAACGCCGGCGACAGATGTCCCTTCCTTCTACGCTTTAAAGGAGAATTTACCTGAGATGCGCTGGGCCCCGTCTGCTGCAGGAGACACGTTGCAAGTCCTCTGGGGTGAAAGAGCTTGGAAGCAGTGAGGAAGATGAAAGACCCTCACCAAGACATCCCAGGGGCAGGCCCCTCCCAGAGCTGAGAAACTGAGGTTGATCTGACACCCCCACCCCCGCCAGAGTATCCCCGTGCCTACTCAGCAGCCCCTCTGATTCCAAATGGCCTTCGAGGCCCTCTATCTCCCCCACCTTCCCCATGACACTGGTGCCATCTGCTCCTACCATCAGCACACCCCCTGGCGGCAGGGGAGTCAGGGGATCAGAATTAATCAGCTGAAAATAACAGGACACTCTCTCCCACAGGGACAAAATCAGCCCTCCCTGTTGGGAGCACTCTGGACTGCGGGAGCCACCAGCATAGTGAAAGAGGAACCTTGAACACCGACCGGGCAGGGCACAGGGACTTGTAGGAAGGAAGGGGATGGATCCTCGTCAGAGGAAACCTCAGCGTCACGGGCCAGCCCCCCCCCCACAGCAGCCACAAAACTGCCGCTCCTGTCCCTGCCGCAGCAAAAAAAGAGAGAGAGAAAGCCGGCCCTTTCATGTGCCTCGGTAAGAAACACACCCCTGTTAAATGTAACACTTCATTCTAAAGGAGGCTGACTGGGCTGGCAGCTATGTAAGCCGGAGGGACTCTAAGTGTGAGGCATTGGGGATATACCCAGGGGCAAGGTCTCACAGGGGCCTTGAGGGTGGCTGAGAGGTTGCTAGGTCCGGGGTGGGCTGTGCTAGAGCAAGGCCAGACTGGAGGGCAGCTGACGGGTTGGAGAGACCTGGGGAGGTCGGGCCCAGGACCCGTTCAGCGCATGCATCTGTGATGGGGTCTCCCTACTCATCCACCATCCCAAAAATGACAATGAAAACACTGACCTCCTTCTTTCTCTTACCTAGGAGCCTCGGGAGCACCGTGGTGGAAGTGCTCAGCTTCTGAAAGGAAGATCACTAGGCTGAACCCCGCCGCCCCTGCCCGGAGGAAGGCCGTGGGACGTGCCAGAAAGCAGCTCCACTCTGCTGGGTGGTAGCCGTGGGTCAGAATGGACAGGGTAGCAAGGGCAGGGGTTGCTCTTGCCTGAAGCACCCGTTTGTCCTCAGCAGAAGTTCTTGAGTCAAAGACCTCGGGAGTCAAAGCGGAAGCTTCTAATCCTTCCTGTAGCACAGAACTATTCCAGCCGTGTCACACAGGAGGGTGGGGCAGAGCGCCAAAAACCTGCTCCCAAC
This sequence comes from Echinops telfairi, assembly GCF_000313985.2. Lineage (NCBI taxonomy): Eukaryota > Metazoa > Chordata > Mammalia > Afrosoricida > Tenrecidae > Echinops > Echinops telfairi. The sequence goes on along the minus strand of NW_022111304.1, from coordinate 1,913,275 downwards.
TCACTCCACCACCCAGGCCCCATGCTGTTACTTTGAAAGCCGGGCCAAGGCCTCAGTGAGTACAGACAGACTGACAAGCCCACCCATGAGAAAGAGGCCCAGGCGACACACCACAGGCAACACCTTCCCTGCAGTGCCTGGCTCTGCCATCCTTTCTATATAAGGCAGTGCCGGCCCTCTTCCACACGCACACACTGCCCCCATGGGACAACCTGCCATGACTCCCTATTGCCAACAGGCCCGCCTGTGTGCACACCAAAGTGTGGCCCCCTCAAAGTGGCATTGCAATGGATGGGGGCAGGGGGGGGCACGACTACAGAACACTATGGGCAAAATCAGTGCCATCGAATTGTACCACATAGACGTACTCATCATTGTGCTAAAATATTACT
>NW_022111304.1:1905504-1912534 GCF_000313985.2 Echinops telfairi | reverse complement strand
GCGGGAATGAGGAGCTGATACCAAGGGCTCAAGTGGAGAGAAAATGTTTTGAGAATGATGAGGGCAACGAATGTACAAATGTGCTTTACACGATTGATGTATGTATGGATTGTGATAAGAGTTGTATGAGCCCCCAATAAAATGATTTTATATATATATGTAAAACTTTAAATAGGATGGCTAGCTTGTTCTCAATGTTTATGAAGAAGATTATTTTCATGGTTTAAAAAAAATTGCTTTTAAAGTCTTCCTCAACGCAGACCCATTCTGAGTTCTGTAACGTTGTTCCCTTCTTCCATCACCCCTAGATACAGGTTCCCTTGTGGCTCGGGAACATGCCCTCCGTCATCCTGCCTCCATCCAGTGCATCTTGTCTGGGATGGCCTCCCTGCCAATTCCCAGAGCTTCCACATGCCCATCAAACCCCTTGCCATCCGCCTCCAGCCCCAACTTCTTCCACCATGCAAGTGGTTCCTCGCCCCATCACTTGAGCCACCTGGATCTCGTTCAACTTTGTGACAGGTGTGGAGAGATGGCCTCGATATGTATTTGCAGAATTGAATTGCAAACTCCAATCTGTTCCCTGCCAAGCCCTCTTTTCTGCGACTCACAGAATTCCCAGAAATAAGGAGGCCAACCAGGGACAAGAAGGTGATGCACATTGCCAGAGCTCCGCTGCCCCCCGCCGGGGTGGGGCCTCTGCAGGATGCAGGCTGCTGTGGGAGATGCTGGAGTAGCTTCTACGCTTCCTGACACCCCGGGCTGGGTGCTTCTGAGGGGCTCTAGGGGCCTTTAAACATACGGCCTGGGGCTCCCTGTCTTCCTTTGGTTCTTCTGCACCATCTGTCCATCTCGCTCCGTCTTTGTCACCTCTTTCCTAGTTTAAATTGGGGTCACCTCCTGCCTAGGAGATGGCTTCTCTTAGCGCATTGCTATTCAAAATGTGACCAGAGCCCCAGCAGCAGCAGCATCTCAGGTAGAAACTCGCTAGAATCACACAGTCTCATACCCCCCCACCCCCTCACCCCTGCCCTATGCAATCCAAGTCTTCAGTTTAACAAGATCCCCAGTGGTGGGAGTGTGCACTGAAGTTTGAGAACTAGAAATGCCAGGCCAGGAGCCCAACTGGGAAGCTGAATACCTACGAATTAATTCACTCACCATCAATGTAAGAAGTCTTGGTAGCACGGGGTTGTGGGCGGGGTGGGGGGGTGGGGGTTAAATATCGGACTGCTGAGTGGCTCAGATCCCCAGCTGCTACATGGGAGAAAGCAAGGCTCTCTGCCCCAGGAACGACTGACAGTTTCAAAAGCCCCACAGAGGCAGCTCTACTCTGTCCTCTCAGACCGTTAGGCATTGGGATCAACTCAATGGTGGTGGGCTGGGTGCAAAGCACTGTGCTGGGTAGGCCCTTGGGCACGGTGGTGACAGACGCAGACCAGGCAGACAGGCTACACAGAAGGAGCTTAGTGTTCCTTGCCTGGCTGTTTCAGCCCAGCTCCGCAGAGTGGGAAAGAAGCACGGGTCAGGAGAAGGAGTCCATTTGATTGCCGCATCTCTCGGGAACCTCAGGCTGGTGAGGGACGGCCCCCCACCCCCCACCCCCTCCACTGTAATCCAAAGACAGAGAATCAGCCCCAAGTCAGAAGAGAAAGCTCAATGAGAATGAGAGAGAATGCAGGGCAGAACCAAAATAAAAAACCGAGAAGACGGGAAAATGAGTCTAAGACTTCCAGAAGGCCTCACAGCATTTCAGAAACATACCTGACTCTACTTTTTCATGTCCTGGCTCGGTTCCCTGCCCCCAGATTCCCCAATCCCCCGTCCAAACTCTGTCAGGTGGTCTCCGTTGACAGGGGTCCTCAGCCATCCTGTCTAAATGCCCAGGCCCCTCCCAGCCCTCACCCTCCAGCCCTAGGAAGTAGGCCACACCGGTGGAAAGGTGACTGGTTCCCTACCCCATCCCCAAGAGGCCCAGGGACAGTGTCTGGGGAGGCAGGATGATGTGATGCTATGACTTCCGCAGTTAGACCTGGAGTCACCTAAAGGCAAGACATAAAAAGATGAACACTAGCTACTCACCATCGCATCGCCAACCCTGCTTTGGGGAGGTGGAGGGCAGGGAGGGCAAAGAATAGGGCTCCAAAGACCATAGTATAAGAGACTCAGACAAGACACTTGAAGGACCAATAGGAGGCCATCAAGTGGGTAAGACAGTCCTACGAGGAACAGGACTGACAGTCAGGAAGAGAGGGAAGGCAGGGAGACTGGCCCGAAGCACAAAAACATATCAAGAAGCACACAGACTCATAGAAGGACGCTGGGGTGAAAATTAAAAAGAAAGAAAATGGGGGAAGTGATCACAATGCTCGTCACACAACCACCACCACCCCCTCCAGGGGGACAACCGACAGAAACCACGGGGGAAGGGAGACAGCAGTCTGTGTAAGAGATGAAAATAATAATAATTTATAATCTATCAAGGGGTCATGAGGGTGGGGGAGGGAGGGACGAAAGAGGAGCTGATACCAAGGGCTCAAATAGAAAGTAAATGTTTAGAAAAGAATGGTGGCAACATACGTACAAAAATGCTTGATACAATTGCTGTTTGGATTGTTGCAAGAGCCCCCAATAAATGATCATTTAATAAAAATGTAAGGAAGGAAAAAGAATAGGGGCAATGTCACCCACCTCACAAGCAATTAGCCATTGCATCGGGGATGTGGGACAGAGACCCAAAACAGGGCGAAAGCAGGTGGAACAAGCCCATAATAAGACATAGACTACCGAGCTGGATACTCAAAAGATTGAAAAGTCAAATATTAGGATCAAAGAGCTCCTCCATGGCTATGCACTGTCCTAGGTACAGGGACGCAGCCCTGAACAAAACAAAGTGCTTACCCTCATGGAGTTTAGCCTCTAGTAGAAGGCTACAGACCATCAAGGAAACAGAGATATTAATAAATAGGATCACTGACTTTATAGATTGTGGGAGCTATCTAATTGTAGTGTAGGGGTGGAGTCTAGCCTGTCAATCGGGTCACAGCCCCGATGGTCCCTCCTTGTGGGCGTGGCCTTCTCATCAGGAGGGCCCTGGGAACCTCCCTCTCTCTCTGCCTTCACCTTCCTGCTGGTGTGCCTCGCTGAGACCTGGCAGAGCCCTGTGGTGCTTCCACCACCATTCATCTTGTGCTGGATTCACAAGAGTTTGCACCCACCGACCTGTGACCTTCCTGCATTCTGCATCGTTGCAAGTGTCTGCATGAGTCTGAAGAAGGATGTATGGACTAGTATCAGACTTACAGACTTGAGTTGGACTGGGCTGGGATGTTTTCCTGATATATAATGACTTCTTGATATAAAGCTCTTTCTTACACATATATGAGTGTCACTGGACTTGTTTCTCTAGTCAAACCGGCCTAACACATCTATAAACTATAATATATATAGAGAGAGAAAATAAAGCATGGTATTGGGGGAGAAAGGGGAGGGGAGAAAGGAGTCCTTAGAGAAGTGAGGGTCACTAAGAGGGAGAGATATTGGAACCGAGCCATGAGTGATGAGAAGGCAGCAGCCAGAGAGTCGGGGGATGATGGCCCCATGTCCTGAACACCGAAAGACCAGCCTAGCTGAAGCCTGGGGGAGTGGCAGGAAAAACAATTGGGCCTTCAGTTAGAGAAGTGAGCCAAGGCCAAACAGCTTGAGATTTTGTGGGTCTGGGTGGAGTCTGGATTTCCCTTCACTGTAATGGAAGCCTTGGCACGCTGTAAATTGTGGTTCAGAGCCACACCATGGTGCCAGAATCCACCGGGTCCCCATGCTGACTTTACCACTACTGATCTGCGCCCTTTGGCAAGTTAATTGAAACACCTGTCTGCGCCTTTTCAGATAAGGAGAATGACAGCACGCATTTTCACTGGGTTCTTGTGAGGATTCGATGCGCATATCTGAAGTACTCAGACTGCTGCCTGGTGCCTAGGAAGAGCAATTATGTTAGCAATAATTATTAGAAGGGTTTTAAACCGGGCAGGGGTCTGACCTTTTTTCTACCACCACTTGGACTGCTGGGTGAAAAACGGGACCACAGGAGAACAAGTAGGATGCTGGCTGGGATCGTCCTGATCAGCAGCACAAAGGAGAGGAGACAAGGCGTTGGCTAAGATCCCATCAGAGGACATTGTGAGATAGAATGAGATCGGGTAGATATTTTGATGATGGGGCCAATAGAACGTACACGTGGATTGAACATGAGAGGTTCTCTTGGGTTGAATGAGAGGTTCAGGTTTGGGTTTGGGCCTGAGTCACTGGGTAGATTGGAGTAATCCAAAAGGATCTAGAGAAGGCTTCTAGAAGGGTCAGAGAGAGATCTGTAGTGAGGACAAACCAAAGGCAGAGGGGAGGAAGTCCATGTCGGGAAATCATAAGGAACAAGAGTGATGAGATGGAGACATGGAAAAATCACTCAGGGGTCCTAATGGCATGGTGTCTGAGGGTAGGAATTGTACCTTCTGTTTCAATTGGGTACCTCACAGCCCCAACGGTAGATGTCACCAGGGACCCAGCAAATCCTTGTTTACTCGGGAATAACCCAAAGATTGGTATGGAGTGACATAAAGAGCACTCAACATTGTCTCCCGAGTCCTAGCCACCTACTGGCTGAGGGACATTGGACAAGTCACTGGCTCTCCAGTCTTCAGTGTCCCCAAAAGTGGTCAAGGTGACCAAGGTCGCTTCCAGTCATGATTTCCATTCCCTGACGCTACAATCAGAGTGCTGAGTTTTAGGACCGCTGTAGGTCCTTGAGAAGAGGTGGCAAGAGGCGTTATGAGAGCTATTGTGCAGGAAGGGAATGATGCAGAAGCTCAGGGAGTGGACTAAGGTCGTCTAGTCAAGTCAAGAGACCCCCTTGACTTCTCCCCTACCCCCTCCTCCCCCCATCTCAAAACTGTTCTCTTTGTGATAGGTCAGTGGTTCATGCAGAACTCAACAACTTGTCAATGTTGGAGTACTCAGACCCAGCCATCGGACACCCTTTCTTTTCTACCTGCATTCACTCCTTAGGGGAATCCATCCAGTTTTCACAGGTGACTCCCAAATTTCTATCTCCAGCCTGGATCATATCTATTAACTCCAGGTCCACATATCCAGTTACCTAGTAGACACCTCTACTTAGATGCTTAATAAGGAGCTCATTGCATCCAAATGCATCCAAACATCTCGAGGCTGATGCGCCAAAAATTGACACCAAGTCCTCCTGCCGTTTCCCCCCCTCCCCCAATCAACTCAGGCCAACATCATTGGCACACCGGCCATTGACCTTGGTCTCAGCTTCTCTTTCTCACCTCCTGCATCAGACCATCAGCACATTTTTTGGTTCTACCTGAAAAGTACGCCCAAGAATGTGATTGAGTCTCACCACCTGCCCAACCAACCTCCCGGATTCAAGGCTCCTTCACCTTTTACCTGCTCCTGTTTACCTCCTTCAGTCGTGGCTTTCCTTAGGCTATTCATAAGGCAGCGGCGAACATTTTCTGGGGAAATGCGAGGTAAACCCTGCCTCTCTCCTGCTCAAAACCCTCCTGCGACTCTCCACCCCAGTCAGAGTAAAAGTTAAAGTGCTTATTGTGTCACATGATCTGGCTGCTCCTGCCTCTCAGCGCTGCTCACTTATCTGCTCCCTTGATTCTTCGGGCTCCCCCTCTATCGGCCTCCCTCCGTGCAGTTCCTCCGACACTCCAGCCAGCCTTCCATCCGGCCGCGGCCCTGCCGCTCTCTTCCCCGAGAAGTCAGCATGAACACAGCATCTGGCAAATGGCAGACTCCGTATGTTTGGGGGGCCCGAGAAGAGATGAGAAAGGGGGTGAATTGGAAGAAGAGACAACGGATTCAGGTCCCATGCAAGAAACCAAAGGGCTCATCTTGCTTTCTCTGTCTCTTTAGGAACTGGGCTTTAGAAAGAAGCTCAGGGGATCTCCTGACGGGGCCCTGCCCAGGTTTGGGGGGAAGCACTCCACTTTCCACCCGACCCTGACAGGATCACGTCTCTCTAGCATGTTTGTGAACCTATCCCTGACCTGATGTTGCGTGGGCCAAGCCTCCTGGCCAGTCCCTTCTGCTAGCCCACTTCAGTCCTACCTCAAGTGTCAAAGGAGTCGTTCCCCCAGCTTCCTAGAAGAAACAGAGGGAATGGGTCTGCCCTCAACCATCCCCTTCCCTATTTATTTCCACCATCTTCCTGATGCGCCTGAGCCCGCCCATTCATAGTAAAGCACACTCCATTCCCTTTTCCCTAAGCAGCCCGGGCAGTATAGTGGTTATACACTGGGCTGAGATCCTGATGGTTGGTAGTGCAAAACCACCAGCAGCTCCTCTCGAGAAATGACTGGGCTTTCTACTCCCATAAATAGGTGCAGTTTGAGAAACCTACAGGGGTCACTATGGGTCAGCATGGGGCACCATGGCAGGTGTGTGGGAGAAAGGTAAGGCTTTCTACTCCTGTCTGGGAAACCCACAGGGGCCTAGTGACCTATAAACTCAGTGTGAGTCTCACTGAGGTTTGTTGGTTTGTTTGTTTCCCCTTTCCCCTGTCTCTCTTTCCAATCACCAAGCCCGGCCAGTAGCACACCTTGGCAAACTCCCTCTGAGGTCTCCAGAGAGAGGGAGGTTGGGGCGCTGGGAAAGCCGGTGGAGAGGCTGGCCTGGTGAGATGAGCCAGCCCCCGCGCAGGCCTGCGTCAGGGGGGAAAGGCGAGTGGACTTGTGGGCAAAGGTGGCGGGCAGAGGACAGAAAAGGCAAGGACCGCAGACAAGGAAACAGAAGCTTCTGCGAAGGGCAGGTGAGGCACAGGCAGCTGACGTCAGCAGGCAAAGGGGGCCAACGTCTGAGGCAAGACGCAGAGCCTAGTGAAAAGTGACAGATGGCGGGAGCGGAGGCAGGAGGGGCGAGAAAGAGTCAGGCATCCAGATAGACAGAGACAGACAGATGGACAGAGATGAGGCCAGAGACGGACAGCCAGAGAGAGAGATAGAGA
>NW_022111304.1:1889839-1905205 GCF_000313985.2 Echinops telfairi | reverse complement strand
AAGACGCGCCGAGCGGGGAAATTGCCGGCAGAATCGCTGAGCTCCACAAAACGCAGGCCGCGCGGCCCGCCGCCGCGCCCGCTCCAATCTCCAGCCTCATCGCCGCGCGGGCTGGTTATGCATTTAAATGTTATTTAATTGGATTGCGGAGGAGCTGGGGGCCAGAGCCGGGCCCCCGCCCCCGCCCCGCACGCCCCGCACGCCCGGGCTGCTCGCCGCCTCCGCGAATCTGTTTTCCGAGTCACAGATTGCGGGGCGCCCCCTCCCAACACGCTCCCCCACCTCCTCTCCGCCCTTGCGCCCCCTCCCCCACCGACGTCTCCCCTCCGTGCCTGAGCTGCTTCTGTGGTTCTCCCGCCCAAATGAAGCCCGGGACGGTCAGAAAGACACTAGGAAGCCCCAAAGCTGTCGGAAATGCAGAAGACGTGCAAGCATCATAGAGACACACAGACACCAAGACACGGCCGCAGCAGACAGGCCAGGCACTAAATTGCACAAGTGGGCACCTGGAAGGTTGCAGGCGACACTGCAGAGGGACCACCACCGGCAACCAGACTGCGTAGCTTCCAACTCCGAGACAGGGTAGTAGAACTGCCCATTGTGGAAGCGCCGGGCCACCAGGTCTCCCAGCAGCCATACCAGGGGACCACTGATGCTAACTTGCTGGGCTCACAGGGAGACACAGAGACTTTCTTCAAAGGTGGCTCATGAACACAGGCACCCTCCCCCTCTTCACCCGAAAACTCGTCCCTCAGAGACAATTTGTTCTTGGCCCACACAGCAGCACTCAGGTGAGTCCGGAGAGGGAACTAAGGACACCAGCATCACCTTTCCGAAAACGAAACAAATAAACGGGACTAAAGTTACAAGTGGGCTTTGAAAGAGTCCCCGGGCGGTGCGAATGGTGAACACACTCCCAGGTGCTAACCAAAAGGGTTAGCAGTCGGAGGCCCTGCAAGGGTGCCTCGGAAGAAAGGCCTGGTGATCTGTTTCCCCCCAAACCAGCCATTGACAATCCTATGGAGCATCCCCCGGGGTCATCGTGAGTTGATTCCAACTCACTGTAAGGCAACTAGGAATGGCTGGAGAGTAGACATCAGAAAACCCCTTTCTAAGAAGAGAACTATCAAGAGATAAATCTGAGCATTTGTGTGAGGTTCAACTTTTCCCTTGGTAGTGTAATGGGTAATGCTTTGGGCTGCTAACCTCAAGGTCAGCAGTTCAAAACCACCCGCCTCCCTCAGGAGAAAGATTAGGCTTTCTACTCCTATAAAGATTTGCCATCTCAAAAGTCCACAGGAACAGGTCTGCCTTGTCCTATAGCATCAGAATCCATTGGATGGCGGTGAGTTTATTTGGGAGGATTTTTTTTTTTTAACTTTACTTGTACTGACTGCAATGGGAGACCAAATTTTACAGCTTGGACAAGAAGTTAGCACCATCAAGGTAGCTGGAAGGACAGAATGACCTGCAGAGGGATGTCCTCCACACACTCCCACCCTGCAGACAGGAAATTGGTGGCCTGAAATGATCAGGGTCAAGCTGCTTCAATTAATGAAAATGGCAATGGCAACGGGCTTGGCACAGGCCGCCGTGGAGGTGGAGGGCCGTTCTGGGCTCTCAGCCACCCCTTCTGTGAGCCCGGCCTAGAGACTGACGTCAGCTCCTAGAGCGGGACACGGGGCCAGAAGCTGTGCAGGAAAATTCTACTGCCATGTTGGTTTTGTCTGTTCTTGAGAGACTGAGGACCAAAACAGGAAGGATGAGAACGTTCCCCCCAATATTTATAAGCTTGGTCTTGGGCCAGGTTGGCATGAAGGTCTCTGGAGAAGAAAACAATTCAGGCTCCCCCAATGCCATCAATTTCTGCATCACCTGATGGTCATAGCTAGGAAGTTTATCCATGGGTCTAACCTCAGTGGCTCATGCTCCAGTTGAAGTTATGCCCTTCTTTGAGATGTATATGTGTGTGTTATATATGTTATATGTGTGTTATATATATAACAGAAAACAGCTGCCCTGAATCCTCGGAAACAAGAATCCTTGGAGAATCAAGACTTAGTCTGAGCTGGGCCAATCTCTTTTCGCTTGTTTTAGCCCTAGTCTTCTCTGCCCCAGCTATGCCCACGCGAGGCTCCCAAAGTCTCTTTTGATCTAGCACCTGTATGAACAGTTGTTTTGATCTAACACCTCCGCCCTCCCTGATTAAAGCTACCATTTTTCCAGGGCAGAAATTAGCAAAACAAGGACTGGCATGTTCCATCTGCCATCTTCTCGTCATGCACGGTCTTTATATCCCTTCTAAGGCTTTTCCTCCCGTACCCCTTCCCTCATCCTGGTCTCTCACCGCTTGAAGTTGAAGCTGAGAAATGATTGTCAATATCTGACACAGTGGTGTGCTTAAAAATTTTTTTTTAATCAAATGAGGAGCTGATACCAAGGGCTCAAGTGGAAAGCAAGTGTTTTGAGAATGATGAGGGCAACAAATGTACAAATGTGCTTGACACAATGGATGGATGTCTGGATTGTGATACAAATTGCACGAGCCCCCAATGAAATGATTTTTAAAGAAAAGAATTGTATGAGCCCCCAATAAAATGATTTAAATAAATAAAAAATTAAAAAATCAACTTCATGGCAGTGGTACGATTTAACAAGTGATGAGAGAAGAAATCTCCAGCTAATGCCTGCACACACACACACACACACACACACACACACACCTCCTACTCACACTGAGAACTAATCGCTTCTTCCTTCAGTGTGCCCAGAGCACTGTTTATAACTAGCTCACATGTTTTCAGTCTGATTTATACTATAATCATATGCCTGTATCTCTCTGTCCTAGACAGTGAACAACATGAGGGCAAAGAATCATCTAATTCACTTCTGTCACTCCCTACAGTGCCTGGCATGGAGAACAGCACCCTCCGCAGCCGTGCGAAAGGCTGCCACAATTAAGAAAGGAAAGTGAGGGACCACTAGAAGTCTTCCTTGAAGCCATTCTGGCAAAATAAAAATAAAAGCAAAAAAGAAAGACGCCGTCTCTTACCTTCCTAACTCAGCTCCACAGCTCACCTGAGCCTCAGCAGCACCCCATGCATAGCCTTGCCTCGATCAAGGTGTGTGTGTGTGTGTGTGTGTGTGTGTGTTGGGGCGGGACATAGAAACCTACATCACTCCTCTGAACCATCACTGAGCAAAAGTCAACTACATGGGCACCGTCTTTCATTTTATAACAAAACCCCACAAGCAGATGCCCTTAAAGAACAGACAGTTTTCCCGGCAGGTTTTCTTTTTGGCTACCTTGCTACCATGTAACAATTGGGGGCATTGCTGAGATCTACACTAGCAGGAATATGGAAGCTACACATTTTCGACAAGCTTGATCTTATTATACTCAGTAACAGTTTGTTTCTGTGCTACTTTTTCAAGAAAAAAGAAAGAACAGAAATGTATTGTCTCCGTTTTGGAAGCCAAAAGTCCAAATAGGGGGGCAGCAGCTCAAGAGCAAGGCTCTTCTCAGCCTGGAGGCGCTGCAGGCAGTCCTCGGTTTTCCTGGGCGGGTGGGTGCATCTGCATACAGCAGGGGACATCTGTCCTTCCTTCTGCCTGTGCTGCCAGAAGGGATGGGGTTTAGGGCCCACCCACTCGGGTAAGAGATCACTAACAAACAAACAAAAGCTTTTGTTCTGAATAGGATCCAGTTCACAGACCCAGGCATTAAGGATTCAATAGATATATTAGGGGGTGGGGAGTGCAATTCACGCACCGGTTGAGCGTGTCCCTCAAACCAGTAGATTCGTACATGGCTTGCACATGCATACCCAACACCGATCTTATACCAGGCCTAGTTACATACTAGGTGTGGTAGTTATATAATTGTCAGTTTGAGGATTAAAAGTGAAGGGGTGGAGTCTAGTCTGTCAATCAAGATATAATCAATGAGGCCTTTGTATAAGCATGGCCTTCTCCTGAGAATTCTGGGAACTCCTGTATTTGCCTCCTTGGAGACGGGTGACACTGTCTCACTGTGTTCACTTCCTGCGAGACATCCCTGAGAAGCCACGTGGACCTCCCCTGATGCAGCTCTGGAAGCTTGAGAAGCCACATGGAGACCCCTGTCAGCTCTAAGATGCTTACACCACCACTGGATCAGAAGACTTTCTACCCACTGGCCTGTGATGGTCCTGCATTCAGCGTCATTGCCTGTGTTTCATGAGTTGGAAGGGGACTTTATAGATTAGTATCGGGCATATGGGCTAACATCAGACTTTGGGGCTTAGACTGGACTGGGTTGGGATGTTTTCTCAATATTCATCTGCTCTTGTATGTAAACCTCTTTCTTATACACATATGTGTGTCCATGAATTTGTTTCTCTAGTCTCCCTAGACTAACACACTAAGGAAAGGAAGAAACAAAGAGATCTTCTCCTCACCTTCAGGATACCCATAGTCCAGTCTTCCCGTAACCTGCAGCATATTGGTAGGAATTGTTAAGGCAGACACCCAGAGTGAACCTCACACCTCCCGCATAGAGCTGGGACACACAGGTTGTTTAGTCCCTACACGTTGTTTCTGATTCACAGCCAGAGTTGTAAACTGCTGGTGTTTACACAGCGCTGCTGTGTTCGTCAGGGTTGACTACAGAAACAAATTGATTGACACTCATATGTGTGTAAGAGAGGACTTTATATCAAAGAGCAATTATACATTAAGAAAACATCCCAGCCAAGTCCAGGTCAAGTCAAGTCCGATATTACACCATATGTTGATACTAATCCATAAATTCCTCTTTAGACTCATGCAACACAGGCAATGGCACCAAATGCAAGATCACAGGCCAGTGTGTGAAAAATCTTGCGGATCCAGTGGTGGTGGAAGTATCTCAGTGCTGTCATGAGTTGCCACGTGGCTCCTGTAGCTCCATGTGGCTTGTCAACAGGAATGTCTCACAGAGAGAGTGTGTGTGTCCTGCCTGCAGCGAGCTATTTATCTCCAAAAGAGGTCATCAAACTGCAACCTGATTGACAGGCTAAACTCCACCCTCTCGCTCTTAATAGTCTCAAGTTGACAGCCGATTATGCAAGGGCCACAGCTGTCCAGTGTAATTTCCTACCATGATGGTCATGTGCCATACAGCTCTGTTCTGTAGACAGCAGCCGCTAGGCACGTGTGGCTCCTGAGTACTTGAAATATGGCTAGTGACTGAGGAATCAATTATTTTATCTTACTTTGCTGTACTTATTCTTACTGTATTTAAGGTTAAACAGTTATACATGGCAAGGGGCTGCCATATTGGACGGCACATTTTTAAATGGTCCCAAATCATTTGTTTGGTTTTAGTATACTTAAAACCATACGGTTTCGTAGCAGCTGAAGCCTCTGTTCCTTTGGGCTCAAGAGAAAGTGGGAGCTTTGTCCCCTAAGGACACTCTCATCTGAACCGAAGCTGCTCGGGGATAGGACCCGGTGTGGTGGGACCAAGTCCTATCAGCTAACCCCCCCCCCCAGCTCCCCCTACCCCACCCTGGAGCAAAGGCACACCTTAGTACCCGATTTTGCTCAAGGTTTAACACTGGTGGGCAAAAGCAGCCAGGACATGACCTTTGTTGCCCTTGGCCCTTAATCCACTTCTCCCCAGTAAGAGGCAGCCAAGAAACGGAAGGCCAACGCTCCACTAGAAGCAGATTTGGCGTGTCTCACGATGAGATTTTTTACTCCCGGAAAGGGTTTGATGCCGGGAACCCCCAGGGGCAGACACTGTTCCACAGGGTGGCTGAGTCAGAATTGACCCCATGGTGGGCTTTGGTTTTGCCACACTCAAGCCATCCAGGCATCATCCAGACCCCAACCATCCACATGCCTCTACCTACCTCCACCCTGTCACCTCCCAGTGCCAGGCCAGACCCTGGGCTTCCATCTGGTTCCTGCTGCTCCCTGGGGACTCTTCCCATTCTGGCCCCATTGTGCCCACACGGATGGACTCCTAGCTGGCTAGCCCCTCATCCCCACCTGTGGGTTTCTGCATGTTGCTGGGCATTGCACATGCATGTTCAGTGTGTCCTGCTTGTCCTGCTCGACTGTAAGTGCTCAGACTAGCCAAGACTTTTCACTAGCTGACCCAGCTTCCCTCTCCAGCTCTCCCCCAACCAGGCCAACCCAATGCTAATCTATTTGCCATCCCTTGAACATAATGCTGCTCTTCTCTAAGCTCCCTCGGAATGCCCCACTGGAAATGCCACCTCCTCCAGAGAGCCTTCCCTGATCACTTCTACTAGACATCTGCAGAAACAATGGGTCTTCTCTCATTGTCATTACTCCAGGGTTTAATCCAGTGTCCAGCAAGCACGAGGCCCTGAGGTCCTGGCTCTGAGCACAGCACCACTGAAAGCAGAGGGAATGGGCTCTAAATGGGCGAGAGGACTAAGGAGTGCTGGGGGGACAGCAACTAAAATCTTACTACTTCTGAGCACTGGAGCAGCCTGTCCCAGGAGGCGGTCAGACCGTGTGCTCCTCATTTTGGGGGGCTGGGGGTGGGGGGTGTCTCCAAGGTTGCTCAACTTCCAGTTTGAGTCACTTTGACAGGCCCCACCAAAGGGGCGCTCGGCACTGTCCTTCTGCAGGTGTGAGAACCGAGGTAGCTGGAGACACCGTCCACGCACCACCTGCTCCTCCCGGCCTCCGAGTGTCGGACAAACAAGTGGACAGGCCCTCACAGAGACCCTGCGGCGTTGGTAAAGTAATTAAAGGTCTACCGCCCTCCCGCCCAAGAGAATTCTTTGACCAATGAAGGAGAGGGGGGAATCTATACACTTGCCTCCTCCTGGCGATGCAAGAGGGAGAAAAAAGGATCAAGTCAAGAAGGTTTAGAGTTTTTAATGCTTGGACTGAAACGTCACAGACTGGGTTTTCTGGGAAGTTATTGGTCCACCACTGGATGGGCAAGAACTGGCCGGACCCCCAGGCTACAGGTGGAGGCCCAGACCTCCATCGCAAGTCTTCACAGGTGAAGGGCTTCCCATGTAGTGTGTGGTGCAATGCCTTCCCCAGGCTGGCCGGGACAGGAAGAGCCCCTGGTGTGGAGGAAGAACCTGGTGTCGGCAGGATCATTCCACATCCGCGTCCCTCTCTCTCTCTCTAGGTGCGGATCCCAAGGCTCAGAGAGGTCAGCAGACTTGTCAAATGCCACACAGGGCGCAAGTCTCAGGAGCTGGGATGACAACCCAGCTTTCTTGGGGGCACAGCAGGGGAGGGAAGGGAAAGGGGAAATGGAGAGCTAGTAACAACGAGTCCAAGAAGGAAGAAGATGTTCTAAAATCGAAGGTGGCCATGATTGTACAACTCCTCTTGATATGACTGAACTACAAAATTGTATGATGTGTACACTTTATGCCAGTAAAAATTAAAAAGAAAAGAAAATTCAGCCCTTCTAAGTCCAGTGCCTTTCCTACTGGGCCCCGAGGACTTATCCCTCTGACCCAGCCGCAGTCGCCTGCAAGAAATTCACTCTGGACATGCGTGCCCTAAGTTTTGGCCTGGCCCCCGTAAGGAAAGCGGTCGACTGTTTTGTGAGAATGAGTGAGGACCCTGGGAAGCGCTTTCCTCTGAATGTGACCGCTGGCATCCCACACAGCTGACCAGAAGCTCCCACGGTGGTTGGGGCCGCAGAGCCCACCTCCGGCGGGGTCTCGTGGACTCGGTCTTATGAGACAAGAGAACGAGACGAAGGGAAGTGAGGAGAGTGAGAACCAGGATGGGGAACAGGAGTCACGTCCACCACGGAGGGAGGTCAGAAGACAGTTCAATAGATCCCCCAGGCGTCTCCCAGCAGCCAGGGGGCTGAAGAAGGCCTCACTGCTCCAGGCAGATGGGCTGCGGTGCTCTGCTTGCTGAGAGGGACCTCGGGGTCCTGGACGTGTCCTTGGCTCAGGTCTCAGGGCACTTCTTTCACCAGCAGCGGCAGCAGCCCTAGCTCACTCAGCCTCTCCTTGGCCACTGCCTCCCAGCCCCTGTTGGCCTGGGGGCTTCGGGGTGAAGGATGCAGGAGCCCCTCCACCTGGACCTCTGGCATCAGGTCTGCCAGAGCCCGCCGGGCCCGCTGCTCAGCCAGCCGCCCCACACCAACCACCAGCCGCACCCCGAGGAGCCGCACCTGCCGGCCGAGGGCCAAGTCGCAGAGCCCAAGCAGCTGGTGGCGCTGCTTGGCGGGCAGTTCGGCTGGGGTGAGGTTGCGCCCACTGGGAGCCAGGAAGAGCAGAGGGCACAGGTTGTGGACAAAACAGTGGCGGAAGAAGGCCTCGGGCTGTCCACAGAGGTTCCGGAAAAAGCCCCAGAATCGGGCACCGCTCACCTCGGAATGTGGGCACTCCAGTCCCAGCACGGGGCGCTTGGGGTGCTCCTGGGGAGGGGGCAGGACCGGGCCCCCAATGCCCAACCAGTCCCGGACCACATTCACCTCCCCAAAAGGCACCTGTCAGGAGAGGAACGAGAAGGCCAAAGTGGAGACCTGACACCTGGGCCCTTGGCACCCTCCTTGAGGGTCCACCCTGACCCCACCCCCAAAGGCCCGGGTCCTGTGGCTTGCGTCTGTGCATCGGCCTCCTCATTTCCCCTGTGGACAGTGATGCAGTTAATTCTGGCTGCCTCTCCCTCTCCACACATGGGGACCAGGTGCAGAGAGAACCTGGAGGTGTCTGGCCCTGCACAAGGCACCATGGGAACGGAACAGACAGCCAGCTGAGGCAGGAAATGGGCTGGGTGCAAGGAGGCACAAGGGCAAGGCTGACCCTGGTCTCTGGGGGCCCTCCCAGCCCCAAGCCTCAGGCTGCCGTTTCCATCGATCATCATTGATCATCTTTCATCACCCAGTGGGGGGTCAATAAAAGCGATTGAGCCTCCTGCCCTGGAGCTTCTTCCCCTCCCCCACCCTGCCAAGCACCCCCACTGAAGGGCAGTCACTCATCCTGGACCGAAGGGAAAGCAGGGAGGCCCTAGGGCCTGTGGAGACACAGGAGTCAGGTGACCAGAATGTCCTGCATCTCTTCCCCACGCACCCCTGCCAACCAGTCTCCAGAGAGAGCCTCGCAGCCCTGGGCCCTCTCCTGATTCCCCCCATCTCACTCTAGGGGGATGGCAGATCCGGCAAAGTGAGGTATGGATGGGGCTGGGGCTGGCGGAAGGAAGGGCTCTCAGAGGCAATTAGAGAGCTCACAGGGGAACCGGAACCACCATTAATGTGCTTGGTTAACTACCGGCAGAGCGACTCAGAGTGGCTGAGACCACAGGAGCCAGTGTGCGTACCGGCAGGGTATGGGGGCAGGCGGGGGAAGAGAGCCCAGCGAGTCCACGGCATTCACATCCTTCTCCACACCCCCACCTTGGGAGCCTCCCCCTCCACCCACCCCACCCACCAGGGAGGCCAGGCCCTTTACCCCAGTCTGGGCCATGCCAAAGGGTCCCGGGTTCATGCCCAGGAAGAGCACTTCCTTTGGGCCCTGGCAGTAGCGGGTCACGTAGCTGCGATGTGGCTCCCAGGCATACTCCACGGGGTTGTAGATGATGCCCACAGGCTCGGGGAACTGCAGCTGGCTTAGCTCCTCATTAAGTCGACGCTCCTCCTCCAGAAAGCCCTCTGCCAGGCTTTGTGGGCAGGGCTGCAGCTCCAGCTGGGCTCCAGCAGGCTCTTTGAGGGGCTCCAGGGGGAAAGGCTTGGGCAGAGCCATGCCACTGTCACCTGAAAAAGAGAGGGGCAGAACAGGAGGGACTCCATGCTGGCCAGGGCTCAGAGCCCCATTTGCCAAGCTCAGCGGGGACCCTAAGCTGCCAAGGGAGTCAGACCTGAGCTCACTTCGCTGCTTCCAGAATCCAAAGCAAAGGCCCCTCACCTCCCCCTTCCCACAGCCAGTCTCCCAGCTGTGAACCGTTCCATTCCCAGAATGTGCCTTTCCATCCCACTGACTCCCAATCAACCTGTTAACAAGACTCCCCAGGTGAGGGTACACAAGAACCACCTGGAACCCTGGAAGCGTCACCTCACCGGGGAGCTATCAATGATCGGTCAGTGCTCTCAGATCTGGGGGGGGGGGGGTTGCACATTTTCAACAGAGCATCAAAGCACAATGAAAAGTCAGGTCTGAAGCCCTGCGTTGAACCCTTTGCACTCTCTTGCTTCTGTTGGTGAAATCAGCCACTCCACTAACTCGACAACCCACAGTCTGTCCACCCAACACAGCCTAGCTTCTTCCCCACGTTCAAGACTAATCAGTGGTGAGCAGGAGGACCACGGGATTCGGAAGACTCTAATAGACTATGCTACTGGGCAGGGCACGTCACCTCTCTGAAGCCCAGGGTCCCTCCTCCAAATACGAAGGATACTAGCCTCCTCATATAGTGACACATACACAGAATGAGGTGTTGCGTGTGCATTCGGGGGTGTGAGGGGTGTAAGCCATAAAGGGCATTCCCCTCCACCTCCTCACACAGCTCCCACACAAACCCAGTGTCCCAGCCTGGACTAGTCTACTCGCCCTTTCCAAGTGCCTTTCTCATCCCGCCCCCGAAAAGCTGTACATGCCACTGGCACAAGCCGAGCCAGACTCCCCAAACCCAGTCAATAGGGAATGTGATTCCCTCGTGCCACACATCCGTTGTGTCTGTCCTTCCAGATGCAGCTCACACCATCCCTTTGGGAAAGTCTTCCCTCCTCAAGCACTGCGCTCTATGTCACAGCTTCCCAGACACCGTCCACATACAAGGAAGGCTGGTGTGGTACCTGGGACTCTGTCTTAAACAGAGATGAAAAACCACCGTGTGTCACCAGGCTTTGTGGCTTTGGGAATGCGATAGTTGGATTTTATGCCGGCTTGACTTTGTATCCCAGGGGTGGAGGGGATGCAACCCATCAATCAGCTCACAGCCTGATGATGCCTCCCTGGGGGTGTGGCCTTCTTATAAGAGTGAAATTGGGAACTTCTTTCTGCCCCTCTGCCTTCCTGCTTGCCTCCAGAGGTGGCCTACGCAAGCCCACCTTCCTTCCACTGATCATGGATCCACATGACTCCGTGATCTCCCTGCTTCCCATGTCACCTTCCCGCGTCATCAGCCTGCAGCTACGTGAGTCCGAAGAGGGCTCTGGCTAGCACCAGATCCACGGGCTTAATTTGGACTGGGCTGGGGTACTCTCTTGCTATGAAATTATCATATATGATATAAAGCTCTTTCATTCATAGATAGATAGATAGATAGATAGATAGATAGATAGATAGATAGATAGATAGATAGATAGATAGACAGACAGATAGAGTATCGCTGGTTTTGTATCTCTAGACAATGCAGTCTAACAGGGAAGAATGCCCCACATTCTTCAATTTCCCTCAACATCTCCAAGGCCCTAGCTCTTATTACACACTCAGCAAACACCTGCTCAGCTTCAGCCATGCCTTCTTTTCAATCCTGTTCACCAAGGACTTGTTTCCTCACCGACTCCTCGGTTTTTCCCCGGTCCGCTCAAGGTTTGGCTGCCATGTGGTGCACTGCTCACGGCTGACAGACTTCGGCTCAGCCCCTGGTGCATTTCCACTGGATCTGAGCCTCCTATTTGGCAAAGACTGTAATTCCTTCCTCCCTCTCAAACCCGTCCCCAGACCAAGACTGATCTTCTTCCCCCAGATCCATCTTAAGCAGCTGTCAACCGGTTCTCTGCCCCTAGCCTCCTACGGGTTGTGGGTTGTGGAGAACAAAAGGAAAGTGCGGCCAAGCTGGAAATCCTTCCCAGCTCTATTTCTGAGGAAGTCGGACCGGATCTGTCTGGGTGGCTACACAACAGCACCTTGGGAGACTGTACTTTGCAGCATGTCAAGCAGGGGCAACGTTAGCAGAGTGGCTGCTTCAGCTCAGGCTGTCTCTCCAATCCTCAGTTGGGTCTACCTCCTGCACTGAGAGGTTTGTACTGAAGACAGCAAGGCTAGGCCTACATAGGAGGGACCAGGCTGGGCCTTGGTTTCGATGTTCGAGTTTCAAGGCCTCCTTTGATTGAACATGGCACAGGTGAGTCAATCTACTTCTAGTCCTGACTTCCTCTCTAACTAGGAGGTCCTCTTGAGCAAATCACTGAACTCGCCTCTCTGCGAAATGAAAATCACCCAATTTCCACCAGCTGTGTTCTCTCTCTCTCCCTTTGTTTCAATATTTGAGTCCCCTACATGCTAGGCACTGTGACAATCTCTTGGTGAGGAAGAAATCCAAAAGGAATAAAATTTAGGTAAGGCCATGTGACATGTGAGAGGGCAAATACCTAACTGTAATACGGTTGGGATTTCAGCTTTAATATCCAGAAGCCCAAAGGAGAAACCCGGAAATTCTACCTAAAGTCAGAAATTCTATGTAAAGAACCAGAGCTTTGAGAAGGGGTGGGGGGCGGGTTTGGGGGGGGGTATTTCTAAGTTACTGTATCCTATTCCACTACTTGAAGGGTGACCACAATTCCATTTACTTTCAGCAAACAGCTCCCACCACACGGTACAGAAGAGTCAGACTCTGTACAGCTGAAAATCAAAAGTCTATACCCCCCAGTGCCCTAAAGTTCTGAAAGGGTGCCCGCGGGGTGGTTACATGCGGCACAGTGGTAAAAATGTCACAATAGCGCTAGAAAATACACGAGTTTATCCCCTGTAGAATGGACTCAAGTTGGCTGAAGATCTTTACTGCAACATGCTGACAAAGGGGACCGAGTGGAGTCTAGAAGGCAGGGCAAAGGGCCAAAGGCCCACTCCTGTGTGAGCGGCCCAGACCCCTACACAGAGCAGGCCCGATTCTGGATGCCCCACGGCCAGGAGGAGGGGCCCCAGCAGCTCTCAATTCAAAGTATAAACACCGGTGTGGGCAGAAGGCGCACTTAGCCCCATAGGTTCTTGGACATCAAACTCGGGAAGCCAAGGTGGGCTAGAAGGCGCTTTATCCACTCCCGGGGGGGTGGGGGTGGGGCTCTCCAACAAGGATCCGTAGGCACCCAGCAGATCTTCAAACCCCTTACACTAATAACATTCCAATAGAGGACTCAAAAAGGTCATGTCATCCCCTCCTGGCTCCCAGAAGGCCAATTGCTCTGGCATCCCGAAAGCTGGGCGTCCACCCGCGGGCTCGGCGCGGAGAGCCAGGTCTCCCGGGCCGCTCCGGGGGCTCGGTTCTCCCGGAGGCGGAGGGCGCCCCAGTCAGAGCGAGGGGCCCCCGAAACACGACGCCGTGAGCGCGCCCCGCCGGCACAGGACAGGCCAGCCACCCGGGCCCAACTCCCTCACCTGATCGGACTCCCCTTCCGGTTTCCGGTTCCCCGCCCCACCCGGCACCCACCCCCAGGCACCAGGAACAGTGGGAATCGTAGTCCACACGGTTGAGGGCCGGCGATTGGCATCGCGCGGCCACTTCCGGCGGAAATACTCAAATCCCCGGAAGGTGCGCTAAATGAACCCTGAGCGACCCTGGGGGTTGTAGTTCACTCTTGACATCAGGGCTCGATTAAGAAGTGTTGGCAGATGAAAGGCCAGACTCCCGTGAAGCCTTCAGAGATCCGTTTCTTGCCCCCGAGAGTATCGTTCTTCAGAACGTGCAGCGCACACTTTGCCCAAAGGGATGCTGAATCAAAGGACTCCCATCACCTCGACTCCCTCGCCTGTTTAAGAAGCGTTAATAATGCCCAAAGATGCCAGTACGACAGATCTCGCCTCGGCAGTCTCACGAGGGCCCATACTTATAAAGGATGTTCTGTATGGAAGCCCTTGTCATCTCTCTTTTTTTTTTTAAATCATTTTATTAGGGGCTCATACAACTCTTATCACAATCCATACACACATCAATTGTGTAAAGCGCATTTGTACATTCATTGCCCTCATCATTCTCAAAACATTTTCTCTCCACTTAAACCCCTGGCATTAGGTCCTCATTTTTCCCCTTCCTCCCCTTCTCCCCCCTCCCTCATGAGCCCTTGATAGTTTATAAATTGTTATCTTGTGCCCTTGTCATCTCTTTACAGCTCTTTAGCAAAACACTCCACGGCTTCACCGTTGGACTTCGCTTTCACCTCTGCTTTAGTATTTGCTCAGTCCTACAGCCTCCCACTTTTCCAAATCTTTCCTATCAAATACTCTCTCCAGGGACCCTTTTCTGACCAACTGCAACCCTTTGTCCCACCTAACAGTATCCACACTTCCATGCCAATGTCCAAAATTGTCATACTAGTCCTCTCCTTCTCGTACATCAGTATCTGCATTTGTTTCTTGACTGCTAAACCTTCATAAGACTCAAGATCCCCTACAACCAGGTATCTTCTGGCCTCCTTCCTCCCTCGGCTCCTGCACGCACAGCTCAGCACAGCCAGCATTTATGATTACAAATGCAAAATCTCCCCACAGGTGGTGTGAACGAGACCAATGAACTCTCAAACCGGACAAGATAACAAGGAAGCTACGCACTGGTTTTCTGGTCTCTTAAGAACAGACAAAACCGTGCAGGGTGCAGCAAGAGTTGGAGGGAGCTGTCAGCAGGGACTCTCTGACACCGAGGGTGAGACTGTACCTCCCCCACCCTTGCCAAACTCTGGAGACAGAATCAACCATCAAGCTAAGCCCATTATTTCCTGAGCTTTAATTTGTACCAGATTCTCACCCTCTCCCTCTCCACCATGGAAATCTCTCTTTCTCTCTCTCTCTCTCCCCTTCTCCCCAAACTCTTGTATGGTTTTCTCTTTGTCTCTGTACATCTCTTGTCTCCTTCTGTGTACAAATCCTTGTCTCTGTCCTTCCTCTATGGAGGTGAGCTTATGTTGCACGGAGGTGAGAATGTTTGCACAACGGAAAGAATGTAAGAGCTACTGAATCATACAGACAGAAATGATTGAATTGGTGTATGTTCTCTACATCATCTCAATAGAAATAAAATATTTTTAAAGACATGCTTAGCTTCTAGCTTCTAGAAGAGAAAAAAAAATCTGCCATCAAGCATGTCCCCACTCCTAGTGACCCTCTAGAGCAGTGGTTCTCAGCCTTCCTAATGCCCGGACCCTTTAATACAGTTCCTCATAACATTATTTTCATTGCTACTTCATAACTATAATTTTACTACCGTTATGAATCGAGCAACCCCTGCTCTATTGGGTTTCCAAGGTTGTAAATCTTCATAGGAGGAGGTAGCCTCATCCTTTGTCCATAGCGTGGCTGGTGGGTTGGAACCACTAACCTTGCAGTTCGAAGTCTAGCATTTACCCCACAAGAACATCTGAAAGCCATCTGTGGTTTCCCTTACTTCTGTGCATCTGCATTGGTGTGTCTCTACAACGTTGTGGTGTCATTTTGTTGCTTAAGAACTCTGACG
>NW_022111304.1:1875911-1889739 GCF_000313985.2 Echinops telfairi | reverse complement strand
CGAATCTGGGCACTTAATTAGGGGCATTGGATTTGCTGACCTGCAGAAGTGGAGCCTTTGAGCTGAGGCTTACTGGAGTGGGGTGCCTTTGGGCACTTTACTTCGGGGAGCTGGGTTTGCTGTCCCATGTAGCGTGAGGTGTGCACCTTCATGTTGAGACTGACAATGGAGTGGTATGCCCATTGGGCATTTATTTGAATACGTCCTGATAAACAACTGAATCCTGGGCATGGTAAGCTGTCACCTTCCTTAATAAACCCTTAAATCGCGAGAAGAAGAAAAACAAGAACTCCGAGAAGCCCACCAACCCATGGACGACGCTGCCGGCCCGCCAGCCTGCGCCTCAGCCACGTTCATGTCCAGCATTTCCGGCTTATCATCATGGCGGCCCCTTCGCACTCCAAGTCTGCTTCTGGCAGGACGTTTCAGATAGAACCCGAATGAGCACCAGGTAAGCAGGGACCCACCCTCAGCACCGTCCTCCTGGTTGAACTATCTGGAAGAACTCAGAGCCTGTTTCCATCCCTATAAGCCCTGCCACCCCTGAGGTTCACAGAGAGAGTAAAAATGAGGCTTGGGAAGCCCCCCTCACCCCTGTGAGTTCCTTTAGTGTCCCACCATCTCCGGAGGAGCCCGAGGTGGGGGCCTTCTCCGCCTCTGGTCTGCCAGTACTGCTGCTCCCCATCTGAGGAGTTCCTCCTAGGGAACAGGGGAGGGTGGGAGGGGCGCTCCTGAAGTGGGAGTGGAGGCCCAGAGACTGTCAAGAGATAGGTCTTCAAAGAAAAAACGCATAGTAGCGCCTTCCCAGCCTGCCTTCTTCCCTCCTTCGTCGTCTCCTGGCCCTCTGGAAGCTCTCCAGGGGGCTAGCTGGCTGTGATTTCCTGACAGCGACTATGGTCCATGCAGTGGCTTGGATGAAGACCTAAAGCGTTAGGTCACCTAGGCTGGGCTGGCTCTTGGCCACCATGACGGAGCCGCTGAGGGCCTCGCTCAGGCTCAAAGGGGTTAACGCTGGCCGGTCCCTCGGTCTTGGCGGGCAGCGGGCAGCGTTGGGCCATGAGCGCCATCTATCGGCCTCTGGACGTCCTGGCGCTGGTTACCCGCGTAGCCCTTCCCAACCTCCAAACACCAGGAAACGGGAGGGGGTGGTCCAGCTCCAGAGCCTCTTGATGCTGAAAACTGGAATTTGGGATCAGAGACGTTGGTTGAGGATCATGGGTCCCCTCCTCAGGTGCCAAGTGTCACCCTGTCAACTCCCATCACCTATAGCCTAGGGAACCTCAATGGGTTGGTTCTGGGGTGGCCACCCCCAGCACCCCATCCCACAGCTCTGTACCACCAAACAGACTGTCCTCCCCCAATCTGTTCAACAAACATTGAGTGAACGTTACAGGATCAAACTAGAGAGGAGAAGGAACTGAGTGTGGTCCCTGGACTCAGGCTGCCAGGATTCAAATCCCAGCTCTGCTGCTGACCTTGGGCACGTGACTGAACTTCCCCGTGCCTTAGTGAGAGGTGTTCTCTCTTGCTTTCTGATAAGGACATGATTTGTTAAGTAAGAGGCCGCCGACTACCATCCCTAGCACAGAACCTGGGGCTCCCGATGTGTGGGTGGTCTTTCTTGCAGCCGTGTGCCTGCCAGGTAGGGTGGGAGTGGTGGTGGCGCAGGCAGATCCTGAGGCTCAGGGCACAAGATTCAGGACATGGACACTCGGCATGGAGGGACAAGACTGGGTGATCCATTCCTAAAAACTCACCATGACCCACAGGGCCAAGACTTGTGAGCCAGAAGTTCGGGATCACAAGGAAAGTACTTGGCTGGATCTCCCAAATCCGCAGGAGATGGGGAGGAAGGCGTGGGAGAAAGTAATCAATCGTGAAGTCAAGCCAGCCAGAGGCAGGAAAGGCCTGAGGAGGAGACAGCAGCAAGGGAAAAGGAGGGGGTCGCTGGTGTACAGGATAAGCAAGGACGACTGCCCCCAGGGACATGCCCTCCCAAGCACAGGCACCCAAGTCGGAAAGCTTGGGAGGTGCCCAAGCCTCTGGAGAGCCCTGCAATACTATCGCATCTATGAACTGGGCCATCCTGGTTCAGCCTCCGTTTCCACCTCAGAACCCACATTTTATCAAGATCCCCCCAGGTGATGCTTACAGACACCTGAAACGTAGAGCCTGGGGTCCGCCCGGGGACAGGCCCTCCGACCCCTAATGCAATGCTCCCAGGGCTGAGCCTGGACAAGCTAACCGGCCCTCCTTGTTTTCCTGTGGTCTCCGTCTCCCTGGACCACCAGAGCTGTGCTGAATCCATGACCTCTAGGAATCACCCAGGGGTCTTGTTGAAATGTCGATTGTGATCAGAGTACACCAGTATTTGGGGTGGGCATGCAAACTCTCAGCAGAAGTTGAACCAGAAGGGACCCTTGAAGCCCTGCTGTGGAGACTACGCCCTTGGACTTTCTCACAAGAGCAGCCGCTACCTCCCTACCGGTCCTAAGGGCCCTCTCCTCTCCGAGTCCCTTCCAGAACTGGAGGCCCAGAAGAATGACTCTGAGAATTCATCCTTCTGTTTCTCAAGTGGGCTCGGTCAGTCATCTTCCTGTTTCGCTGTCTCCTGGATCTCTGGCCTCCATCTACCTTCCTGGGAAATGGGTTCCTAGGCTTCTTCGAAGGGTGAGGGTGGGAGAGGAACGCAGTTCTCTTAGGACAAAAAAATGCAGAAGCAGGAGGTTCTTGTCATCACCCCACTAGTCCCCACCAGCTCCAAGGCAGCATAGCCAAGGAATTGATGGCCACTTAGTCAAGGATCCCAAATCTCCCCAGCTCAGGTGGCCTCCCTCTCTCTGGGGTCTGGACACTTGGGTCCCCAGGAGAGGAGCCGGGGCTGCCTGGATGGGCTGATTTGCATCACTTGCTTGGGAAGCAATTATCGGAGGCGCTGTCAGCTCCGCGCAGCTCTCTCCTCACTAATCGGATTTTGCCAGAGCCCGGGGCTGGGGGGGTGGGCTGAGTAATTTGGCTTGATGCAGTGGTGGAAATGTCGGGCCAGGAGGCTGGCCAATCTGTGTGAGCGCTGCTAGAGTTGCCCAGAGAGGCGATCCTGAGGGACCACCCAGACAGCAGACGGATGGGCAGCCAAGGGGACTGGACTGGTCCCCAAGTCCTGCAGCAAGAAGTGAAGGCTTGGAAAAGTAGGAGGAGCATCTCCCACAGGTAAGATCAAAAGAGGAGGTAAGATGAGGCTGGGAGAAGACCAGGCCGCCTAGTGGGGAGGGATCCAAGAATACCAGGTGGTCAGCCTGTCCTTCCAGGAACCAAGGGTTCTTCTCCAGAGCCAGCCCCTCCCCCTGCAGCACGCCCCGCCCACATTGCTCCTGACCCTGTCCCTAGAGCTGTCCCTGGCCTACTTTTGTGCCAGCAGTCCTCTAGAACCTGTCTCTTCCCTTTCCTACCCATACTGCCCCCTCATCTCTCCCCAAGGCATACACTGAACTGTGACCCTCTCCCTGCCCTTGTCCCCCTCCGCACCACCCTTTCAGAATAGAGGTAAGGGCGCTCATGGCAATCCCCAGTTGTTACTGGAGGGGGTGCTCAGAGGTCGAACTCTCTCTCACCTTGCACGTGGGAGACCTGAGTGGAGTTGCTAGCAATGCGCCCCTGGGCAGCCACTGGAGTCTTGTGCGTTACTGTGATGCTGAACAGGTTTCAGCAGAGCTTCCTAGGAAGAAAGGCCGGGCAAACATCAGGCACTGACACTCTACAAGAAAGAGCCTGATTCACCACCAGCCAGGGAGATGGTGCCGGACCAGGCAGTGTTCTGTGCCAAGGCACACAGGCTTGCCAGGAGCCCAAGCCTGCCCAACAGCGGCTCATGACCAACCCCCTTTCTAGGAGGAATGCGCCTTCTACACCAACCTGCCTGGGCGTCCCATGGGCTGCCTCCTGAAATCTGCTCGGGAGTGTTACGAGGGACTCAAGCCTGCCACCTCCTTTTCAGAGATGAGGGCATGGCTGTGGCGTGAAGATCAAAGCCATGGCTGATCAGTGCACCCTCTGCGACCAGGACAACCCTGGGCCCTGGTGTACAGTCAGAGTCTGCTGGCCTACCCTGACGACACCCACATTCCCTGGTGTGGCCCTCCAGCCCTCTCCTCCCCTAGCCCCTCAACCTTCCTCATCCTCTCCTGCCCTCCAGAGTAGCCCACTTGGACCCCTCTGCTGGCAATGGTCTCCCCCTTCCTGCCTTTGCTGTGGACCGAGTTCCAAGGACCCCCAAAGCCCAAGTCAAGTGCCACCTCCTCTTGGAAGCGTTCCCTGGTCCTCCTGGTGACTCCTGCCATCAGCTCACGGGTGTTTCACTCAGGACGAAGCTGCCTTATGACACCGCTGCCGCGTGCCTTCCTTCGCCTAAGCCCCGTCCTGCTTGGTGCCCACTGCCGTCCAGCTCTGTTCTCTGTCTTTATGGGTGGCACTCGGAGATGCTGCCACGAGAAGCCACCAAATTCCCAAAGCGCAGAGGGCTCCGGCATTGGCAGCAGTGTGATCTTAGGTAGATCAGTATCTCTCTGAGCCTGGGGCAGGTCATTTCTTCCTTGGCCTTGAAGGAAAGTCTGACCATGCCTACCTCATGGGACACGTCCTTATCTTACCACCCAGGGTTTGTCTCCAGAGCAGTTGAGGTCTCTCTATCCCCCCCCCATCTCCCCGAGGAACCTGTCTCTCTATCCCCCCCCCCAATCTCCCCGCGGAACCTCTCTGTCTCTGATGCTCACAACTCCAGCAGGAAGCCTAGGAGAGGGGACCCTACCACCCAGATTCCTCACTGCCAATTCCCAGGGGACCCATCCCACCTGGGCTCCCTGAGAACCCCTTTAACAAGTGAGATGCCGAGTCCTCCCTCTGAAGATATTAATAATGAAGAAATAAGGCACTGGGCAGGGAACCAGATGCAAATTGCTCCCAATTCTCAGTCCAAGAAAGAGCCGGCCTGAGCTGTGGACCTAGAGAAATCCTGTGCTCGTTTGCATGTCATTTGCATTATATTTACATGTGATCAATTTCATGTTCACATGCACAATCCTCCCTCCCCAGTTGTTCCTCCCCCCAGGGTCCCCTCCATGTCGCTATCCCCCCCCCTCGCCCCCAGCCCCTTCCCTGCAGGCCAGAGTGTCTGCCACAACCCTCCTCTCCTTTCTCCTTCCTCAGACCACGTCTGCAGCCCCCACTCCCTCCCCTGAGGGCAAGGACCCGACCGCTTGCCCAGTGCCCAGAGTAGCTTCTGGGGGTTTCACCCCTTAGTTCAGGAGGGGCATCCCTGCCTGCCCCCTCCCACCCTGAGCGGGGCAGGCGCAGCAGACAGCAAGCGCGCCTCTCAGCACATCCCAGCCCCATTCAGCCTGGTGATGAATGGCGCTGCCCTCCCCATGAACCTGCCTTTAATACTGAGGAAGTTATGAAACCGCTATACATCAGCAGCTCCGGCCGCCGCCGCTCCTCCACCCCCACCCTCGGCTCCCTCTTCAAAACCTCATTTGGGCTCTTGCCGCCTGGGCCCACTCCTCCTCTGGTCTTTGGGGAGGGGTCTGTCTGCCCCTGCTGCCCCCCACCCACCCCTGTGAGGGTCCACAGCTCATTTTCCTTTCCTCTCTCTCCCCTGCTCCCCCCCCAGCCCCCCACAGCTGCATCTCCGGACCCATTTAGAATTGCTGACATTTCATCTGCATTACATACCTCACTCAGTCCCCAGCAGCCATCCCTCATGCATGGTAGGGGGCGGGGCAGGCCGGTGGTCCTAAGCTTGGGGAGATGGTGGGGAAACAGGGTGGAGGTAGGGAGATGGATAGCACCTCCTCCACACCCCTTTCCCCTGGGGGTCCTCTCCCCAGACATGAGGCAGGTGGGAACCTGGGGTAAGTGATGGCAAGGGCTGGTACCCTAGCCTCTGAATGTGACCTGCAGGCCCCTGAGACCTTACAACCTCACAAGACCTTTTTTAGACTGCACAGACCCTCGGGAAGGTTGTGCTGCCCACCTCCCCCACTGCATGCCTCCTCCACAGGCGATGATGAGGGTGATTGTTTAACCTCTTTTACCTGCCCGGCTGTAGTGTTTCCCACAGCATCCTTTTGGGAAGTCCCTCTGGATATCTAACCACTGTGCCTCATGCTGCAGTCAGTATTTTCTTCTTGCTTTGACCTTTAAAGGTTGAAAAGAAGCCATTGCCCCCTCGAAATGCACTAAACCCTTTGTTCCAACGTGTTAGAAATCATAAATACAGTCATCCTGCACATACTCCTGGGTCTTATAAACATGATCGGAGGCAGAGGGCGGAACCACCTCAGAAAGGAAGAAACAGACTCAAAGTCAAGAGGAGGAAAGGCAAGAGCCTTGCCAAGACCAGGAGGCAAGACCTCGGGGTCCCAGGACCCCAGAGGGGCTGCCCCTCCACAGAGAGATGGACAAACAGCAGGCCGAGACAGGCAGGCAGACCCAGACCCACAGTCAGCAGAGGGAGAAGGAAGGCAATCTGGGAGGGAGACAGGCAAACAAAGACAAACAAACAAAGAGCCAGACAGACAAAGGGACCCTGGGCCCAGGAAGGGGCTGTCCCTGCGGTGGCGGCGGCGGCAAGAGGAGGCCGGCAGAAGCACTGGGCAGCGTGTCCCAGGACGGACACTTGAGAAGAGCCGTGGCCGCCACTGCCTCTCCGTCTGTCTCTGTCAGTCAGGGTCTCTGCTGGAATGTGTCTCTCTGGGTCTCTGGGGCTTTGGGCTCACAGGGGCCTCTACTCATTTTCCTGGGGCTCTCTTGTCCTTGGGCCTCTCCCCACCCTGTCTCTTGAGTCTCCCCTCAGACTCGGGCCATCTTTTCTGGGGGCCCCCAGGAGAACAGGACAAGCCTCCAGGCTTAGGCAGGTGTGGAAGCACTGGCCCCCACCCCCACCTTGGTTGGCCAGGGAAGGTGAAGGTAACAGGGCCCCTTGCCCCGCCTTGGCTCAGCCCCAGACACAGCAGACCAAGGGCAGCTGGGCTGAGCTAGTAGGGACTGATTTTCTTGTCCTTTGTATCTCATTTGCTCATTCCTCATTCCTAGCCTGCCAGTTGCAGTGCCAGGCCCCCCTTCAGCTCCATCAGGCCCCTAGGAGCTGGAGGAGGGCCCAGGGAGCTGTGGACTTCCTCACACCCTCCTGCCTCCCCTCCTTCCTCTAAGAGAGCCAGCCTCCCAGCGAGCAAGCACTGTGCTCCCCCAGGCACATGCTCCTCCTTGCATGACTTGTCTTGCCTCTGACTTTGGTCCTTCCTCCATGAGCTCCATCTTCGCCCTCCTTTAACGTCAGCCACCAAGCCCTCCTCTTCCAGGAAGCCTTCCGGGGGCACACAAACCCTGAGCAATGACAAAGCTGCCTCTCCCAGGGCTGCGAAAAGGCAGGCCCCTCAAAAAGAGTGCATCCTGGCCTTTCTTGTCTTCAGGGGGAGAAGGAAGCCATGGTCGTGGTCCTTGTCATCCGAAGCTGCCAAGCCCGTGCACGTCTCCGGGTGACCCCGCCGGTTTTGCAGTAGGGTTTTCTTGGCTGTAGCCAGACCTTCCTTCTGCAGGGCTGCCGGGTGGGTGCAGAGCACCCATCTGCAGGTTGGCAGCCAGTTGTCCCCATTTTACAGAGGAAGCAGTGGAGGCCCCGGCTGGGTAAGCCCATTTCCCAGGGCAGTAGAACCAACCAACTCCAAACTCACTGCCAACTCCAGCCAGCTCACAGCAACCTTACAGGACTGAGGAAAGCTGCCCCTTTGGGTTTCCAAGGTGTGCCTCTTCTTGCCCCCCCCCCTTTAAATCATGTAATTGTTGTTGTTTTTAATTGTGGCAAGAATGCACACATTCTCTAATTCAATAACTTCCGCCTGTGTCGTTCATCGATTATACCCTTCCGGTTGTGCGCCCATGGACTGTAAATCTGTATGGGACCGGAAAGCCTCAGCTCTCTCCCCACAGAGTGACTGGTGGAGTCAAACCGCCGACCTTCAGGTTAGCAGCTCAACGCTTAGCCCGCTAGGCCACCAGGGAAAAAATGAGAGGGCTCTTCTCAATGTCCCACCACCTACCCGGTCCCATAGAGCTCCTGGCCAATCCCTACATCTTTTCTTGCTGTTGCTTAACAACATGCCCTTGGTTATGACAGGCTCTGGGCCAGACCTGCCTTTCTCCCCATGCCCTGTGAGCCTGGCAAACTCCAGCTCCACTCTCACCTCCCCTGAGAACCCTCCCTAAGGCCCCTCCTCCCTTCTTGCTCCCTCTGCTGTTTGTTTCCCCAGCACCCTTGGAGAGCAGGGGCCGCCCCTTCCTGTCGAGCTCAGTCCCCAGGACTCCTCCAGACACAGGCACAGCAGCTGGTGACAGAGCCAGCAGTCATTGCCCCCCTCCCCTGCCAGGCTCCCCAGACAGGCATCTTACCAGACCCAACTGACCCACCCGGGGAGTCAAGAAGACAGACCAAGACTTGGGGACTAGAACGCACTAGGAACTGACCCACAGATGCCGAAAAGAACTCATTTTGTTTTCTACTCGCAGCGATCGGATCCGTGTTGAGTGAATGAACAAATGTAGAGAGGAACGGGGAAAAACCGAGGAAGCACAGGGGAGAAGGAATCAGAAAAGACGGAAGGGAGGAGGGTGCGGTTGGGTGGGGGTGGGGGGGAGAAGAGGCAGTGGAGGGGCCTTGGTCCCCTATTTTCCTGCCTGAGGAATGGACCCCTCTGCCTGCAGGAGGACGGAGGCACCTCCTGCACCCCTGATGCTCAGTGGTCCTTCCACATCCCTCAACTCCCAAACCCGACAGCGATGGTGGCAGGCAGAGGCCTTCCTGACTGCCCACTCTGCAGATACAGAGACTGAGGCTGGCTCAGAGCCCTGCCTCTCCACGACCCCAGGGCCCTGAAGGCAAACAAACCAAAAAGGAGGCAGAGGCCACGTCCCTCCTCACTCACGGCGTCAGTCCAGATGCGGAGGCAGCGTGGGTCACCTCAACACCCCAGGAAGGAACCAGGGAGGAGGTGTGGTGCCACCTCCCACTCCAGGAAGGGAGAGCCCTGCCTGGGCTCCGTCCTTGCCTGGTAGGTTGGAAATGCTTCCTCCAAGAAGCTAAAGACCGCCCCCTCCAACAACCGAAAACAAACCTCACTGCCCTTGAGCCCATGCTCCAGGGCACATTTCAGGAGATGCAGGAGACAGCCCCGTCTCTTCACCTCTGCCAGAGACCAGAGACCACCAGCCAAGAGAGGGTCTCAGGTGGTTCTCAGCCAGTCCTTTGAAAGACACTACACAGATCTCCGCCCAACAGCAGCCCTGGTTCCCCGGAGCTCAGAAAGGCACAGAGGCAAGTCCTAATGGCACCGGAGCCCCACTGGGAAGTACACAGGGGCTGTGGATCCCAGAGGACTCTGCTCACCCGGAGGAGCAGGCAACTTCCCCGGGTACAGCCTCCCTTAGACACCCAACCCCCCTGGCCCATGCCACTCACGCTCACTCTATCGGGAAGTCTCTCCTGATGTCTGGCTTACATCTCTCCTGCTGCTGCCTACACGGGTCCTCACGAATGGCTAGAGTTGCAGTGGTCAGAGGACCTGGAATAGGACAAGTGCTTCCCTTGGGCCTGGAGGAGGGATGCCAATGGCCGAAAGGAAGGGTGGCTGGCTCAGCCCCATCCCTTCCCCTGTAGCAGTGGAAATCAAGTACAGACAGCTGGAAGGACTTGCTGGCGGCCGAGAGAAGAAACGGGATTATGAGACACAAAGAGTGCGTTCCCCTTTAGGTTTCTCTCAGCCCGGCTGAGACCCTGGGTGGCAGCTGCTCGGGCCTGGCCCCGTCTTTCTTTCGGAAGGACCCCTGTGCTGGGGTGACTGGGAATCCGGCAACTCCAGAGGAAAGGGGGGAAAAAAATCCTGGTCCCGGAGCCCCCTTGTGGTCACATTACGCCATCACAGGCCGCTCTAGGTCGAGCAAGGTCCAGGGGCTCATGCAGGGGGACAGCCGCAATGCCCCACTTTGAGTGAGAAACCCAAGATAAGCAGACTCAAGGACACTGGTTAGGCGGCAGCAGGGACCCAAGAGAGCACTGGAAAGGCAGCTGAGATAGCCTTCAATCTGCCCCTCTCCAGGAACGTAGCCTGTGCACCCTGCCCCACCCCCAGTCGGCCTGTTTCCTTATCTGGAAATAGGGATCTAAAACTCCCCCTGACCCACTGGTGCCTCATAGAAGGGTGATAAGCTCTAAGTGAGATCATCATGTTCTATAGGTGAACAGCTCTGTGTAAGTCTTAAAACTCATGGTCCGGTACGTAGTACGAGGAACTGGCCCCGGAGAGTCAGGGGAGGAATTCTGAACTGGGCATGGAGGGTGTCCTTAGGACTCAGGGGTTCTCCCCGTCCATCCATCCTTGAACCCCTCACTCAAGACCTCCTGGAGAGAAGAAGTCGCCGGAGGCCTAGGAGCCATGACGGTTGGTAGGTTCCGACCCACAGTGGCCCTGTGTCCAGCAGGAGGAAACGGAGCCCAGTCCCGCGCGATCCCCACAGGTGCTGTTACCTTGAAGCCCAGCCTCGTAGCTGCCTCGTCAATCTTGCCCAGGGTCTTCCTCTCTTCCTCTGACCCCCCTCTTACTTTACCAAGCAGGATGTCCCCTCCCAGGGCCTGGTCTCTCCTGCTGACAGGCCCAACGTATGTGAGCTGAAGTCTCGCCATCTTCGTCTCTGAGAAGCACTGTCGCTGTACTTCTGCCAAGACAGATTTTTATTCTTTTGGCAGTCCTTGTATACTTTCGATATTCCTCACCATCACCATAGTTCAAGGGCATCGATTCTTCTCCGGTCTTCCTTATCCGATGTCCAACTTTCACAGGCACAAGGCGATTGAAAGGACCATGACTTGGGGCGGGTGCACCTCAGTCCTCAAAGTCCCCTCCTTGCATTTCAATGCTTTGCAGAGGTCCTGTGCAGCAGATCTACCCAGTGCAATGTGTGGTTTGATCTTTTGACTGCCGCTTCCATGAGCACTGATTGTGGCTCTAAGCACGATGAAATCTTTGACGATTCAATCTTTCCTCCCTCGGTCGTGATGTGACCTGCTGGTCCAGCTGTGAGGATTTTAGAGGGTTTGTTTTGTTATTTTACATTCAGTCATGATCCAGACTGGAGGCTGCAATCCTGGATCTTCAACCACCAGTGCTTCCAGTCCTCCCCACTTTCAGCCAGCACAGTTGTGCCGTCTGCACATTGCAGCCTGTTAATGAATCCTGATGCTGAGTTCTTCTTCATAGAATCCAGCTTCTCTGAGGGTTTGCTTAACAGACAGACTGAACAAGTATGGTGAGAGGATACAAACCCATCGCACACCTTTCCTGATTTAAAACCATGCGGTATGCCCTCGTTCTGTTCCCACAACTGCCTTCTGATCCGTGTACGGGTTCTGCTGGAATGACCATTCTCCTCAAGGGAATCCAGTTTGCTATGATCCACACAGCTGGAGGCCTTAGCATGGTCCATGAAACACAAGGAAGCATCTTTCTGGCATCATCTGCTTTGAGCCAAGATCCAGCTGACATCAGCAACGATGTCCCGTGTTTCACGTTCCCTTCTGAATCCAGCCTAATGGTCTAACTGCTCCCTATCAATGTACTGCGGCAATGGTTGTTGGATGATCTTCAGCAAAATTTTATTTGCATGTGATACCAATGATGTTATTCTATAATTTGCGCGTTCTGTTGGGTCACCTGTCTTTGGGATGAGTACAAATATGAATCTCTTCGGCCAGTTGGCCAGCAGCTGTCTTCCGGGAGACCTTAGAAAACGCACAACAAACTTCACGGCCATTGAGTCCATTCCAGGTCACAGCAGCCCTACAGGGCTAAAGAGAACTGTCCGGGGGGGTTCCAAGACCCAAGCTCTTGATCAGAGCAGAGCGACCGGCAGTTTCTAACTGCTGCCCTTGTCCTTAGCGGCCCTCAGCCGGAACAAGGAGCTAAGGTGAGAAAGATGTTCTACACCAACCCAGAGACAGATCAACTTCCCCCTGGAGCCACGCCTCCTTGCTGGACTGCTTTCTTTGGCTTTTTGGAAGTTCTCCCAAACCTCTAACCACAATCTTTCCTGCAGGGATCAGAGAAGATGTCTCCCTAGAGAACCCTCTGGCTTTTTGCCTGTGTTAGAAAACAAACAAATAGTCCTGGACTCCTAGAGAGGAAGGAGGAGGGCAGGGGCGTGGCAGTCAGAAAGGATGTCTGTCATCATCTCCTCCGAACTCAGGAAGCGGGACTGCCTGAAGGTGGACTCCCCTAGGAGGAGGGGCTGATGGAAGGTAACAGGGCAGGTTCCTAGAAGAGGGCCGATGAGGACCTTCTCTGACGTGTGTTGGATGATGAGAAACTGGAGATGACAGAGAGGGGAGAACAGGAGATGCACGACCAGGGGCTTGTACAGCCAGCCGAGAGAAGCCAACACAGAGTGGGAAAGAAATGTGTGGCCCTGAAGCACTGGGGACCTGAGGAAGCTCAGGCTCCTCTCAGTTAGCTCTCTGGGCTTGCCTTTCTTGCTGGGGGGTGGCGGGGGGCGGGGTGGCACCTCACGAGGCACTAGGGCAGCACACCCCACAAGAGAAAGTCAGACAGATTTTCTGACTCCTGCAAACCACAGGCCAGTGTGTGAATCGGGCTAGGAGGGATCCTGGCAGGTCCCTTGTCTGCAGGGGACATCTCTAAGATGTCCCAGCTTTCCCCACGGGTCCTAGAAGGTCACCAGCCTTCCAGCTCCACTACCCATTCCCCAGAGCCCATCAGAACCAGGACCAGAAAAAAAGAGCCAGGACAAGGCTCAGGGGAACAAGACACTAGGACGCTACCCCAGAACTCAATTTCCAGGGTTGGACCCAGGATTTGATGTCTAAGGAGCTCCCAGGCGATTCTAACTCAGGTCCGATGGCCCTAACCCAGGGCTGTCATCAGACAGGGAGGGAGAAAGAGGTTCAGAGAGGTGTGGCAGTCTGCCCAGGTCACTCTCTGAAGACTGTACCCCACATGTACAGGCACAGAGGGCCCCTTTGCCTTTCTCCAGAGCCTCTGCCCTGGACACCAGACCAGGTCTTCCACACCTCACCCCTCGGTCCTCCCTTTCTCTGGTCCTTGTCCAGACCCCTCCTCTGCTTGTCAGCAGGGCCCTTATCTGTCCCAGCTCCTGACACACGGAAGGGCTGCCATCAGTGGTTGTAGAATGAGTGGCTCCATCAGCAATCCCTCCTGGAAGGAACGCCGCCTATGGAGAGTCCTTGAAGGAAGGTGAGGAACTGTTTGCTCCCGTGCTGCCTCCCAGTTTGAGTCATGTAACAGGGAGCTAGAACCCGGACACCTTGGCTCCCAGTCTTCCTGGGTCACAAGGACACAGGCCCTGCTCTGAGACAGGACTGCCTTGGGGGAACTGAGAGGCTGGTTTGTTTGTCACCTTCCGGGTGGACATGTGAGTCACAGAGTCCTAGAGAGAGACCAGGCAGCGTGGTGGGTGGAGGGGCACAGAAAAAGCAAGGCTTATGAATATTCCACACACACCCCCAACCCACCCAAAGCTGGCTCAAGCCTCAGGTACAGCCCCCAGCCTCCTCCCCAGTGGAGGAGAGATGTCTTCCCAGAGAGGCAGGGGTGGAGGTGGGGGGGTGCAGAGACAGGCCCAGCAGACCCAGACCATGTGAAGAGCAGCTTGAGCGGGGGTGGGGTGGTGGTGGTGGTGGTGGTGGGAGTGGCTGTCCATGCAAATGGACCATGGGCATTCAAAATCACACCTGTGACTGAGCCCTGCC
>NW_022111304.1:1869565-1875701 GCF_000313985.2 Echinops telfairi | reverse complement strand
GTGACGTGAAGGAAGGTGTCTCTCTGGTAGGCTGTGGACGGAAGGGTGAAGTAATGCAATGGTGCGCTGGCAAGGACCACCCTGCAAGTGTTCTCCACAATGACAGGCATAGTCCTCACTAGGATGATTGTGAGAGCCCCAGCCCCTCCGGACACCTAGGTTCCAGGGAAGGAGGACAGCGCTCTGTCCAGATGGCCGGCGGGCCATGAGGAAGAGGCCAGGGCAGAAACATCAGAGCCAGAGACCGTCCGTGGAGAGCAAGCCGACCACTTCCAGGAAGGAGGAGCCTCCGCCCTGGGGCTCGGAGACCCAGTCTCTCCTGCAAGGAACACTGTTCACGTGCACATCTTGCTGAGGACAGCAAGAGCACTGGGGTGGGAGTCTGCTGCAGGCTTGCTGTGCAAGCCTAAGAAAGCAGCTTTCCCTCTCTGGGCCTCAGTCTCCTCATCTGAAGGGGATTGGCCCATTCCACCATCTCTGAGCTCCTTCTGGCTGCTGATGGGCTGATGGCTCTAGGACATCACTGTAAGACATTCTGAAACATCCATGGGTGACCACAAGCCGGGCCGCTGCGGCTCCCCTACTCTGCACAGAGAAGGCCTTCTCATAGATCCCCCCCAGCCACGCTGTCCTTCTCACTGCCCTCTGGCCCTCATCCCTCTGCAGCCGGCCAGGTGAGCGTGGGCACAGCCCTTCCCACGCAGCTCATGCTAGGCGGCTGCTGCCCCCTGCTGGCCCCACAAGGGATGACCGCCTGGCTGGCAGTTGCGAGCCCACCTGGTGGGAGGTGGGAGTGCTTGCACCCTGTTCTCAGACACACACACACCCAGGGGATCAGGGGAGAATTGTGGGAAGGAATGAAAAGATGAGGACAGTCCAATGGTGGACCGACTCCTTTGAAGAGAAGAGAATCGAGGATTAAGCGGACATGCTGATGCCGTCTCTACATGGGCAATTTAAAAAGTGATGCTGGCTCACAGGGAAGAACGGCCCCGGATGGTTTCCGAGACTGCAACTCTTTGTGGGAGCAGAAAGCCTCCTCTTTCTCCCTCAGGTGCTTGGTGGTTTCTAACTGCTGACTTTGTGGTTAGCAGCCTGAGGCCTACCTGCTGCACAACCAGGACACCGCACTAGTGCGGAGGCAGTACTTACTGTGGGAGAAGGCGCCCGAGGCTGTTAACTTCAAGGATGGCCTCGGGGCACGGTGGATAAGACACTGGGCTGCTAACTTCAAGGATATCCATTTAGTTCAAACCCATTGTGGGTGTCCAGTCTCGGGAAGCCGAAGGAGCAGGTCTGCTCTGGCCGGAGGGTCACGTTGGGGGAGTGTGAGCGAGACACTGTTCTGGGGACTTGAAAAATGCTGTTTCGCCTCTCATCGGCGACAGCTTGGAATGAGCATTCGTCCCCATTTCACAGGTGGACAGAGCAAGGCAGAAGAGTCCCAGAGTGACCTGGCACAGAGGCGTCCACTTCGACTACCAGGCTGTCCTGCCCGCAGAGAGGATGGGCAGAGAGACCAAGAGAGATAGAAGCACAGGGTGCCACTGTGTTGTGGACAGAGAAGTCTCTAGAAGAGAGGAGGGAGGTGGGGAGGAGAAGTGGGCGGGCAGGGGAAGGAGAGCCACAGGATGGCCAGAAGAGGGAGGCCAGAGAGGCAGGCTCCCCTTTGACCCCAAGGCCCCAAAGATGCTATCAGGCCAGACCCGGCTGGAAAATCCTTCCTGGACCCCTCCACATTCCAGCCGCTGGAGCTGGTTTTACAGCCTCCCCCGCTGCCGGACACTGTTTATGACGGCCCCATTCTCCAACCCTGGTCTCCAGGCCCCAAAGGCATCTGGCCAACTGAGGGACGAAAGGCTTGTGGGGGCAGGGGTCCACCGCCCATCTTCCCAGCCCCTCCTTTGAACCCTGCTGAGCGCCGGAAGGAGGGGGCTGGGTGGGCGCCACTAGGGCCCCTTCCAGGCTCCTCAGGGCATGTCTGGCAAGAGAGGAGGCAGACCCCCCAGTCTGGGCCACCTCCCAAGGACCAGATAGAGAATCCCTCTGTCAACCCCTTGCTCTGTGACCTTGGGCACATGGTTTACCCGGCCTGGGCCTCAGTTTCCCTGCTGCCTGCGCAGTCCTTTTCAGGATTTGACCTCTGCCACGCAGAGAGTGGGTTTCTCCTCCTTTCCACTTCCTTCCGCATCTCCTGGCTCCTCTCTGGACTCAGGAAGTCAGGAGGGGGCGGTTGACATTGGTGCTGCCCTTGCCAAGGGCCCCAGGGAGACCCAGTCCCTTCCTCATCTCTAAGTGGAGCTGCGAGGGTCTGGGAGAAACAGGGTCCACAGCTCCTCCTTCTGAGCAGGAGGAGAAATCCAGATGAAGCTAGACCTCAGCGCGCGCACGCACACGCCCCAATTACTATGCATAGTGCACAGCCAGGTGATTAATGGCCTGATTAATAATTACTCAGGCTAATAAAATAATTAATTAATTTGGCAAGCTATTATTTATCTGTTCATCCCCAGCTCGGAAGTCTGCAATGAGGAGTTTGGGAATCTCCCCTCCAGGCGCCTTCAGAAATGTGATTATTAGTATGGGGAAGGAAGAGGGGGGTGGGGGGTGGGACGGTGCTCCTTCACCCTGAGACCATCCCAAGGTGGAGAGGAGAGGAACCCCCCCCACATACACACCCAGACTTTCTAAGAGAGAAGACACAAGGGGGGGGGAAGAGGACAGAAACTGACCGGATAACCCCCCAGTCCAGAGAAGAAGCTGACCAGTGAGGCAAAGGGCTGGACTGGGGCAGGAGGCAGGGGTGGGGATCCCACAAGCAACTCAGGATAGGGTGGGGATAGTCAGCTAAGCACCCAGGTTTGGGGAATGCTCCCATGTGCTCTCTCTAGCAAATGATTGATGACGCCATTTCAACAAATGATCTTTATCTCACCTCTTGTCTCCCAAATTTATGATTTTGCCCCCAAACCCCAGGCTAGACAAGCAAGGACCGGGTGAGCTGTATGGTGGGGGTGGGCTGCTTTGAGGGTGTAGTTCCAGCATCCGTGGGGAGTCCTGGATCTCATCCCTTTAGCTACTTCCAGCCTCTGACAAAATCAAGGTCTGCATTGGACTCAGATTGGAGCCCCTGGAACTAGATCTGGAATATTGGCCACCCCCACCCCCACCCCAGGCTAAGCAAAGAACCAGTGTCAAGAAGGAAGAGGGGTGAGCTGAGCTCCTGGGGGGAGAGAATGAGGCGCCTCCCCAGGCAGTCTGCAGCAGATAAGGGTGTCCTTGGGTGGTTGAGGATCCAGGCACAGCCAGGAGACAGGACTCCACCATCCAGCAGCACCAGGAGCTGGGCAGACGGAGGTCTCTGCTGGACCAATAAGAGCCCAGCCTGGCTGCAGAGCAGCTCTAGGGGGAGGGGGCAGTAAGGAACAACTGTGTGACTAGATAACACCCCAAGGCAAATGTCACTTTAAAAGAGAGAGAGGTTGAAGGGTGCGGAAGCAGCAAATGTGTGTGTGTGTGTGTGTGTACATACTTGCATACATTTTGGGTTTGTTTGTGCTTTTCAAATGAGTATAAAGGCTGGATGAGCCCAGCAACATCCTGCCAGGCAGTGTTGAAGGGGAAAAGTCCCATAGGGCGGGATACTAGAATTGGGCTTGGAGGAGTCCAAGAATAAATGAAAACCCAAACACTCATGGCTGTGACATCAGCTCTGACTCCTGGACACCGTGTGTGTGTGTGTGTGTGTGTGTGTGTGTGTGTGTGTGTGTGTCCAAGAGGCTTGACAAGGTTTGAAGTAAATCACCAGGCTTTTCTTCTGAGGCACCTCGGGTGGACTTGAACGTTGGCAGGGGAGTGCACTGAGTCTGCACTCCAGGCCCCGAGAAATGTGTAGAAATGTGCCCAGTAGAGATGGGGAGGCATGGGCAAAGGCATCCAAGAGCAGGGCATGTTGAGTGAATGTGAGCAGAGGGGCAAGCAGACCACTGCAGGAGATAGGAGGTCCAGCTGGTACTCCCGGGAGGCCAGACCTTTCCCTAGAGGCAATGGGGGGAGGGAGGCTGAAGCTTTAACTGGGAAAGTGATCTGGCCCAATTAGTGTTTGGGGAAGAAAACAGCAGAAATGGAGATAAGAGGCTCCCAGGAGCCTGGAAGCAAGGAGTCACTCAGGTGAGTGACCCCCAAAGGACTGGTAGGTTGGGACCAGGCAGTAGCCAGGGATCTGGGAGCGGGCACATTAGATGCCAAGCCTCCAGAGGTCGAAAGCATGAGTCCTGCTGGTGATATGGTTCTACACTAGGCTGCCAACCACAAGGTTGGCAGTTCAAAAAGACCAGCCCCTCTGCCGGAGAAGCCAGCTCGGTGGCAGTGAGTTTGAGTTTTTTTTAAACTCATGAGCTCCAGGAACCCTTGGTGGCTTAGTGGGCTACGAAATGAGCTGCAAACCACACGGCCAGCAGTGCGACCCCCATCAGTCTCTCCACCGGAGCAAGATGAGGCTGTCTCCTACAGTAGTGATTAAAAGTCACACACATACACACACAGGGGGTGGGGGGATGAACAACAGAGACAACAGAAAGGGAGAAAGCAGATGGTGGTGGATATGAAAACAATAATAATTTGTCATTTATCAAGGGTTCACAAGGGTGGAAGAAGGGGAGAAAGAGGAGCTGATACCAAGGGCTCAAGGAAAAAGAAAACGTTTTGAACAGGATGATGGCAACAAATGTACAAATGTGCTTGATACAACTGATGTATGGAATATTATAAGAGCTGTAAGAGCCCCCAATGAAAAGATTCATTAAAACAAAATCCCCAAGTCTGGGGAATTCAAAGAGGCCGTTTTACTCTGTCCTATAATAGGGTCGCTATGGGCCGGAATCCAGGTGATGGCAGTGGGGGGTAAGCCTCGGAAACCCTAGACGGGCCACCATGAGCCGGACCAACTGGATGGGCGCGGGTTTGGTCTGAAAGCCGCTGAGATCTCCAGGCCCCTTCCTGCCTGCTGTGCAGGGTGGGTGCAGAACTGGGCCGAAGACCTGGGACTTCCATGCACTCACGCTTCTGGTGCGAGCGGGACCCACCACGGGGCTGAGGGCTAGGGAGCGCCCGGCTAGGCCAGTAGCGGGGCACGGACATCTGAGGGGCGTCGGGTTCCAGGAGTGACCTGGAGAAGGGGGATCAGCAGAAACATCGCCCATTTGGGAGCCAAAGGGGAGGCGCGGCCGCGGCGGTGCCTCCCGTAACCGGCAGAGGGCGCGCGGGAGGCGGAACCGACCTCAAGAGGGCTCTTCGCGGCGGCCGCGCGGGCCTCGGCGCCCCCTGCCGGCGGGCCCGGTGCAGAACTTCCGTCTTGACGGGCGCGCACAGTAGGGCCTCTTCCCCCGGGGTTCCGGAGCTCACACCGGGAAGACAGTACCCAGAATCCTCCAAGCAACTGGGATCCCCTCCTGGGGAATCACCTCCTGCGTCTGGAGCATCCAGTTCTCTCGGGACCACAGATCGCCTTGGATTTCCTCTCCAAGTCTAGCAGTTGGCTCCCCAGCTTCTCTGGGAGACAGACTCCAGGTAACCCCGCCCAGGGCCGCTCCAGGTGCGCAAAAGAGTGTGTGTAGGCCCGATCCCCCGCAACAGCTCACGTTTGCATCAAGCCAGACCCTTCCATTTCCAGCATTTCCCGCAGTCCTCCTGCCAACAGCCCGAGAAGGGAAGCAGACAGAAGCGCCTTTCCATTTCACAGCTAAGGAAACGCGAGCCTTGGAGCCGGCCGGATTGTGACTAAGTAGAAAACTGAACGCAGGCTACTCGCTGCCCTTGTGAGCCGCAGTCCAATCGATTCCGATTCACAGTAATCAAGATGGAGTCCCTAATCACCCAGGGCAGCAAACTACAAAAATCAGAGCCTGATGCGAGCCCAGCAGGCGTACTGGAGGAGGGGGCGCTTCTGCTGGCCTCCCGCAGCCTGTCTTTAGAGATGCGGGCGGGCCCAGAGTTCTGGGGTGGGCCTGAACTCCCCAGGTGAGGCAATGGGATGGGATGGACAGGTGGAGGGGGCTGGGGGACCTGGGCCGCCTTCCTGCGGCCCAGCCTCCGGCTCATCCGGACCCAGCTCACCCCATCCGGCTGGGGAGGGGCT
>NW_022111304.1:1838937-1868572 GCF_000313985.2 Echinops telfairi | reverse complement strand
CTGGAGCTCGGGCAAAGGCTGTAGGTCGTCCGCGCCTGGGCGATGCTGCTGCGGTGGGGCAGGGGTGGTCCGATGCCCGCAGGTTTGGGGTTCCGGGTTCGAAGGGACGACGACCAGACGCCGGGCACTGGGGCTCAGCGGCTTTTCCAGGATTTCCCATTCCTAGCGCAAGGAAGACCCCTTGTGGCCATTGTGGGAAGACCCAGCGGGGAAAAGGGTCAGGCGCGGGGTGGGGGGTGTGGGCGTGCGGGGGCAGGACAGTCCGCAGTCAGACTCCCCTCCAGGCCCGGGAGAGAGAGGAAGGTTAATGGTGAGTTAGTTGGTCAGCACCCCTTCGCCCCACGCTCACACCTTCAAAACCCAACAGCCGGCTTGTACCCAACAAGGTCACCTAAAACAGAACCAGTCGCAAGGGTGGTGGTGGTTAGACTACGGAGAGGACTTCCCGAGAAGCAAGCTGGCTGGCGGGAGGGTGGATCGCGACGAAGGGAGGCCAGCAGACGAGCCTCCCAGCCCACCTCTCCGCGGGCGGCGGGGGGCTGGGAGGAGGGGCAAGGAGGGGCATTCCCGGCGCTGCCCTGCCAACCCTGGGCTCCCGAGGCGAAGGAAGCGGGGACAGGGGGACTCAGGTGTTCTTGGGGCCGGGGACTTCTCGCTGCCCGCACCTTAGGCCGGAAGAGGGGTGAAGGCGGGCGTGGTAGCAAAGGTCATTGAGGGCACCCTCACTGTGGGCGATCTGGGTCCCTTCAGGGCAGGGAAGTGCAACTCCACGGAACCGCAGAGTAATAGTCGCAGTGCTACGCCCCTTCCCCCACCCTTTGACTCCGCTCGCCGCCAAGACCAGCCTGGGCAGCCCTAATTTGCATACATTTGCATGCCCAGCTGTGCACAGCTGCATCCGGCTTTGGGCCATAAATTCGTGGCGGGTGGCTCCGGGCGAACATGCCCCACGCGGGGCGGGCGCTCCCTGCGCCGCGGCTGCTCTCGCCCGGGGGTGCGGGTGGGGGGCAGGCGGGGGGTGGGGTTCTCACGCCTCCGCAAGCAGCCGCCTCCCCCGCTCGCGCCACCTTCTGGGCCTCTGTCGATCTGGACCTTGGGCTCGCACACCTACAGGCCAAGTCCTACAGGCCAAGTCCGAGGCCGCAGATGTGGGCCCCTGGG
This sequence comes from Echinops telfairi, assembly GCF_000313985.2. Classification (NCBI taxonomy): domain Eukaryota; kingdom Metazoa; phylum Chordata; class Mammalia; order Afrosoricida; family Tenrecidae; genus Echinops; species Echinops telfairi. Next base: position 1,867,411 of record NW_022111304.1, on the reverse strand, counting down.
TCTCTGGGACTGAACCCAGCAGTGCCTTCCGAATGTGGTCACTCACCTTCCCCAGGCTCCTCGGGCCAGGCTCTCCTGCATCATCCCTGGACCCCCCAAACCGAACCCACTAACACTGAGTCGTTCCTGACCCATAGTGATCCTTTTGTAAGGTTTCCGGTGCCGTCGGTCTTTACAGAGCAGCCAGCCTGGTCTTTCTCCCGTGCAACCGCTGGTGGCTTTGAACTACCAACCCTGCAATGACTAGACAAGGCCACCAGGGCTCCTCTTGGGTGGGAGCATTGCCTCCCAGGGGTACCCTTCCTAAAAAGGTATGATGAAGGTCAACGACTTAAAACACTGTGGACTCCTTAGGATAAAGCAAGGTGAGCCCCCACATCCCGCCTGCACCCTCCTTGGCTGGCCCTTCTTTATTGCAAGAGGCCAAATCAGACACAAAACTTGGCCCTTGTGCCCTCACTGTCCACGATTCACTGGACCCTCCACGTGCCTCTCTTTGACAGGCGTCTTGATTCCACCTGGACGGCTCTTTCTTTTTGTCTGCTTGGCAAACACACTCTTCAAACAGCAATTCAGAACTGCCTCCTCCAGGCAGGCCTCCAAGATGCCCCACCACCACCTGGTAGATTTGTAAAGCAGGTATTATAGAAATGGTTTAATCAGCTGCATTCACCGGAGCTCTTTGCTGTACCCTGACTGACTGACTACTGAAGGCATGATGCTTCCTCTAGCACACACTCTTTCCCATGACATCCATGAGCTCATAGCAGAATTACCCTCTCCTGTAAATTTGGGGGCCTCACATTCTACTCCAAGCACCCCTAGGTCGTAAACGGTGAGAAACCAACGGGGTTACAAGTGAAGAATTGTAAAAGGACACCTGGCTCAATGTCAGGAGGCCTGGGTTCAAACGATGGTCCTGTATGACCTTGGAGAAGTCACTTCCTCACCCAGAGACACAGAATGGGAAAAACATTGCCACCCAGTAGATGCAACCCTATAAGACAGGGTCGAACTGTCCCCGGTGAGTTTCCAAGACTAACTCTTTATAAAGCACCATCTTTCTCCTGAGGAGCAGCTGGTGATGTCGAACTGCCGACCTTGTGGGTCTCAGTCCAACTCCTAACCCCTATGCCACCAGGGCTCCTTATGGGAATAGTATTGACTGCTTAATAAGAACTTCATAGTAATTGGATATGATAGTACATACAATGCACTTTGTCCTTGTTGTATTTCTTTATTCCAGGCAGAAGACGAGAGTTCATCTTGCCTCCTTGGGATTGCGGGGAGAGGGGGGTGGCGATAGCACCTCCACTAAACAATGGATACCAGAAGGCTTGAGGTCATCAAGAACTCGAATTTCATCAGTATACAATTCATTGTGCAAAAACCCGCCAGGCTGCAAGGTGGAAAGAAGCAGGACCTCAGGTGCTAAATCCAATGAGAATGGTCCTCTCTGTTGTTCCCACAATGGCTACCAGGGGGCAGCACACACCCCCAAATGGCCTCAGGCTGTAGGATTGGGCAGGCTTTTCCACCTGGTTCCTTAAAGACCGGTGGATGGAAGAAGCACACCAGCCTATGCAACCACGAGGTGTCGAAGAGATCAGGTGTAAGGCATCATCAGAACTAAAAATCTTACCATAGTGAATGATGGGGGGAGTGTGGAGTGGAGACCCAAAGCACATTAGTAGGCCACTGGAGATCCCCTTGCAGAGGGGTCTAGGGGAGGAGATGAGCCAGTCAGGATCATGTAACAATGTAACAATGATGAGATGTAACAATGCGATGTAACAATGATGAGAAATACAACTTTCCTCTAGTTCCTAAATGTTTCCTCCCTGGTCCCACTACCATGACTCGAATTCGATCTTGCAAGTCTGGCTAGACCAGAGGAGGACACTGGTACAGATAGGAACTGAAAATACAAGGAATCCAGGACGGATGAGCCCTACAGGACCAGTGGTGTGAATGGCAAAACAGGGAGGGTAAAGGGAGAATGGGTAGGAAAGAGGGAACCGATTACATGGAACTGTGTGTGACCTCCTCCCTGGGGGACAGACAACCGAAAAGTGGGTGAAGGGAGACGTAGGACAGAGCAAGATATGACAAAATACCCATTTATAAACTATCAAGGGCTCATGAGGGAGGGGGGAGCAGGGAGGGAGGGGGGAAATGAGGACCTAATGTCGGGGGTTTAAGTGGAGAGAAAATGTTTTGAGAAACGATGTACAAATGCGCTTTACACAATTGATGTGTGTATGGATTGGGATAACAGTTGTATGAGCCCCTAATAAAATGTTAAAAAAAAAAAAAAAAAAAAAAAAAAAAAAAAAAAAAAAAAAAAAAAAAAAAAAAAAAAAAAAAAAAAAAAAAAAGACCGGTGGGCCTGTCTGGGCCTTTCTCTGACAACTGAATCCTGGTGCACACACCCTTCTCCACCTCGCCCATATCCCAACAGATCTCCCTCCCAGGTCAACCTACCTCCTGTCTTTTTCTGGGGCTTTGTGCTCCACTCGGGAGAAAGAGCGCTTTTTACTCTCGTAAAGAGTTACAGTATCAAAAAGTCACAGAGGAAGTTCTACACTGTCCTACAGGGTCACTATGAGTCAGAATTGCTCAATAGCTCACACTGAGTATGCTCCACTGGTGGGTAATGAGTGCCAGACCTCAAATGCCCAGCCTGTCCACCATCATGGCCAATGTGCACTATCAAGAGACAGTCTGGATCCATCTTCACCCCAGACAGCTGTGGGTGAACTGATATAAGACTCCAGCCCCCTCCTACCTATAAAGCCCCACTGGGCCTTTTTTCTGGGTGAGACACCTGAAACTCAACTACCTGACAGGAACTGGGGGAGGGTGGGGTCAGGAATTACTGTAGCCAAGAAGTTAGGGGACCACTAGAATCCCTAACCCATTCTCCCCATCATTCCCTCCACCCCCACCCCACCACTTCGACAGAAGGTGAAGTTGAGCCTGCCAACATTCTCACCACCTTTCAAGAAAGTGGGGCCCCGAGATGCCTGGACAGAACTTTGAGAAACCATTCCCTGCTCCTACCTCATCCCTCTCACCTTCCGTGTTCCTCTCTGTTAACCAAATGTCCTCTCCACCTCCACTCCCCGTCTTTTTTTTTTTAATCAAGTTGCTTTTCTTTTTTTAATTTAAATCATTTTATTGGGGGCTCGTACATCTCTTATCACAATCCGTACATCCATTCATTGTGTCAAACACATTTGTACATAGGTTGCCATCATCATCTTCAAAACATTTTCTTTCTACTTGGTATCAAGCCCTCATTTTTCCCTTCCCGCCCTCATGAACTCTTGATAATTTGTAAATTATTATTTTTCTATGTCTTACACTGACGTCTCCCCTCACCCACTTCTCTGTTGTCTGTCCCCCTGGGAGGGGGTTATATGTAGACCCTTATTTGTTTGTTTTTTTCCTTGTTTTTTTTTTTTTTTTTGCTTTTTATTTTTATTTTTTTTTAAACATTTTGTTAGGGGCTCATACAACTATTATATGTAGATGCTTGTGATCGGTTCTCCCCATCTTTTTTTTGGTGCTAAATATCTTCCCATTCTTTTCACCCTTTAAAAATCCCATCCAATAGTGGAAACCCCAAATCCATTTGCAGGGGCCACACACGGATTAACTCTCCAGCGAATCCCTCCTGATCCCTGCCTGCTTATCTGACAGGATATAATTGTCATTGACTATGGCAGGCAATGGTTAAAATGTAATGTCATTTGATCTCCTTTTTAGATCCATTTTAAATTTGCTCTAGCTTTTAGTATTTTCTGCTTTTCAATAGAAGTTTTTTTCCCTCTGTTTTACTTTGTTCTTGTTAGTTTGTTTTCAATGTTTTTCTGTGTATGAAATCCAGTCGAGGGCAATCTACAGAGACAGTAACTGGATTAATGGTTCCTTGGGGGTATAGCAGGGGAGGCTGGGGGGAAATGAGGAGTTAATAATGATGACTATGATAATAAAGAGAATGTTCTGAAACTGATTGTAATGATGACTATACAACTCTTCTTGATGTGATTGAATTGTATGATTGTGAACTAGATACCAATAAAAAAAAGGAATAAAGAAAAAAATGCTATCCTTCCACCATCCCAAATACTTTCCCCTGGACCCACCGCCGCCAAACCCTCCCCGGTCAGCAAGTCAATCCCAACTCACGCCACCCTATGTAGGGTTCCCACGGCTGTAAATCTTCATGGGAGAATACAGCCGTCACGTTTCCCTGGTTAGTGGGTTTGAACTCTCGACCTTGCAGTCAGCTCCCTGACAGCCCCACCACCTGTCCCTCTAACCCTCTCCTCTTCGCTGTGCTTCCCCTCTCTGGACACAGGGAGCCCAGGCCACTGATGCGCCACGTAGCAGAGACCTCAGACTGAGGAAGCAACACCTCGGGCATTGTGGGGGCCTCACGCAGCCTCCCCGCTGAGGACATGGCCATCAGAGCTTCCCAGGCAGAGCACAGGAAGGCAAGAGGGGGCCTGGGGCAAGAGAGTGGGAGCAGGTGACATTCTGCCGACTGTCTTGGTGTTCTCGATGAGTTTCCAACTGGTTGGTGGTGACAGAAGCAAATCCATGTCATTAAAAAAATTTTGTTCACTGCCCATCTCTCAGAAAAGTCTGAGATGACCACTCCCCAGCACCAGCCACGTGCTGAACTGGGGGCCCCAGAAGGCAAAGACGACACAGAAGCCCATCTGGGTAGCTTTTGTCCACCATCCCCTGGGAACAGACATCTGCTGGAGGTTTTCCAGGGCAGTTGTCATTGATGAGCTGACTCAGGAATTAATACCGGTGGCTGTTGAGAGGGGCATAATCAATGATGAAGTTAGAGATGGTGACAAGTGAGGGTGCTGACCAGTGGTGATAAGGAGAGTACTGGTGAAATGAAGCAGGTGGGAGACGTGGTGCTGCCCCACCCACCTGCTCACCTCACTACTATGTTGTAAGCCCTTAGCACTCCTGGGTGACGAGGAGCCCTGGTGGCACATCCGGTTATGTGCTGAGCTGCTAACAACAATTCAAACCTACCAGTCCCTCTGAGGGAAAGAAAGAAAGATGCTTTTGGCTCTCTTTAAAGACGTATAGCCTTGGAAATCCAAAGGAGCAGATCTACCCTGTCCTGTAGGGTCGGGATGAGTTGGGATCAACTCTCTGGCAGTGGGTTGGAAGGTAGGAGCTGGGGGTCCGAAGATGAGTAGAAGTAGACTCTCTCATGCGGAGCCCTGTAATCTAGATGAGGTGTGTGTGTGGGGGTGGTGGTGGTGAAGGCACAGGAGAGGGAGGGATTGGTTCTACTGAGGAATCCTGGAGGTCTCAGGGAGGAAAGAATTACCAAAAACATGCAGGGTAGGCCTGAGGGGGGGAGGGACAACAGGGCCTGTAAAATGCTCAGGGAAATGCCAGGAGAAGGGAAGCCCGGACATTCAGTAAAGGGACATCTGGGTCGGCTGAAAGATCTCCCTGCATCTGAGGAACCCCCAGGAGACTCAGGTTAAGTGAACAGAAGAAACAAGGTGACCGTTGAGCCCCAGTGATTCAGGTCTGGAGTAAGAAAGAGCTGGAATGATGAGGGTGGGTGTGCGATCTCAGAACACACACCCGGCTGAGAATGAGTGCAGCCAGCCCTCTTACCAGGGTAAGTGGCTGAGTTGAAGTGCCCTGAGGGAGAAGGGGACTTCTGGGCCACAGATGCTGCTAGAATGCATTTCATCACTTTAAACGATCACGATTAAAACCACAGTGCTACAGAGAAGAGGGAGTGACTTCAAGTTAACTACATAGAAGACACTACATACATAACATTTGTATAAACATGGGAATCTCAGCGGGATAAAATCTGGTCCAGATCACAAACATAAAACTATGCATTATGATAACGTGATAGGACTATGATCTGCAGGTTTTATCGACATGCTGTTATGATCCTAATGTTAGAAAGATAAATGTTTTGTGAAAAATAAAATCACTATTCAACATTTGAATAGAAACCCGTCAGGAAACCAATGCCCAGAGAGGGGAATCAATTCACTCAACATCACACAGCCTGCGAATGGCAAAGCCAGACTGGGATTTTCCTGTAATGGTTTTTCCCCCCAAAACCCCTGGGTGGTTCTGGGCTGGAACACTGGCTAATTCTGCAGTGAGGTCAGTCATGACCCTCTATGAGAACACATCCCAAAGTGTATTGCTACACGATACCATGAGGGTATGGGGAAGGTGCAGGGTGGAGGAGAGAAGGTGGAGAAATGGGGAACTGACTACAATGATCCACATATAACACCCCCCCCACCTCCAGGGGGATGAACAACAGCAATGTAGGCGAAGGGAGACAGGGGACGACAGTGTAAGACATGAACAAAGCAATAATCTATAATGTATTTGGGATCCAAGAGGGCGGGAAGGCTGGGGAGGGAGGGAAAAAAAGAGGAGCTGATACCAAGGGCTCAAGCAGAAAGTAAATGTTTAGAAAATGATGATGGCAACATATAGACAAATATGCTTGATACAATTGATGTAAGGGTCCCAATAAAATGATTTATTAATTTAAAAAAAGCATTGATACAAAACCATAGAAACTTTTATTAAACAAAAAGATCAACGTGTGAAACTATTGTTTTTTAAAAAATTATTTTTTTAAAATCATTTTATTGGGGCTCATACAACTCTTATCACAACCCAATTACAATTGTGTAAAGCACATTTGTATATTCGTTGCCCTCATCATTCTCAAAACACTTGCTTTCCACTTAAGCGCTTGGCATCAGCTCATTTTCCCCCTCCCTCATGAACCCTTGATAATTTATAAATTATTTTGTCATATCTTACACTGTCCAACATCTCCCTTCACCGACTTTTCTGTTGTCCATCCCCCAGGGAGGTTATATGTAGATCTCTGTAATCAGTCCCTCCTTTCCACCCCACCCCTCCTCCACCCTCACCACTGGTCCTGAAGGGATATCCATCCTGGATGCCCTGTTTCCAGTTCCTATCTATACTGGTCTAGTCTAGCCTCTGGTCTAGCCTGATTTGTAAGGTAGAATTCGTGTCATGATAGTGGGGGGGAGGAAGCATTTAGGAACTAGTGGAAAGTTGCATGTTTCATCTTTGCTACACTGCACCCTGAGGTCTCCTGCCCATGACCCTTCTGTAAGGGGATGTCTGGTTGCCTACAGATGGGCTTTAGGTCCCCACTCCGCACTCCCCCTCATTCACATTTATAAGATTTCTTGTTCTTTGATGCCTGTTACCTGATCCCTTTGACTCGTGATCGCACAGGCTGGTGTGCTCCTTCCATGTGGGCTCTGTTGCTTCTGAGATAGGTGGCCGCTTGTTTACCTTCAAGCCTTTAAGACCCCAGACACTATATCTTTTGATAGCCGGGCACCATCAGCTTTCTTCACCACATTTGCTTATGCACCCATTTGTCTTCAGCGATCATTTTGGGGAGGTGAGCACACAGTGATATGAAACTTGCTTTCTGACATCTCTGTCTAGGTCTACACCCTTCTGAAGACAAGTGTTCTGTCCCTCCCACAAAGAAGTCTGCATTTTCTATTGATGGCAGTCTTGGCCTCCTCCACGGACTCACCGATGCTAGGCTTTCTCACTGTTCTGAGGTCTGAAAACAAGAGGAAGTCTGAAGGGGCAAGATGAGGACTGGCGGGTACTCTCGGCATTCTAATAGCATGTCTCCTCTGAGACACGCTCTGCTTTTCTGCCCAGAGACAGACTGCCTCCAATTTTTTGGCTCCCGGTGCATACGATTGTCTGGATGCAGATCTAAGTTCTTCTTGGCCCAGAAAAGCCCACAGGAACCTTCCAAAGGCCCTCCTGAGCCCCAATCTAAACCACTCTGTCAGCTCAGGTTTTGAAATGGATCGGTGCTCCAATAGCCTCACTGGTGGACCAGGCATAGCTAAGTCCCACTCTGGGCCTGCTGGCTCCACTCCCTTCTATCCCTCTTGCATCTTTTACTAGCATGTGCTTAGGGAATATTTCCTCTAATGCTAATCCAGGTCCATCGGTGGTGTTTAGGCTGGGGAGTGATGGTGAGGGACCCAAAGCACCTTTCAGTTACTTTTGGGATCATCTAAGCCATAGCTTCTGTGGCAGTTACGTAAGCGATCAAATTGGGAAGGGGGGTGGGGAGTCTAGCCTGTAAATCAGGTCACAGCTTGATGGCCTCATTTGGAGCCACGGAGACACATAGCTCACTGGAGACCAGACCCACACACACTCCCTGGTTTGACATTCCTGATGACAAAACACAGAGCTACACTGATAGAGCCAGAGCCCTGGAAGTAGAGGAGCCACATGGAGACCCAAGCCAGTGCTGAGATGCTTCTACCCTCACTGGATCCACAAAGCTTTCCACCCACTGGCCTGTGATCTTCCTGCATTCTGCGTTCATGTGTTGCATGAGTCTGGGAAGGAACTTGTAGGCTGGTATTGGATATGACATATGGGCTAATATCAGACTTAGGGACTTGATCTGGACTGGGATGTTTTCTCAATATACAATTACTCATTGATATAAAGCTCTTATACACATATGAATGTCCCTTGAATTGTTTCTCTAGTCTACCAACTAACACAGCTTCCCTTCCATCAGAGATTCAACTTGGACTCAATGGAGTTTAATATATTCAAATGAGCACAACGGTATGGAGAGTGACGTTTACAGTAACACATTCCTCTCTCATGCACTCATAGCTCTGCCGTTCCCTTGGGAAGTGGGAGCCATTTGCTCCCTCATCTTGGGAGAAAGCAGCCACTACTCTGAGAGTCAACTATTCTGAGACCACTCTCAGGTGCCGGAGGGCATCATTACCGGCTGCCAAGACCTGTCCTGCCCACCTCCCTTGGGACCCCCAGGAGCAGAACTGGAGACTGAAGAGAGAAACATTGGGAGTCAAGCTCCTCATGCTTGAGTGCACAGTGCAGTCACCCAGGATGGCTCCGGCAACCGTCCGAGCGGTGTAGGTTGGAGGGAAGCCATCCAGCCCAGGCGAGGACTGCTCCGAGAACACGAGGACGGACGCTTTGATCCATTGCCCAGAGCGCGTCAGAAATGCAGCTCGGCCATCTGGCTTTTAAGACTCTCAGAGGGCCTCACCTGTCCTTGTCAGAGCTTCCACATCCCTCACATCTGTGTTTTGGCGCACACGTGTCCTCTGCACACACCATCTGGGGGTTTCTTTTCTCCAACCCCCCCCCCAGTTTCTTATCTTCCATGCTTCCTTATTTCATTCCTGAATTTCCCAGTTTTTCACAAGAGCAGACTTGTACCTCTTGCCCTGTTCCCTCCTCTAGACTTGCAGCTTGGTTCCAGCCATCGCTGACCCAGCTCCTTAAGCCGAACCAGAAACCCTCTTCTCTGCTTCCAGTGGAAGCGCGAGGGCAGGAGCAAAGATCTGGTCTGTGCGCTGTTGTTTCCTCTGCTCAGGGATGTGGGAGGTTATCTGGAAAGTGGTGCCTGCCTGTCCCCTGGTCCCTCAGGATCATAAACGGGGCAATGAGACCCCCCCACCCCAAGAAAGAAGTTACCATTTTAATGCTGAAAGGGAGAGAAACAGTCATACAGAAATAAGAGTCTATTACCTGGATTTGTTGCAACACTTCAGATGGCTCCAATTACCCCAGGAACGTCTACAAAGTTCCCAACATTGAGCTTAAAAAAAATTTTTTTTGAGCTCTTAATTTTAACAGAAATATACCACAAAGAAAACAAAGTTACTGAACGCGCCCCCCCCAACACACACACACCCACAACACACACGTTAAGAATCCATTTGAGATTCCAGGGAATCAGGACCGCTGTGAGTGAAGACCATTTTTCCCTCCTCCAGAGCTGCAAAGAGCAAGAGGAAAAGCCGTATGTGTCCCCTTTCCTTTCCTCAACACCTCCCCGCCAGCCTGCTTATCAGGTCCCTATCCCTGGAAACATGAGCACGAGAGTCAAGGAAAACAGGAAAAGCGAAAAGATCCAAAGGGACAACAGTAACTGAGAAGGAGGGCGAACGACAGGGAGTGGAGAGAGAAAGAAAACACCAGTCCAGAAGCCAGGAAGGGTTGCTCCATCTGAGAGCGGCAGGCGCTGCAGCCCTGCGGGCCTCTGGGAGCCCAAGGCTGCTCCATTCTCCTTACTTCTCAACCCCATGAGCAGACCGGCCAGACGCCCAGCCAGGAACTACAGCAGGGCCGTGTGGCAGAGGACAAAGGAGCCCAGTCTGACACCAATCTCTGGGAGCTGAACTCTGCTCTCCTGACCCCAGCCAGAAATCCTTGGAAAAAGGGATTATAGTGGGGTGTGGGTTATGTGGTGGGAAGCCAATGGAGAGGCACGCTGCCAGAGGTGCTGCCTATGGGGAAATGCATGTAAGAATGGACTGCTTCATCCGTACTGGACACAGGCAAGGGCCCCAGATGAGCAGCTCCTCCTGCCCTGCCCCACTTGCTGCAGATGTAGTTCACAAGCTGTCCCAGCTTTGGCCAATGCCTCCAGCCCTATCGGCTTCCTGCCCCAGGAGCCAGTGGGAGAGCAGGAAGGAAGGGGGACACAAAGAAAGAGGAGAAAACGTGAGCAAAGCAAAACAAAACGGACAGATGCACAGAGAAGCTGAAAGAACTGAGAGGTAGCCCCTGGGACGCAGGAGCTCACAGGTGCAGGGGGATGGGTGAAAGCGAGGCGATTGAGGCTGGGGAGAGACACCAAGGAGTGGAAACCTTCCCTAACCTGCTTCTGACTTCATACAGCGCTGGCTTTTCTTACACTCGCTGAATCACTGCTTGAGTGAGTCCGTGTACCTATGCACAAGCGACCCACAATAGTTGGCTCACCTTTGCCTGTTGGCCAATCACACACACACACACACACGCACGCACGCACGCACGCACGCGCTTGTTCTCAAGGCTTGGGCAGCAGCTTGGCGCGGGTCCACAGGCCGTAAAGGGCTCACGTCTACCAACCCTAGCTCTCAGCGCCTGCTTCCACTCCCTTCCAAGGGCAGGCTGCCTGGGGGCTGCCGACTCCTAACAAGGCAGTTTAGAGCCCTGGGCTCAGTCCGCCTGCATCTAAGCAGTCCTCCATTTCCCCCAGGCTGCCGTGAGTACTGCATTGATTTTGCTAGCTCTTGCAGCCAGCCAGTGCAGACAAAAGAGGCGGCCACACTGCCCAGGCCTGGCCATCCTCAGAGGGCTGCGAGGGAAGATTCCTGGGAGAGGACGTAAATGAGTGAGATGAGTCATCTGAATGAGCGCCGTTCAGGCACAGCCCCCAAACACCAGGGTGGTAGTTGGGCGTCCAGCATGAATCCTGACTCCCTGCAGTCCTACAGGGCAGAATAGCAGTGCTCTGCCCCATGGGCCTTCCTAGGCAGTCATTGTTGTTTTTTGGGGGGAGTGGGGGTGGGGGTGGTAATAGCCACTTTATTCCGAGTGTCATCTTTAGGCCAAGGCTGTTTGCCCTAAGCAGGGATGGTGTGACCAAGGGCATTTCTTTCCTGGCCCCTCCCTCCCTCTCAGAAAGGTCCCCACTTTTAATGTAATGTTGTTGTATTATTTTAAGAAATGAGATTTCCCGCCAGAAGCAGGAAATCCTGACCTAACCACAGAACGAGTCAGGCCCTATCCCCGATTCCAGCCACCTCAAAGTAAGAAGTCTGTTGGGGCTCCTAGGCAGTCATCTTTTATGGGTGTACATCACCAGGTCTTTCAGCCTCGGAAGGGTTTTAAACCACCCCGGCTTTTGATTAACCATTGCATCACCAGGACGCCTGCAACTAACAAGAGGGTAGCGAAAAGGCAAGAACCAGTTGTCTAGACGTTGGGGGTGCATGGGCATGCTGAAACCCTGAGGCGGGCACAGTAAGAACTAGAAACTGATCTAAAGGGAAGGGAACAAGCAGGGCCAGGATGCCGAGGCAGGGAATAAATAACGTCCACAAGGGTCTGGCTCTGACGTGGGCCAAATGGCTCTCCTGTCCCATGTTTATGGGGTCATGGACCATTAAGCCAGCCAACCTACAGATGTCTTCATAGACTTTACGAGATCAGACAGAGGCACTCCTATAACTCAGCAGCAAGCAGGGACAGCGGGAAGAATTGCAGATAGGAGATGCTGCAAAGCGAGGGGGGGTGGCGGCTGTGTTCTGGGATGCCTCCATTACCCTTCCTTCTCATGCTTCTGCGGCAGTCTCTGCTCTTCCCGATTCAGGGCTGCATTGCGCATGTTAACAACCAAACTCATGGCTTTCTTCCCAAGACAGCAGATCTTTACAGGGGTAGCTGGTGGGTTTGAACCTGACCTCACAGCCCAACACACTCCACGCACATGATTTAAATGACACAATAAAGTCTGGGTTAGTCATGTACTGTACTTCCTTCCCTCTTATCCGGCTTCCAACTGCTCCCCTCCACATTCCTGCTCTGTATCAACACATGATGCGCTCATAATAGTTTCCTTGACATTTGTGAAGCAGACCGGAAATGCAGAACCAAGCTATATTTACATACACTCATTGGGACTGTGGAAATGGTTTTAGATTGTTGACGTGGTTTCCCCCACAAATTGTAAAAACCAGGTGTGGCCTCTTACCAGGGCCGCTGGGCCCCTAAAGGCTTATGCTGGCTTTCTTCAGAGTCCAGAGTGGAGCAGAGCACGAAACCCAGGCAGGCCTGCCATCAAAACTGGTTTGTGGCCATGGAGTGTGAAAGGAGACATATGTGGTCCTTCTTACTCCTGGAGTCTTGCGCCACCCTGTGGCTATTTGCAGCAATAAAAGGCTGACAATCCTTCCAGAAACGGAATAACACCTATGGGCCCCAAATGAGAGCAGGGGCGTGAAGCACGTATCTTCAAACTATCACTCAAGAACCATATTTGAAAAGCAACCATTTATTAGAACTGATACAGAGTATGAAAAGAGGGAAGAGGCAGGTGAAGGAGGGGTAGAGATTGGGGTTTGCATTGGATGTCAGTTGTGGAAATACATAAATGCCTACTTTCAAACATTTAAAAGGTGAACAAATATATATATATATATCACTTATCCTTTAAAAAAAATCAAAAGCAGACATGTTTGGCTGAAATAAAACCAAGAGACACAACCTAAGCTCCCCCACGAACCAAAAGTCCACAGAGAACCTGTTTTCCCATTTAGAAATGTGACTACAAAGGATGATTTGCTCCTCTGGATGGGAGGGAGGGAGAGCACAACCCCACGGGGCTCGAGCCCCTCCTGCGGGAAGTGGCAGGGCTGTGCCCTCCCTCCTGTCCAGAACAGCCGGTGCGGGAGTGCAGTCCACAAACGAGAGAACCGGAATGTGACAGCAGCAAAGGACCAAGCAGGGCCTTGTGCTTTTTCCATGGGCTGTAAGTCCAGGGCCAAAGAGGAGAAAGAGCCCTACAGCGAAGAGGAGCTGGCTGTGGCTCTGAACTGCAATCCAAAGAGTAAGGTTCTTCAGCCCACACCTGGACAAGTAAGAGAAATTGTGTCCAAAGTTTTCTGAAACCAGAGGGAGAAACGGTCAGGTTCAGACATCGAGAGAGATGGCAGATGCTGAATACAATGGACTGGGGGATTTCTTAAGGTCACCAATGCCCAAAGCGGTGTGCTAACTTTTATTTCTAGGGGGAAAGAAAAAACAAAAACGCAACCCAACTTTCAGGTGGCTCTTTTTGGAGGATGTGTGTGTTTGGTGGTTACGTTCACAAAAGTAGCTGGTTTCCTATGAGGTGGCAGCGGCTCGGTACAGATACCACAGAGAGGTGTACAGTGACCCCAGTTCTCCTGCCATCAGTTCACGGAGTGACCACACGATGCAAATCAAAACCAGTGGGAACCGCTCTCCCCGAGATCGCCTGTGTCTGCTTGAGGCCCGAGAGTGGCACCTCAATGCCTAACCTGCAGAGGAGAAACCAGTAGTCCATCTGTCCCACATTTCCCTCATCGGATGTGCTGGGGTCTGAACCGGCCCCTCTCTGTGGATGGGATGCATGACATGGAAACACGGGAGTGCCTCCCCCCCAAAAGAACTTCCCAAGTAAGCCTGGGCTATGAAGACTCCAACATTCATGAAAACACTGTCAACGTATGGACTAGCAGCTTTGATGAGGGGTGGGGGCAGAGAACTTGCCAAGATCACCGAGTGGGTGCAGGCGCACTCGGTGGAGACGGAAGCCTGGGTGAGAGAGAGGCTTAGACTTCGGCTCAGGCCTCCTCCGCTGAGGACCCTGAAGTACTTCGTCAGCTTTGATTTGCAATGCCTCACAACACCCCTGTGAGGTAGGTCAGTATTATCACCCCCATTTGACAGATGGGGAACTGAGGCATCGAAAGGAGTGACTTGCCCAAGGTCAATCATTAAGAATCAGTTGAGGAGGTTGGCAGACCCGATCAGCATCCGCTCAATTCTCGTTCCACTTTCTAGAGCATTTTCCTCCTCAGAGGGCCCAGGAGGGCAGAGGAATCGAGTTGGTCAATACATCTCACTCTGTGAACTCAATCCACACACAAATATTAACCGAGGGCTTATTACCCAACTAGTACAAAGAGAACAACCTTGGAGAAACAAAATGCTTCTGAAAGTCTTATGTTAAAGGATTAAAAAAAAGAACATTACATTTTAAGCATAAAAAACATTATCTAATCACAGGAACCATGATGTGAATTCTTTTGCAAAGAAATATCTTACCTTCACTCTTAATGGGACCTCCCCTTTTATTTCAAAAAGTCATATACTAGATATTCTTTGAAACCTCTCCTAAGAGGTGAAGGGCTGTCATTTCAAGAAAAGGTTCTGTACTGAATAACTCAAATCCTACAATCTAAAATGAAGCAAGACCCCCTCAAGCTGGACTCCAAAAAGAACCATGACCTGGGTGGCGGTGCGGGGGAGGCGTGGTGGGAAAGGGCAGCAGTGGCCGCTGCTGCTGCAGCAGCGTTCTCTGCAGGGTAAGCGAGGGGCTTCACACTCCATCTGCAAACACCCTTCCGCTGCTTCCTATCCATCCCCTAACACCCTTCAAGAAGCATTGCTCCCCTTTCTGCCTCAACTCCAGGTTCAAGAGTGTCAGCTAAAAATAAAGGCTATAAATGGTGACCTCTGCTTTCTGATGAGGGAGGGAATCAATCTCTCTCTACAATTAGATTTGTGATTATCTTTCCCCCTGCCAGAGATTTCTTTTTTTTTAAACACAAGAAGTAGTAACTCGGGTCTCCCTGCTGTGGATTTCTCTTGGTAGGAATTATTACGTCCCTTATCCTGAAACCATGGTGGAAGGGGAACTCAGCCGTCCCCAGACACAGTTTAGAATCAAGCCCTAACTGTAACACACTGACTTGAGCTTTGTGACACTGACAGCTTCCCGAGTCTTCACCAGGAAGGCAAGAAGCTCCTCCTCCTGCCTGCCGTGTCCACACAAGCCAAAGCTCAGCAATGCATGCACACACACAGCAGCACCCCGGGTGCTCCAGCCGCAGCAAGACCACATAGCCCAAGACCCCAATATATATTTCCTTTGCTCATCACACTGACCAAGCCCAGGTGGTTAAGAAAGTTCAAGACGGATGGCTAACATGACAACGACAGTTCAGGTGCAGTCTGTTTGGAGTAGGCAAAAATCCTTAAAAAGTGTGATAAATAGGCCACTTGGGCTGAATCAATGCTTAGGTCACGCCCACCAATCCCAGGGGACATCACACAAAAAGAGAATGACAAGATAAAAAGTTCATTGGATTCAATCTGGCCTAATTTCTTGATAATAGTTTCCTATTAGATTTTCCGATTAATACTGATGGCTCTTACCTAGGCTGTGATAATTAGGTTTTGATCTATTGTGACATTAATGATCACAATCAGTTGACTTTGAAATTGTCTTAATTAATGGCTCTTCCCTTGTAGGCTGCCTCCAGTGCAGGTTCCTTTGATGCCGATCATCTCCGCCCTCACCACCTTGTTTTAACCCCTTCTCAGACTGACCTCCAAGACAGGAAGCGTTGGAGGAGCACTTTCTTCCCACACACCTGCATTTCTAATGGCCCGAAGCATTTCTGACAGAGGAGCAATGTGAGATGGTGTTAGGTGGAAGGAGGATCAACGCAAGAGAACATGCTGCCACAGATGGGGAACATGCCCTCTTAGCAACCCCCCAAAGTCAAGCATGATGTTAAAATGACAAAGACAGAAGTTGGAGCAACCTAAACAGACAAGATGAGGTAGAATAAAATTCAAGAAACAGCACAAAGAGAAACTAGAAATGTTTTGCCTTTTTCATGAAGCTGTCCGAAGAAGCTTAATACTTTCCAGAAGCGCTCATCTGAGGCTCTGATCTCCAAACTTAGTGTTCTATTCATTCAGGCAGAGATGGCTCTCCTGTGGTCCCCCGTGTCAGCACCACGGACTTTCCTCTTAGGACATCTGAGCAGGAAAAACCTTCAGCTTTAAGTTAAGGGATGTGCCCAAATGACCGTTTTAATCAATTTTGCCATTGAAAAGTATGTCCCTGTTTTTGGACTTAAAGCCGGCCTCGTGTTAATTTCTCCAAAAACAGATGAGAAGTCTAATAAAAAGCAACCAATACAGAACCCACAATAATGTACTCCACTGGATCTGCAAAACGAACACTCTCCACAAGCATTAACCGTATCATTAGCTACTTTGGCAAGGCATCTAAGACAAGCGCAGCAATCAGAAGTTCTCACAGCCCCCCTGACCCCCTTTGTTCTTGTATCAGTAATAAGAGCATTTCAAACTAGCCCTTTATCTTAATTTCCTGGAACATAATAAATAAACCCTTGCTCTGGTCTCTGACCAGTTAGTTCATCGAAGGTCACAAGCCTTCCTTCCCCCCAATGAACCAGTAACAAGCCTCTCTGGTGGCATCAGGCGTTAGTTGTCTCTGCTCTCTCGCATCAGAGGGGGCCCATGTGCAGCACCCATCAGACTGAACTGCTCTCAGTCGGCTCATCCCCAGCTAGCAAACCGTTCTTGGGAAAGGGAAGGGGTGATGTGTCTTTTTAGACTTTGGCACTCCACTGGAGCCAAAATATACTTGATTGAAGAAATGAACGCTGATATAAACTAATATAGCACACCTTGGCCAGTTCCGTGCAGCTCTTCCACTATAGGGGGGTAGAGGTGCAGAACATGCCTAAATGAAAACATAAGCCCGGGGGGTTGGGTATGAAAACTGGCAACCTATCTATTTTTATAAATACAATTTTTATGATTAGTGGGTTAGGGTCTCAGGAAATGGAATACACTGAGGATGAACCCTTCCTTTCTTTGCATTGCCACAGGTATGCCAGCAGGTCAGATAATAAATTATCACTCTAATTTCTCCTCTAACAGATCCAAACCAAAGGGATGAGGGCGTAATTGTGAACTTTCCTCTCGAGCTGATTTCAGGAAAACATTTTCTCCATTTACAATCCCATCATCTAATCCCTCCTCGAGTCCTCCTGCCATGGCAAAGTGGCATTGTAGGCACTCAACTTCCAACCCTACCAGGCAGAGGAGCAACCACTTCTCAGGCCAACACCAGGTCCTTAATGTACTTAGGGGAGTTGGGTCAAGCCAACAAAACGAACAGACAGAAACCCCCCCACACCTTTTTACCCAAGGTCCTACACTTGGCTTGGGTATAAGAGCGGCTCCCACACAGCATTAAAGGCAGCAAGCTGTCTGCCCAAGCGATGCAAGAGGTCCAGAAAGTGGACCCGGCTAAGAGGCGAAGGCTCATCTAGACTTCTGCGTGCTGAAGGAGCAGCACAGGAACAAATGCCAGAGGCACGGGCACACATCCATCTGCTGAGGGCTGCCGTCAGCAGTGGCCTCTGGCTCTGCAGTCCCACAGGGCCGGTTGGGAGAAGACATGGAGAGAACCAAAGTTGCTTGGAGACACTCAGTACAAGGCCATGATTCAACAAGCCAAGGGCAGGAAGAAGACGGAGTTAAGAGGAAGGTGTCAGAGCAGTGGGTGATGAGTAGATGATGACACAGCATGATTTTGCTAAAGAAAACCGGGTTCTGTATTACCCAGAGCCATGGCAGTCCATATGCCCCAGACTTCCCTGGACTGATCTCGGGCCCCAAGATTGCGGTTTTTCCTGTACGTGCCAGGGCTGGGTGTGAAAAATACGGTCATTGCAGCCCATAAGCCACCGCTACTGGGAGGTACACAATGCCTCCACGGATAGACTGCCATTGTCTCTAACTGCAAACCGAGTAGCTCAGATCCCCTCCTCAGAGCTCTGGCCTACTTTTGTCTTTGTCTCATCTACCCTAATCGATACCCTTGGTTGCGCATATGCTGAGCCTGCTTCCCTCCTTTTTTAAAAGATGCCTTATCAGATCAACTCTAACAACTGTCAATTATCCAGCACTTGAGTTAGGCTTGAGTCCTTTCAAGAAGAAAAGGAAGACGAAGAGAAACCCCACCTCCCCACCCCATGGGCTAGGAGCTCTCACCCAGTCAAACCACCATAAAAAGACTTCCTGAGATACCGCAAACCCAAAGCCCTGCCATCCCGGCTGTCCCATCGCCACAGCAACAGCTGTCTGATCTGTGCAGTACAATTTCTGACAATTCATACAGCATACAGAATTCAACCAGCAGCCGAGCAGGAAAACAATGTTAACAAATGCTATGAATGGGATTATGATTTGCATATTATTTGGCTCATCTGTGGACTGTAGCAATCCATCCATTCCCCTCATTACTCTGAATAATCCGGAAATGGTTGAACGCTCCTGGCCAGTTATGTTTTAAAAATCAAATGCAACAACAAAACCAGCCGTAGTGGCTGGTGCACTCTAGAGTTAAGGCTATTGCAAGCATTCATTTTTATTTCCTCAGCCTTGGGGCTGGGACACAGATGCTCAAAATCCTACTACATCTTGACTTATAGTTCTGATGCGCTAGCCCTCTTCGCCTACAAGAAAGGTACAGCAAAGGAGGCTGTTTCATGGCGGAGGAGGGCAACACAAGTAGAAGGGTCTGCTCAGAAAATAACTTCATTATAGTGGCAAGAGAAATCTTAAAAAGGAAGTCTTTTGTGGAGAAGGGAAAGACGGTTGGGCCTGTCACGTGCTGAGGTGGTTGTCTTCCATGGCGGTGCATGTGAAATAAAGAGTGAGGTCCAACCGAAGAAAGGAAGACCATTCACACCATGGGGACTCCGGGTAGCACAGACAGGGGTCAACGAAGAGGGGGACAAACACTATGAGTATTGAAAACTGATACTGTGTGGTCAAGGGCTCCTCCTCCAAGAAATCCCCATTAAACAGAATGGCACAAGGGGGCAACTTCGGGTCCACTGAGGACTAAGAGTCCAGTTTAAAGCCTCTTTGGTAAAAGGAATGCTGTGGGAGGCCACAAAGTTGGCAGAGTTAGAGGGTGCCTAGCACCTTGGCACCAGCAAGCACCAGGCAGTCACTCCAACCTACAGACACACATATATATTCCAAAAACGAGGGCTGGAAGGAAAGCATACATCTACAACATATGTGATACTAAAGACAAGTACATCCGACTCCTACCCCAGCTTTCTTGTCGACCGCAGCGAACTCCGTTAATAACCTTGCCATCTCATGGCAGACTGACATCACCTTTGCAGAAGCAGAAGCACAGCAGTGCCTCAGCAAAGTCTACTGCACATCCCCCCAGTCCTCGAGGGGCGGTACGTCTGGGAGGTGAGGGGAGAATGAACAACAGAGGGCGGCCCAGAAGACCACGTCAGGAACCCTGGATTCTCCTGGGTAGGGTTGAAGGAGACTGGAAAGCCCCTAAAGGTAGGCAGTTGCTTTTGGCTTTTTAAAAAGATGGGCAGCGTCCTTTCCATCCCACCACCTCTACACAAAGGCCAGCCAGTCATAAACGTGTTCTACATCCAAAGCAAGAAACCGAAACTCATCATCCTTGTAACAAAATCCCCCTATCTAAAAGTGGCCAATTCTAAGGTGATTAAAAAAGTTAAAACTTATCTTGAGGTCACAGGAGAGCAGAAGGAAGCGATCTGGGCCAAGGAAAAGATCGGGAATTACACACAGTATGCAAATGCCTGGTCTTCACAGAGACACTTATCATGAAACAGACTATCAGGTATGTTACAAGAGAACCAATACCGACATTTCTCCTGTGGAGCACAGTGATAAGCACATTTTTTATGGATGTGTTCAGGATAAGAGGGGTGGGAGAAGGGAGAAGAGGCAGGGAGGTGAGTGTATTATATACAAAGAGAAATGTCAGAGACCACCCCCCTTCCTTTAGCTCCTTGCGGTTTCTTTCTCTTTGTTTTCCGCATCCTCGGGGTATGCGTGCCACGTCAGTCTCTCTTCATAAAACGCTATCACTATCTGTGGGCATTTCACATTAGCTTCTTTGGCAAGAACCAGGTCAGCTTCATCTGTGTCTTTCCTGCAGAGAAAGAAGACAGAGGTTCAGGGTCATTCCACTGCACGGGGTTAGTGTAAGTAATTTCCTCTTGTTTCGTTTCACGGTGAAAAGGACCCATAGCATGTCAATATTGTCAAGGAGAAATTTAAGAAAAAGATGTCAATTATTCACTGTGATCATTTGACGACGACTTCGGACAGGAGCAGGAAGCTTCGGTTAGAAGTGAGAAAACCAAGCAGGGTAAGCTCAGTCAAAAAACCTGCATTCTTTCTGCTCCCCTTTTCCTCTTGTGAGCATGTGCGTGAACACACCATCAAACCTACAGTCACCCACGACTTCTGTATAAGCTAATTAATCTATTTGGGGGATCATCTAGGTCAGGGGTTGTCAAACCGCCTCTCAATCCATGTGTGGCTCTGACATAAAATTGGAAATAAAAATAGAGCTACCCTACTTTCACTTATATTACTTTAAGTGCTCCATATTTGTAAAAATATATCTATGGCTCTTGAATAGTTTTTAAACTGTTCGGAAGGACAGGACTGGCTCTCGGAAGTTTGCCGACCCCTGACCTAGGTGAAGAGGTCCTAACCTTTGGCACCTTGTGGGCTGGCTTTTAGACCCTTGCTCTGGTCAGAACTGTGGATTAAAAGAGTAAAGAAAAACGTAAATTCTAGTCATTAAAATGAAGAAATTATCTGGCAAATTTAAGAGGATTCACAAGAACTTCAGACTCCACTAACAGCAAAAACCTAGCAACATTTCCTTAACTATGTTTCAAAATTAAAAGTTAACTGAAATTCTTAACTGCAGACAAAAGAGAACGCCCTCCTTTTCTATAGAAGAGAGAGATATTTAACTCACCACGTTATGAGTGCAAAGAGGAGGAAACGCACCAGCAGCACAGAGGAACGACTCTAAGTTGGTTGTGGTGGACAAAGCTGGTTACGAGGGAATATAACCCGAAGTACCACAGATGGCTTACTTACACAGGGAAAGCAGGTCTCTACAGCTCCTCACTCCTGACTGTGCAGTGATCTTTCATACAGCCCACAGGGTAAATGACCAGCAGCATTTCACTCAGATGAAACATAACCTTTTGACAATACCAGTTTTCAAGTAATTAGCTTCCTTAGTGGCACTGCAGCCTGAGCCCTCTCGTTAGAGACTAAATCAAAAGCCCAGAACACTTGGAAACCGGAGAGGTAGCAAGGGCCACACCATAAATCATCCTGTCTTTAAAAACCACACTGAGGGAAGGAGTCCACTTCCTCTAAGAGCTGTCCGTGCTGCCGGATGAAACAACTATGCTCCGGTCAGTGCTGGCCATAGTGCTTTTTACTGAGATTATGGTTCTCTTCCCAACAGTATTCAGTGGTCTAGCCTTTGGCAACAGTGAGAAAAGCCTATGCATCCCTGCCACATGGCCACAAGCTCATGGTCTGACAGTAAATGATTCAGAACTCTGGAAACAAACAGTCAGGTCATGTTTATATCTTTCCTACCTCGGTTCTAACTTTTCCTGGTAAGTAGGCTCCTAAAATATAATTTGGTTTCATCCTTCAAATCCATTCTGAATCATAATTCTCATTTAAAATTGGTGGCTGTTATTGACTAAGGATCCTTATATACTGAAATTTTTAGTTTGGGAAGATTCCATTTTGCCACCCATTCTTCCATACAGATTCAAGTCCCTGGCAAAGAAACACCACTGTGAAGTAAGGCCCCAGAATCTCTCACCATTTCATTAGGAACATTAAATCGCCACAGGAATCTGTTGCCCCAATGATCTTCTCTGGCTCCAGTCCTCTCTCAAAGCCCCGGGCGATGTCATTGCTCTGCTATAAACAGAAGATGGAGAAATGTTATGGCTTGGTAGAAACACAGAGAGAGAGCGAGAGCGAGAGCACCAGAGAGAGAGCGAGTAAAAATCCTCCGTTTCTCAGTTCAACAAAGCACAACCTAAGTTAATGCCACCTGACACCATTTTTGTCATCAATTCAGAAAAACACTTAGAAATACAACAGCGGGGCAGCCAGTATGTGATGCCAAGAGATATTTCAAGATATGGCTGCTCAAGAGGGAACCGATTACATGGAACTGTGTGTGACCTCCTCCCTGGGGGACAGACAACTGAAAAGTGGGTGAAGGGAGACGTCGGACAGGGCAAGATATGACAAAATACCCATTTATAAACTATCAAGGGCTGTTGAGGGAGGGGGGAGCAGGGAGGTAGGGGAAAAATGAGGACCTAATATCGGGGGTTTGGGTGGAGAGAAAATGTTTTGAGAAACGATGTACAAATGCGCTTTACACAATTGATGTGTGTATGGATTGGGATAACAGTTGTATGAGCCCCTAATAAAATGTTTTGTTTTTTTAAAAAGAAGTATGGTGAGAAATAAAAAATAAAAATAAAAAAAGACATGGCTGCTCTTCCAAGTATTCCTTCAAAAAATTAGTTGCAAACCCTAAAACTTTCTCATATCACTTAAGATACTGAGTCATCATCCAGAACTTTCTTTAATCTCAGCTCGAATTGTCTCCAAATTTTAGGTTGACCCAGTAGTTTTAGCATTCGAGATAAACAAGTCCACGTTCCTGAGACCCTTTTTTATCTTATAAAATTCAAATATTTCAATTCATATCTTAGACTTTCAGTTTACCTTGCCACTGATCAGTATTTTTAATTTATCTTGTCACACAGTCGTTGGTACTTATGCAAGAACAAAGGTTCAGATGATTCAAAGTAAACAGTACAAAACAACAAATTTCAGATAGTAGATACACCAACTCCTATGCACTGCACTTGGTTTTTAAAAAAAAGTCTGGCTTGTGTGTATCTTCTGAAGTGGATGACTTCTTAGCATCAGAAGGCAGAACTGGGCAGAGATTAAAAAAGCAAGCTCATGAATCCTGAGAAGATTACTAGAACTTGGTTTAAATATAATCGACGCTGGCGAGAACGAAACGGCTAGTTTACAAATCAGATAGTTAAAAAACATGCCAACACAGAAAGTAAGCAACCTACTCAAATCTGATCTTCATAATAAAACCTCTTTGATCTAATATTCACCTTGCTTTCCTCAGAGATACAAAGCATTCAGGGGCCGGGTGGTCTCCAAAGATACCAGAACCCATATTGAGAAGGAAATTCCACGTATGGATCAAGGGGGGGGTGGGGGGTGGAATACTGACTCTAAAAAACACAGCCTCTTTTGGGGGCGCTCAAGAGGGAAGAGGTTCCCAGATGTGCACACAGCTGCTCGCAGCTGGAATGCTGGCACATGGACTAAGTCGTAAATCATAGCTGGCGGCTGAAAACAGTTTGCCACATAGGGAGGGGAGGGAGGGAGAACGAAAGAAAAATGTTCAAGCTGCCGAAAAGGAGCCGAGGCAAGGAAAATGCTAAAATCATCACACAGGCAGTAATGTTAAATCAGGCAGAATGCCGACATACAAATTTCATCTACAATGGTATACAGAAAAAAACGTAATCCCCTTCTGTACCTTTAAAACATACAACCACCTTATCTTCCCAGCTGCCTGCCTGCCTGCTGCCAGACAGTGGAGAATGCTGCCAAGGGCCCCAGATGAACATTCCGATGTAAGGGATGTGTGGGGGTTGTTTCAAGGTCGGCAGCACTGAAACCTGGTCTAAGGACAGAACTCCTGTCTCTGGCCAATGACTTGAACTAGATTGCTCCTTCTTATAAAGACAGAAAGCCTAGAAAATATACACTGTGCCGCCAATGGCTAGCCAGAAGTCTTGTTCCTGAGCTAGTGAACTAATCAAAGAACTGAAAAAAAGAATCAAGTCTCTGCTTCTTGGAGGAGTACAGCATGTCCTGACACTCAGAACAGGCCGGCATAGGGCGCTCTCAGACACGAGGCTTGAAGAAGGCAAGCAGGGAGACAAGTAAGGACACACCTAAACTGCCCTTTCACTTGCAGTTTCCAACCTTATTCTCGCCTCGATTCTTTTCAGAAAACTGGCCTTCAGTTTCGTTCCAAAGGGAACCAGGAAACCACTTGTTTAAGCCTTTTTTTGGTTTGTTTAAGCCTTTTTAAAGATAATCCCAGCAATCCAAGAAAATCCTTGCTAGACCAATTAGAAATATAAATACAAAGGCCTCACTTGCCCTTTACTACAAAAGGAAATGGTTGTGTTATTATAACTCGTCTCGGGGTGCATCGTGGACACTTGATTTAAAGTCTCCAGGCGATTCTGATGTGCAGCCAGGGTTGAAAACTATTGCTCTAGAATGAAGGGTATCCAAACAGAATGCAAACAAATAGCAGTGCTTTGCAGCGATGATGTTAGCAGATTTTTTTTTTTAAATTCAGAAGTGGACTTACATGTTCATTTTATTAAACGTGAAGGGTATGTTACACCCTTCACAACCTACACAAAAGGTTCCATGACCTTGAAATAAATGAAAGGATGGAAAGCTGGGTGCTGTGTGTCCATGTATGCATGTGGACACACACAAGCACAAAGAGGCGCTAGCACTAGCTACCTGAGGGCGGAAGATCAAGAGTAAAGCAACATCATCAAGCCAACATTTCATGAACACATTTCACAAACTGAACAATAAAAACCTAAAGGGAAAAGCTTCTTATTGGAATCATGTAGAAACAGGGTAAAAAGGCTATAAATGCCTGTGAACTTTAAAATCACCGCGATAGGATTTTTACCTCCCCCCCAAAAGAACACTGCCATCTTTCAACAAAAGAAAAAGAAAGTGTTCGACATTTCAAACTTCTTTCTAGCCCCCTCTGTACGATAACAAAGTCTTGCGTTTAAGAAGGCAGAGAACAGTCTGGTGTTTTATTGAAATTTAATTTAATCTGAATAGAATTCACCGGTCAAAAACTACATTTCTGATTTGGCCAGAAGGGGGCATTGTAGTTCAATCAAGATGCTACCCAGAAAATTCTTTGTTCAACAATTTTCCCTGCAGAACCCAGATAACCAGAATGAGGCTTTTCTTTTGCAGAGTAGTTCATGGAAACAAAACAAAGCAAAAAAACAAAAAAACAAAAAACCCCAGGGAAAGGGAGCTTACCTCTCTCTTTTTTTTTGATTTGATTTCATCAGTATTGTTTGAGAAATTGGATTTCCTCTTGTTACTTTCTGACTTCTCCCTGGGTTTGTTATTTTCACCCTCCTTCATCTTCTTATACTTTTTCATAAACTCAGATATTAGTTCAGGGCAATCAAGGTTTTTCTCGGGTTCCCAAGTATTGTGTTCCCTGGGCAAGAAGAATGGAGAAAATAAATTAATAGATAGATTAGATCGATAGATAAAAAGGAGAAAAATGCAAAGGAATGGAGGGAAAAAGAAAAAAAAATCCAACCCCTCATTTAAAGCCAAAATGACAAAAAAGGGACAGAAATCTTATGCTTATAGGAGATCATTTTTATCCTGAAAATCTACAAGAAAAATGAAGATACATGTCCACACGAAGTCCTGTACACAACTGTTTATACGTACAACTGTAAACAGAAACCAGTCAAATGGCTAAGTGGAAAATGTCTATACAAAAGATGGTATATGTCCATACAATGGAATACTATTCAGTAGTACAAACAAAATATTGATTTAGGCAACATTTAAAAACCTCAAAAATTATTATGCCATGTGAAAGAGTCAATATGGAAAAGTCTATGTATTACCTGATACCAATTATATAAAATGTAAAAACGTAAAAAAGGAACAAAGAAACAAAATGAAGAGTTGAAATGGTGAGATTTGTCTCACATACTTTGGACATGTTTTCAGGCAGAAGCAGTCCCTGGAGGAGGACATCCCGTTTGGTACACAATCAATGAAAAAGAGGAAGACCCTCACAGTGCCTGCAACAATGGGTTCAAACAGTAACAATGACTGTGAGATGGCGCAGGACCAGGCAGTGCACGACTCTTTTGTGCGAGTCCCAATAGACGGGGCAGCACCTGACAACAAGGAACTGGTCCCCAAACCGGTTGTGGGGTGGTTGCACACCACCATAAATTTGTAAATACATACACTTTCAATGTACAAAAGTCAGTGAATGAATTTTATAGAATGTAAATGATACTTCAATACAGCTATTCAAAAAGCTTTTAAAATTCTGCTTCATGAGTAGTACGAGATGATTTCATATACACACACACACCACAACTCTTAAAGGGAGGACTACCCAATGAATTATGCAAACCCATTTTTTAAGCACTGTGTAAGGTGATTAAAAGGCTGGTCTTTAGGGCCCAAGAACTCTCAACACCAGGGGTCCTCAATTGCGGCCCACTGAGGACATTTATCTGGCCCGTTTGTTTTTTTACATCAAAATAAGATATGTGCAGTGTGCATAGGAATTTGTTCATAGTTGTTGTTTTTTTAACTATTGTCCAACCCTCCAACAGGTCTGAGGGACAGTGAACTGGTCCCCTGTTTAAAAGTTTGAGGACCCTGCTCAATACCATACTGCTTGTTGTCCCAGCCTTTAATAGTTATGTGATCTTTTTCTAATTAATGGTTCAGTTCTCTTAGCTCTAGAGTCAGTGTGATACCACTCCCCTTTAGGAACACTGAGGGGTAGGAACTTTCAGAGTGGAGAATGGTTGGGGTTAAGTCCTGGGCCAACAGATGCTAAGCATTGCAATACATGAATAGTCTGTACCACTTAATGCCCACAGCGCTCTAGATGAGAAATCCTGACTCATGTAATGAAAGAATTCTCAGTATGTGCCAATTTTGTTGTTTTTTAAAAAAAAAAACACATCTCTATCCAAAAGTATTGTTAAAACACTGAATCTTTTAATATATGAAGGTACTTCAAAAAGTTCATGGTTCAATAAAATGATTTAAAAAAAATTCATGACAAATCTCTATTACTGATAGCTCTTAATTCATCTTCCATAAACTTTAGAAGTTCCCTCCCCAACTTTAGGTCCCATACTTTGACGTTATTATATACAATGTAATCGGCACTAGCTACTGGACACTTGAAATGTGGCTTGTCTGAACTGACGCATACTGTAAAATATACCAGACTTTAAAGACTCAGCATGAGAAAAATAGAAATACCAATGATTTTGAAATGGATAAATGAAGTGTTTTTATATTCTAAGTTAAATGATACATTACAATTAATATACAATTAACTGTGATGATTATAAAATTTTAAATTACATCTGGCTTGCATTGTACAACGGGAAATTTCCATTATCTCTCACTTCTCATTCCTATGAACTTTTAATAGTACTCCAGGAGCCTAAATTACCTTCATTGGGTCCAATCAGTTCACGAAGCTTCTCAGAATATAGCTTGTTATTAGCACTCTAGGAAAAAAACTAACAAAAACCAAATTCACTGACATCAAGTAGATTCCAACTCAGAGTGACCCTAGGGGAGCGAGGAACAATTGGCCCTCGGGTTTTCTGAGATTTTAACTTAAGGGAGCATCTTTCTCCCTCAGCTGTTGCTCCTGCATCAGTCAGCAGCTCAATGCTCGGGCTCCTCCCTGGAAGTAATTCATTAGGAACCGAGTCAAAATACCTAGGACTAACATGGCCTTAGGTAGTAAATCTTCAATCTATTTCTTCCCTGCTTCAGTTTTTGCTTAGTATTATTTACTCCATGGGGCAAGCTAGTCTATGATTTCAACATAGGGCGATTTGCCACCTAACAAATATTCTAGTCGACAATTCAGTATCACTATTTAATGCTTACCGATTACAAAATATGGTCTTTGAGGACTTAAGAAAAAAAAAAATTTTTGATGAACAAATACATTAAACTGTTAATAGTAATGTATGCCAATGCTCACTGCACAAGCATTCACGGCAGCTGCTAAAAAACCTACCATATATACTCAAGTATAAGCCAGGTTTTCCGAGCACATTAAAAAAAATCATTTTATTGGGGGCTCATACAACTCTTATCACAATCCATACATATATCTATTGTGTCAAGCACATTTGTTGCCCTCATCATTCTCAAAATATTCGCTTTCTACTTGAGCCCTTGGTATCAGCTCATTTTTCCCCTCCCT
>NW_022111304.1:1823001-1837958 GCF_000313985.2 Echinops telfairi | reverse complement strand
AAACATATATAGACCCAAGGTTATGAATGGTTACCAGGGATGGGCCTGAGTCAGCAGGAAAAGGGGATTCCGTTATTTAGGAGATACTACTAAGTTTCTGTACCCATCCCTCATTGCCACTGACTCATAAAAGGCCCTTCCAGCACAGGGGAACTGCCCCCAAGGGTATCTGAAGCACTACATCTTTACAGAAGTTGAAGTCTCATCTTTCTCCTCTTCGTTCAAACTGCTGCCCTTGTGGTTAACAGCTCAATGGGTAAGCAGCTATGCCACTAGGTCTCTGTGACCTTCTGTTATGGGTGATGGCTGCAAGACATGAACACAGTAATAGTGCCATGGTATTGTGCATATGAAGTAATGCTGAAATGGCAATTTCTCTGTTACAGATGCACATTCACTACACACTAGCGTGTTATGTGGCTTTTAAAGTTTAAAGACTACTCCCACCATGGTAATTAATAAAAACAAGTCTTAAAGTTAGAAAAAGTTTAAATTAGGTGGTGTATATTGAGTATTTAATGCAAATTCCTTTCACTTAGGCCTTTGTTTTAGAAAAATGCCCCCCATCCCCCAAGAAAGTGTGTGTGTGTGTGTGTGTGTGTGTGTGTGTGTGTGTGAGAGAGAGAGAGAGAGAGAGAGAGAGAGAGAGCTGAGGCCTCAGATCTAACTCTCTCCCTAAGGCGGTGGTTCTTCTGGCAGCACTTCTGAAACTGCTGGACAGTGAAAGTGATTTATTTTACTCAACGTATACATCTTAGTTTAGGTGCATCGAAAAGAATACTAATAACAGATAACACTTATACCAGCTCTTTGTGGGTCAGGTTCTGTCTGTCTACCCGAAAACCCTATGGAGGAAGTACTAGGTTTTATCCCTAGCTTTTGTAGAGGAGGTGAAATGATTAAGTCATTTTGGGAAGGTGCTGTGTGCAGCTTGTATTTTAAGTGTGGAACACCTATCTACCCAGGCAACCTGTATGCCTAGCCCACTCATTACACTGCCTTTCAGAAGCAGGCCAGCTCCACCAGAGCAACGAGAAAAGGATGCAGGGAAGGGAAGGAGAAAGACAAGGATGGCAGTGGCTTTTCGGGAAGGAACCAAATGTGTCAACTCCTGCAGAGTCACAAAGTCTGAGAGAGGGCACTTACTCAGAAAAGCCTTTCCACTTCAGAAGATATTCCACTTGGCCCTTAACCACACGCCTGTCTAGCACCTTCTCCACGACATACTCCTCCTCATCCTCTGAAGAAGAACTGTCGGCTGTCCGCTTGGTTTTCTTTCCCATGTCTCACTGTCCCACCTGAAGAACTAAGCCAGCGGGTTCCTGCAAATGGGAAGGACATGATTAGAATTCCTGTTAGAAGAAGATGTCCCTTCCGGATGGGGATAGCAGGTACAAGGACACAAAGTTGCCATGCAGCCTCTTTTCACTCCTGGACCATTCTACCAACAAGCCCTAAGAATTTAATTTAAAAATTGGGTCGGGTTCTACTTTCCCATCCGCAACTTTCCCTTCATTAAAAAAGATAAAACTTATGAACTTGCTTCTTCATTTCATAATCTAAAAGACAAACAGCGTGGGGTGTAAACTCCTGGCTACTTTAAAAAACTATTTTCAACAAGCCAGGCACTCAAGGAAAAATGTGGAAGATCTTCAATTAAAAGAATTAGAATAGAACAGCTAAAATAGAACTTTTGCTCTGCTCTGAGCATCTTGAATGGTAGCATTAAAAGAAAAACAAAAATCCAAGCCTGCTCAGGCATCTTTCGCCACGTTTTCAGTGACTGGGTACATTCATTTAAACAAATTGAGCTTGCTCCTTCATAGAGTATCCATCAGCTCGCAAAGGCAAGCTGACACCTCAGACACACGAAACCTTTAGCCAGCTCCCTTGTGGGGCAGGGGTGGCAAGAGTCAAAATTTTAGTCCTAAAATCCAAAATTAGCCACTTGACTGTTCAGTTAATTCCCAAGACTCAACTAACCCAAACAGTAAGGGTACCTCAACTTTTTTTCAGCTGCAGTTGACTCTGGAGCAAAGGAAGAGGAGGAAGAAAAAGAAGTCAGGTCCCAGACTCAGCATCAACATGAAGCCTCAAAATACAGAGGGGCCATTCACAGGCTCAAGGAGAAGCAGGGGAACACAAATGGGGACTGAGTTAAACCCAGAAATATGCACACCAGGGGCACTCAAGCGAGAAGCTAGTTTTTTAAAGTACCATGCTGTTGTTATCATAATCACCTTTGACAATTCTTCCTTAGCCATGTTAAATGGTGCCTACAGGCTAGATTATAAAGTAGCAGGATTTGTTTTCTTAAGCTAAACCTCATTTTTATTTTGCTGTCATCGTTGAAGATTTTTTCAGCATGTCCTAAAATGTCCCTAACCAGAAGACTACTCCCAGAGAGAGCAACGATCAATCTCGAATTACATTCAAATCAAGTGGAAAAAAAAGTTGCATTTTTCTGTGTATTTCAAATTCACAAACTGACTCCCCCACAAAATATAGTGGGGAACTACCAAAACTCAACGAACCCTTATTACTGACCTGGGATTCAACAATTTTCATTAAAACGGTTTATTTGGAAGAGGGGCTGGGGCAGAACGTAGGTAGGGCGTTTAAAAATAATTTCTCCGTGTATTTAAATGAGAGAGAGCTGGAGCTTCAAGAAAACAGAGCTGATTTGGTTTATTTGAAATACCACCAGCCTCCAACCTCAGCAGAGACAGGAAATGGCATATTCCAGGGAGAGCACCCCACCCCCACCCCACTCACCTTGGAATTTCCGGGAGCGGAGCAGTTTGGGTCAGGGCGCTAGGGTTAAAACCAGCCCCATGCTAGAAGCATGCATTAAGCATTGTGGCTATGGCCTCTCCTGCCTCACCAGGAAAAACAAGGATTTACATATGTGTTCTTCTGTTTGAGGGAGGGAAGAGAAAATCTCCCTTTAAACCTTCATGCAGAAGAGGCTCCCCAAAGGTACAAGACGAATTGGGGTTTCCTCCTTTACCTACCGGATCGCCCCAGTTCTTTCTCTCCCTCTGGGCTAACTGAAGGGGCCTTCCCCTCCCAGGTCTGGGGGTTGGCGGGCTGGCAGCTCCCCGCCCCCACCCAGCTGCCTGGGCGCCACTGCGCAGCTGTCCCAGTCCGTTGCCATGGCAACTGCCAGCCGTATGGGGGGGCCCCAGGAAGGCCGCCGCAAGCGCAGAGGCAAACGGAAAAGTTAAAAAGCACAACTTTCCTTTTCAGTCAAGACTGGGTGGAGAAATTGGAAGGTACCTTTCTTGGTCTCAAAGCTATGGCACTCAGGGCCCAAGAAAATGGCTTCTTAGGTTTTAAATGTGAACCTTGTGCCTATTTCTCCAAGAGCATTGAGAATTAATCAATAGCATTTTAAGACCATCTAACAGGATTATAGCTCAACTGAAGGGGGAGGGGAAAATAGTTCTTCTACATTAGAATCAGTACAAACCTCCACCCCCTAAGCCAGCCCACCAGAAGCACTTTAGACAAGGTCCTTTGTGCCATCTGTCGCTGAAGTTAATTAAAATTGCTGGGGGGGGGGGGAAGAATTACAGGAAAAAGATGAGTGGGATTTCTAAGAGATACGCTTTTATTTCTATTGAGAAATAGATTTGAAGTACTACCAAAACATCTATTTTTCAATCGAAATTGTAACTGGGGGGCGGGGGGAGGAGGAGGACTGGGCAGTGCAGCCAAAATCCTTACTGTTGTATTTGTCCCCTTTCTCATTACTTGTCTTTGTAATAATGTCAAACATTTGTTAATTATCACCTACCTGATATTCCGGAGGCTTACCAAAAGTAGTGGCGAGACCAGCCAGAGGCTCGCGGGACGTGACAGTGCCTTTTACTTCCATGAGGAGTTAAGGGTCTTGGAAGCTCACGGGGGCAGGCAGTACTACTCAGACCTACAGGCTCCGGAGGATTTGGCACCGACTGGATGGCAGTAAGTTTGGTTTGGGTTTGGATATGAGAGGGCTTCAAAATGCTCTTGAAAAAATTCCATTATCTGTTAACTCCATCTTTACATGTACGTTTAAAAGCCCCTTTTAATACTAATAAACAACTCCCTATCACAAAAATCTTTAATACTTGAGGGCTGAGATAGAGAGAGATACTTATTGACTGAAGTTATGTAACTTTCCTTTGTCTGGGCTCTACAGTACACTTAAGGGCATCCCCAAATCTGTTTAATAGCCACAGATCTGAGAAGGAAAATGAGGGGGAAAAGACCAGCAGAAGTAGAGAGTCCAACTAAGGGAAGAGCGGAGACAGATGATTATTTTTGCAGTGAAGAGGAAACTAGGACATGAGAGCAAAGTTTTTAAAAAAATCAGTCATAGGGGATTTTCTCAAATTTGAATGCCGCTATCAAGCTATCGGTCCTTTTGGTCTCTTCTTTCTCTTTTTAACTTTTCTCAGCTAGGGATATGAGAACAATGCCAAAGGAGTTAGCTCGGGGTCCTGATTGTGTGATTAACTTGCCATGGGTGAGCTCGTGTAAATAAATTTCACATCTAATTCTGCATCATTAAAACATGCCAAATAAATCCCAATTGCCTCCCTCCTAGGGAAAGAGAGCGAGTTTATGCTGAAACCAGAGAGCTGTTATGTCCCCCTAAGAGAAGCTTTTTTAAAAATATGCAAAGGCTGACTATAACAGGAGCAGGAATCATGTGACCCTCCAAATTCCTAAGCTGTGAAAACTGTATCCCATGCTATAGGGTAAAGTAACTCCTGCAGTTCAACATGTTAGTATAGTAAATAGCAAGAGAGGAGGGGTAATTTTGTTAATTAGACACCGGAAACTAATAAACCTTTTGAAAAGAGGGTTGGTAAAAAAAAAAAAAAGAAAGAGGGTTGGTATGTTCCTCCTGAGTAAAATACTTACTCATATTCCTTAAAACTCTTCTGAGCAGTGCAGAATTAAAGGACTAAACTAAACAAGAAACCAAACTCACTGCCAGTGAGTTAATTCCAATTCATAGGGATCCTCTTAGGGCAGGGTAGGACTGCCCCTAAGGGTTGCCAAGGCTGTAAATCAGTAAGGAAGCAGAAAGCCTTGTCTTTTCCCCCTGGAGTGGTTGGTGGGTTCAAACTGATGATTTACTTGGGCTAACAGCCCAACGTATAACCTATGGCAGATAGCAATTCTACACAGGGATCAGGACAGAAAAGAAGGGCAGCAACATTTAAAATCCTGGGAAAACTTTCACCAAAAAGGGGTAAATTTAGCAAGTGAATATACGAAATTATTCGGTGTCCATGTCAAAAATTACACGTCAGGAAATAGGGAGCCAGAGCCATTCCTTCCCTTTCATCCTTAAGAAGTACCTAAAGGGCACATGGGCCGAGGTCCCTTCTTTTTTGGAAATGGGTTTTAGAACAGCTGACAAATCAAACTGGGCCTGATGCCAGAAGTCAGAGTCCAACCATAATATTCTGTAAAGAATGGCATGCAATTGTCTTGTAAATCTCCCGGACAGTCACAGATCAGAAGCTGGCAAGGATGACGACATAGTTCTGATGGAATGTGTCTTATCTTAACCTTGAAGTTACAGATCTGCTCAGGAGCAGCAGTAAGAAATGAGAAATGCACTCAGACATTGGAGGGGGCATAATTCTCTTTTAGACAGAACGACCCAGTGTATTAGGGTCAAATGAAACACAAAGCCAGACGGACAATTTAAGGGCTAGCGCTAGCCTGGGACCAGATAAAGCATCAAGACTGGTGGTTCACGCTGCGCTTGGAAGGGAGCATTTCAGTATGAGAAATGAGACATGGCTGGCAGGATGATGGAGTGATTAAGGTAGAATCCTGATACCATGACGGAAGGAAGAGAGGATGAGCCTCTGAGCGCAACCTTATCCTTGTGGAAATCTCCCTGGGAAGGGGGCGCAGCTTCTCAAGTTTCTAGTGCATCTTTCAGGCACAGCAGCTCTCAGCCTTGTCTTGAATATAGACGGAGTTTCTGGTAAAAGCATCAACTACTACAGGTAGATTCGAGCAACTAAAATCCTTGAGGACAGAAGAAAACAGCAGGTTCCACGAACACTTCATGTCAAGGATGCATGACAAATTCACCTTATTGGCCTCGGAATGCTGGGAAAAGCAGCTACAGTGAGAAGGCTTGGGAAAAAAAAAAAACATCAAAGAGCTTTGTGGTCAGGCGCAGCCAGAACCCACATTCCAAGACGTTGACAGGAGACTGCTTTAACAGATGAATCTTTTTTAAAAAATGAAAAAGAAAAAAGGGTGGTGGTGGTGGTGAAGCAATAAGAGAAGAGGGGGGTAAAATATGCCATACAAATGAGGTTAAGAAGGAAGTTTGAAACTGTCAGTCCCCAGCAATGAGAGAAAAAGGAGGCATTACCAAAAGCTGGGGAGACATAGAAGAAAAACATATGCAGCAGTTAGCTCTTTGCATGAATCAGTCAGTCCTGGAACCACTGGATCACTGTGCGGTCTCTGAGGCCTGCTCTGTCCAGTTCAGGTTCTGCTCTGGTGCCTTCTGTCAGTCACCACTCTTCAATGCCAGCTGTCTCAGTGGCTTTGTGTAGCAAATTTTATTTTCACCATTATGTATGAGCAAAAAGCATACATAATTCTAAATCTTTCTCTAAGCTTTCTTTACACTTTCAAAAGGGATGGGAAACAATTACTAAGAGGCAGTAGCCCAACCAAATGTGAAAATGGGCTCTTTACTGTTCATTTTAAATGCCCACTTAAGGCAGCCAAATGCCCCAGAAAGCAAGCCAGGGCAAATGGACAGGGAAAGTGTATGTAAGGCTCCCTCTCACATTACCCACTGCCCTCACGCCAATCCCGACTCGTAGGGACAGAGACTGTGCACCATTATAGACACAGGGCTCATCTTTCTCCAGAGGAACAGCTGGTGGTGAACCACCAACCTTTAGGCCAGCAGTCCAACACCTAACTCACAGCACCACCAAGTCTCCTTTTCCTATTAATTATGCCACTGATGGGCAACTTCGGTTGGCTCGGTTCCCACTGTTCCTTTAAAGTCCTCAGGGAAAGAGAAGTGGCTTGGGTAAAGACTCAATTGTCAGCTACGTCATTGGCTTCAGTAAGTCCTCTGTACTGGCAGCCTTACGGCAGCACAGAAACCCAATGCAAACAAAGCAACAAAGAATAATTTTAATTGGCCCTATGTCTTCTTCTTTTAAAGGATTTTGAAATAGTGATGGTCTTCAGCATGTAGCACATACAGCATAAAATGAAGATGCCCTCTATTAAGATGTTTTTTCCACTGGATTTATGATTTTCAAAGTATTAGCCATGTGGCTTTTTAACAAAAACAGCACAGAGATGCACATTACAGCTGTCCAGAGCGTCTCAGGTTTTGTTAAATGGGCTGATAACTATCACTCCACCTCCACGGAAAGCCCATGAGCAGCTCCCAATTCAAAAGAAGTTAAAAGCTTTTTAAATGTCTATTTAAAAGACTGGATTAGGAAAGAGTTGAGGAGAAAGATTAACTGTGGTTGTTAACACCCCTATCATTAACAAGCCACATATAGAGAGCACACACTTTAACAGAGAGGAGTGTCGAAAGAGGAAACGTTTTCCCTTCAGCTAGCACAGCTCCAGTACACGATCTTTTAAAAATCAGGCCAAGGCACTGCTTCAACCACAGTGCCAGAATCACCATTCTGTGGCAAAGTAGCCTTGGTCATTGGTTATCTAGGAAGCCACCCTGCTCCAGTGAGCCAGGGAGAGAAGAGCCTGTTGCTCTTTTACATAAACACACACACAGTGTGATTGCAGGTACAAGCTGCCTTATTTATACATTTTGCGTGGCCGCTCTCCCCACCATTCTGACCACCATTCAAAAACAAAAGTGAATGTGGACTGTAAGACATCTTCCTCAGAGCTGCTCGAAAACGAGTATATTCAACAGTACATCCAGATGCTTGATTATCTCGTTACCAGAACAGTCTCACAAAATAATGTTCTTAAAATCATTTTATTGGGGGCTCGTACAACTCATCACAATCCATACATACACCCATTGTGTCAAGCACTTTTGTACATTTATTTCCCTCATCCTCAAAACATTTGTTTTCTACTTGAGCCCTTGGTATCAGCTCATTTCCCCACTCCCTCCCCGCTACCCCCTCAAAATAATTTTAAGCGATCTTTTAAAAAGCTACTAGATTTCTTCTTTCAAGTGTCTGTCATCTTTAAACTTCGAGCATGCTGAAACTCACGGTTGGGTAAAAGGCTAGATATGTAACTGTTCAAAATCTATGAGGAAACAGAAGCTGGCACCACTATGGACACTGCCTTCCAAATGGTGCTGTCCAAGAACTAACTCTCCCTAGAATGTCTTGAACTCAGCTCAGGGCCCTAGAATCTCACCGGGTGTTAATCTGAATTAAATGCGATGAAGAATAGACTAAATAGTTGACCTTGCCACCATGTACACAGAACCTGGATATTTCCTCATAAAGAAAAGTGAATAACAGCAATGCTTGAGTAGAGTTTAGGAGCCCCGATGCCACCCTACTGCTAACTAAAGGGCCGGGTCTCACACACTGTGCACTCTGGGCTAACAATGTGGCAGTGTACCTCTAAAAGTTCAACCACCTTGGAAACCTTATGAGGCAGTTCTGCTCTGTCCTATAGAGTTGCTCAGTCGGAACTGACTCAACCTGTGGTGGGCTGCACTGGTCACCATGCATTTCAGATTTGTACATACTACCTAGCAGATCGCGCTCACAAAATAAGGAGGTGTTAAAAGAGAACTCACGTTTTTACCTCCCCCAGGTAAAATTAGGGTCAGAAAACGAAGGCTCAGTGCTTGCCCTGGACATCAACTAGCTTGCACAGATTTCTGACATCAGTGGCTTGAGTTACAAAGGCCCCTTCAGGTCATTTCAACAAGTCTTCCACAGAAGGGCCTATATATGCTAAGCTGGATACATAAGTCTTGACTGAGGCAAAAGAGATATTTTGAGTAATCAAACAAAAATCTCCCAAGCATCTCTAATCGCTGAGAACATATTAGAATTTAACCAATACCCTAGAAGTCTGGTAAATACATGCTGATAAAAAAAGGAGCTTTTCTGTAACTGAAGTAAGAACGTAGATGGTAAAACATCATACAACAAAAAGGGCATTCCTTCACCATATGCCATAATTTTGTGCTTTGTCTTTACCTTAGTGTATCTGCATTATGACTATATTAAGCCACAGCCTACAATTTAGAAAGTCAACCAGTGTTGAACTTCTCCCGATCCCTCACAAGGGGATCCTTGGCAGCTTCTTGGACATCTATTATGATCCTGACCAATTTCTTCCTGCGACAATTTAAAAGCTGTAAAAATATATATTTATACACAATAGGTGGTGACAGGAAAAACAAACCCATACCAGAAGTTACTGAACTCTGCAGGTCTTTACAAGTGTCTTTATTGACATTTAAGTGTGAGTTACTATGCCACAATATCATAAAAGTGTACTCTACACTTCAGATATATTGATAGTTAAATGCAATGAAAGGCCACCACCAGATAAATGGCCAAAGGGACATCATTTTCAGACCACCCAGCAATTCAACTGAGTCATCTGATAGGTTACTTAAGTCAAATCCATACAGCCCCCGCCCCCCCTCGGACTTTTTTTTGCTTCAGTTTCCAATTATTGTTTTAATTCAAATCCTATGCCAAAGAGATGGTCAATATAACAATTCTGAATTTTGCTCTAAAATTATTTGATAGTATAGTGTCAGTATTATCAAGCATCACATGGGTACTGAGTCTAAATCTAGTCTGTGTAAGACTTAGGATTTTAAAAATTTCTCCTAAGCCAGCACTGGTTAACCTGACTGAAGATTGTTAGAAAGGGTGCCTTTGTTAACAGTGAGAAGATCAGTACAAGAACAGAGCTGTGGGTTCTATTCCAACCAGATCACAAGGTCAAATTAGAGTATACTTAGCCTGAGTGTTGGTTATCTGACCTACTTCATAGGGCTGGCTGACTTTGAAACATATAAATTGAAACATATTAATCAAATAGCAGATACAATATTATAAGTAACTAATGTTTTGGTAAGATTCCCTCTTCTTTTCTTCCAGGATGGTGTGTAGAGATGGCATTACTTCTTGAAGAGTCCCAACACATTGACCGGCAAAGTCATTGCATCTGTAGTTCTTAGTGGGAAGGTTTTGAACTACAAATTCCATTTCCTTAATAATGTAAAACCATAGCCATTGCAGTGGATTCATATCAACTCATAGCAACTACACAGGTGTTATATAATTTATGATAAAACATTTTTCAAGTCTTAAACATGGCACAGACAAGAGAATGTGAGGGAGACCATCAGTTTAAGGCTAGGTGGCAACCAAGGATTCATAATCACACAGCTACTTAAATAGGCACAAGGGAAAGTGCTACAAATTCATGATTGGTAGATCACAGTCACAGGGGAGACTATAGAAACAGAACAGAACCATGACTGGGACCCGTACATTATGGTAGAGCTTACAAGACTGGTCCTGAGCCTTCCGACCCAAGCCGTCAGAACAAGACTGATATGGCTATGAATGACTTGCAGTACAGGGATCTCCATCAGACACATCCAGACAAGCCCCTAGTGGAGACTACCCTTTCCAGGAGCTGGCTTGGAGAGAGGTGAGGGGTGATACACTTTGCAATGCACTCTGCCTGAGGGCAAGATTGTTCTTAGCCCCAGTTAAGGGTCAAAAGGGATTTAAAGGGCAGCCTAATTCACCAGCAAATGGATTTTGGATTTTCACTTCTGCAAACACGTGCTCAGAATTTAAGCTCTAATACATAGGGCAGAATAAACTGTCCCATAGGGTTCCCAAGGCTAGAAATTGTTTCACAGCTTCCCTCTTGTGGAATGGCTCAGGTGGGTTTGGCGTGACATCTTTTAGTTAGCAGGCTAGTGCTGTACCACTGTGAAGACAAGGGTAATAAGATTCTGTATTTAAGTGAGCTTTGGGGGTGTTTGTCTTTCAATTCATTTTGTCTAAGACATGAATATATTGATGTATTTATGATATTACATTATATAATATTACCCGATTACCTTTTCACTCTTTATAGCAGTGGTTCTCAACCTTCCTCATGCCGTGACCCTTTCATACAGTTCCTCATGTTGTGGTGACCCCCCAACCATAAAATTGTTGCTACTTCATTAACTGTAATTTTGCTACTGTTATGAACCATCATGTAAATATTTGATAGGCAGGATGTATTTTCATTGTTATAAATTGAACATAATTAAAGCACAGTGATTAATCACAAAACAATATATAATCATATATTGTGAAGTATTTATTTCTAATTACAAATAAATGAAATTTTGTCTTGAAGCATGGTATAGCATGGTTAACAGTCTACACGATGGGTACTCATATGTGGGCATATCTGCATGTGGGTGGACCCACCTGGAGTCAGATAGAGAAGCCGTTTCTCAGTTCCTAAGACCATCGGAAATATGTGTTTTCACATAGTCTTAGGCAATCCCTGTGAAAGGGTGCTTCGAACCCCAAAGGGGTCCCGGCCCACAGGTTGAGAACTGTTGGTCTATAATGGTCACTACTCACATCCATGATCCTATTCCTGACGCTGACAATTTGCTTTTTCTTCATCAGACCTGTTAAATCTATAAATTTTTTAATTTTTGTAATTTTCTTTTACATTTCATTAATTATGCTTTTTCTTTTTTTCCTTCTGCTCACTTTCGATTTAACATAACTTCTTTTTCTAGGGCCTTGAAGTCATGACGTTAGACCATTCCTGTTTTAATAAAATTGTTTGATTCTATAAATTTCCCTCTGAGTACACCTTTAGCATAAATGTTGGTATGCCAGGTTCTCATTTTCATTCATTTCAAAATACTTTCTAATATTTATGTAATTTTTTTCATTGATCCATGAGTTACATGGGTTTTGATTTCAAGCATTTGGCTATTTCCCCAGATGTTCTGATTTCTAATTTAATTCCATTGTGGTAAGAATATAGACATTATGTGATAAAATTCTTTTAAATGAGTCTTGTTCTATGTTCAAGAAGATGGTCCATCTTGGTGAAAAGAGTATATTCCGCCGCCCTTGAGTGGAGTATTCTAGAGAGGTCAATCAGGTTGGTTTCCTTCCTGATTGTCTTTTTGTTCTAGCAACTGTTGAGAGAATGGGCATCAAAATATCCACACAATTGCAAATTCTTAGTTCTTTCTGAGTTTGAAGTTATATTATTATATACATACAAACATTAGCTTGCAACGTTCTCCTGACGAATTAATCCCTTTGCCACCTAACATGGTGTTTAGCTATTTTTCCTATTTCAGAGGTCTGCTGAGGAAAAATAACAAGACAATGGAAAATATACAGCAAATAAAGGGAAAATATTTGAAACTAGAGGAAGTTAAAAAAACTTTAATACATTTTCTGAATTATCTGTAAGTTTTATCTGTGCTTGTCTCCAACTATTCATATAAATGAGGTTGGCCTAACGTTTTATCAGATCCTTGGATATAATTTACTGTCGTACAATACTGAACAAACTAGCAGTATATTATTACCCTCCACAACTCCCTGTGAGGTAAGTGAGTTTTACTGATTTAGGGATAAAAACAAAGCACACAGAGTTCAAGGATTTGCCACAGAACAAACTTAAGATAGATTTTCCAGTCTGTTAGTTGACCTCTTTAGCACAGGGCATTTTCTTCCAACATAATTATGCCTGTTGGCACAGATATGAACTTGCTTTATTCTAAGAAATATAGATTACAATCAAAGGAATGCTTGAATTCAATATGGTTCCTCCTCTCCATGGGAGAAGGAAGAATGAGTTATAAAACTTGATCTTGAAACAGTACTTTCAGCTAAGCATCTTAATTCCATGCTTTCCTAGTGTCCTTTCTCAAAATGAAGTTATTCAGTGTACTTTAAGAATGCAAGGTTTCAAAAAAGCTCATGGAAAAATGAAATGAAACGACAATGGAATTGTCCTATGAACTTTTCAAAGCCCCCGCCATCAGACTGAAAAGTAAACCTTTCGTACTCTGTGCACATCCTAGTTTGTTACACAGAGACAGCCTGTCAGTGTCCAGTTCTAACTACTAATCCTCGAGAGGTCGCTGGGTGAATCAACTCTTAAAGTGGTCAACGAGTAGCAGAAAGGATAGAGGTACCTCAAAAGGCCAACCTGGCAATGTGTGTCTAGAAAGCCAGCTTTGAACACCCTACGGCGCAATTCTACTCTGCACACAAGGAGCCACCACTGCCCCCCAAGGCAACTGACAGCCACGACCCGGAGGAGACCCAGGTCCCGTTCACAGCCTCCTTGTCGCAAACAATTTCTAGTCGTTAGAATGAGTTAAAACACAAGGCTAGCCCATCACATCCGTTTAGAAAGTCTTTTCCTTCAAAAGGTTGAACTATGCAATCACCAAATACAGGCTTTTTATCCCGTGAAGCTGACAATCAGCTTAGTAGTCATTATTCCTGGCAAGATCACCACAGGAAGGGCTATGCTGACTCACATTTATAAATTACCACTGCAAGAACAATAATTCATTAAATACAAACTCCCAAGAAGACTTAGAAATCTCATCAAAATGTTAAATCTAGAAGGCTACTGTGAGCCTCAGAAGGCAGGCCTGGGGCTCTGCTTCTGGACAAGCAGCCGCTGAAAACCCTGTGAACAACTTTACTCCGACACACAAGGAGTCACCACAAATCTGAATCAACGACAGTAACTGGTTGGTATCCAACTCCTTCCATATACAATGAAGAAACTAAAACTAGGAGCAACGAGGCCAAATGTCTGACTCAAGTCTATACCTCTAGTTCAGTGGTTTTCAACCTTCCTCAGGCCGCGACCCTTTCATACAGTTCCTCGTGTTGTGTTGACCCCCAACCATAAAATTATTTTCCTTGCCACTTCATAACAGTAATTTTGCTACTGTTATCAGGCGACCCCTGTGAAAGGGTGGTTCGACCCCCAACGGGATCGTGACCCCCAGGTTGAGAATCCCTGCTCTAGTCAGTGACAGAAGAGGAAAGAGAACCCAGGCTTCCTGAGCCTCTGTCCACCACACTCCTATCCCTATGCCTCTCTTTCCTTCTGTAAAATAACGTTTTCATAAATCTGTGGACAGTACCTGATGTAACAAAAGATGTAGTTAACGTAAGGGTCTTGAGAGAAGTTTACCTTGGATTGGGCAGGTGAGCCCAAATTA
Organism: Echinops telfairi; assembly: GCF_000313985.2. Lineage (NCBI taxonomy): Eukaryota > Metazoa > Chordata > Mammalia > Afrosoricida > Tenrecidae > Echinops > Echinops telfairi. The sequence goes on along the minus strand of NW_022111304.1, from coordinate 1,823,695 downwards.
CAATCACGTGTTTCAGACAGAGGTCCAGGGAGTTTTGAGACTGACAACCTCAAAAGCAGCTAATTAACAGAAAAAAGAGATGCAGCCACAGCCAAAAAGTGCCAGTAGAAGCTAGAAGAGGCAAGGAACAGATTTCCCGATAGAGCCCCCGGAGGGAGCCCAGTCCTACCAACAGCTTGATTTCAGACTTTGGGCTTTCACAACTGTGACAGAATACAATGGTATTTTAAGCTACCAAACTGCAGATGAATTAGCTACAAAAACTACAGGAAAGCCATTACAGGAGGACATTTTAAAAATCACAACAAGCTAAAGTTAATAAAAGAATTACACTTCAAGTGATATAAAGAATGCCTAAAAATTTCAAGCCCTCAACCCAAAGAGTAAACACAGGCAACTACGGGAGACAGCTTACTAAAAAGGGTAGACCTACCAAGACACATCCAAAAGCGCCTGATGTTGACATAGCTGCTAAAAGGACCCCGTGTTTGCCCCAAACACGCTCCCTGGTAGAGCTCCCGGACAGACTAAACATAGGCACCAGTTGTCACTGTGGGTGTTCTGCCAACACAAGTGTAAAGTTGTCATCAGAAACGAATATGGGTTACAGAAATCCAACAAATCTGTATCTTGGACTCTGCACAAACCAGCTCTTCTCAGGATAGCCAGGACTCCTTCCCATCAGTACAAATAG
>NW_022111304.1:1804957-1822309 GCF_000313985.2 Echinops telfairi | reverse complement strand
TTCACAAATAACAATGTAAAAATAGTAGCTATACAGAACCAGTTACAATAGTTCTTTCAACTGTTACTTTTAAAGTCAATAGCCACAACATAGCTTAAGGCCTCAGTCTCATGTAAGCAAAAGAAAAATATAGATCATACAAAAAGTACTGAAAAATCTGAAATGCTTTATCTAAAAAACAAAAACACTAACATCAAGTGGATCCCGACTCATAGTGATCTCATCAGAGTTGTGTGGCACAGTAACTGATGCACTTCACAACTAACCACAAGGCCAAACTCACCGGGCCGCTCCAAGGGAAAAAGATGTGCAGTGGTTTCCATAAGGATGTCCTACCTGGGAAAACCTGGGTAGTTCTACTCTTCCCTACTGGATAGCGGAATAGGAAAGACTAGATAGCAGTGGGTTTGGTTTCTGGTGAGATATTAAATAGGCAAGTCCATTAAGATATGAAAAACACGTTATGTGGTTAAATGCAAACCGCAATGAAAGCAAAAAAATGTTTCGGACTTTCTCAGAAACCTCTGTGCCTACCTTTCTCTTTCCTAGCGCTACTTTTAAGGGCTCTGAGTCTTCAGGACTTTACTAAACACGTAACTCCAGTCTCTTCAAATATAAGCCCCTCTTTCCCAGATATCCTCTGGCTCTCCTATTGTTCAGATAAAAGCTTCCTACCTAAGTTTTCAGGTGGATCAATGAAGACGTGGGTTTCCCTATTGATGGACAATCCCTTTAGGTTCCTTGCAACAGTATGCCTCGATATTCTAGTAGCTTTGTTCTGTTGTAGTCACAAGGAGTTGGAACCAACTCAAAAGCACCTAACAACAGAATATTCTAAGCACAAGTGGCTTGAATGGAACTTTGCAATATGCTCAGCTCTTTGCATTATCCATTTCAATTTCCCCACCAGAAAGAAATGGTCATCAGAATCATTAACTATCAAACTTGGAATAAACAGCACGGAGGTGGGCATATTTGGCCTGAGGGCTTCCCCATTTGCATGAAGAGGCATAGGTCAGACATGCCTCCACAGTTAATTCTGACACCAACAGTTCCTCCCACGCCACTCTACATCTAGGTTGGGTTCGATAATTGTCACAATTAACTCCAGGGTTAAGGGGGTTTATTAGGGAAGTTAACAGGTTACAAGACAGATCAGTAAACAGTAAGGACAGTCAATACCTCTCCTCAGCCAACATCCAGGGTCTCTCTGGTCCTTGTTCTCTCCCTTGGTGGGCCAGGAAGCCAGTCAAGCCTGCCTGTTGCTATGTCTCACAGTCCCATAGTCTCGGGCCACTGAAGAATTCTCAGTGCTGCTTTTTGGGAGTCTGTGTGCCACAATCTGGTGCATCTGGTCCCAGCAGGCCCTTCAGACAGAGATCTTGGAAGCACTCTTCCAATGGTCTCGGACTATATTGTTTCCCAGATAGCTCTTATACACCGAGGAATCACTGATAACAGGTGTAGAGTTGTGACTTTTAGCCCACCATATCCCCAAGGAGGCCTGGGGATATGTGATGGTTAAGTGATGCACTGAGGTCTGAAAAGTCAGCAGTTCAAAACCACCAGCCATTCCAAGGGAGAAAGATGAGCCTTTCTACTCCCATAAATTGTTAAGTCTCAGAAACCCACAGATATGCCCTGTCCTATAAGATCACCAGGAGTAAGAATTCACTCAGTGGCGGTGAGTTTGGTTTGGTAACCTTAAAGAAAGCAGAAAATGGTGTCTTAAGTCACATCCTCTAGTAAAGTACTCAAACACGCTCACACCCTCTACGAAGGCCAGGTCTTGATCCCACCTTAATCCAGAGAACTCCCTCCAAAATGGGATCGTAGCCACACACATAGAATCCAGAACTAGAACACATCATATAAGGGATATGGCTAGAAGGCCATATTAATTGACTACATCATAATACTCTCAAGTGAATTCACAATATAACATTTTCTAGTTGCATATCATGGGGAAAAAGTGCTATAATATTTCAGAGTAAAACACAGCAAGAAATACACCAAATGAGGGGGTGTCAAGACTTAAGTGCATATAAATTCCTGTGCCTGGGGCTAGAGAGGAAGAAATCTCAGTGAATATCTAAAGTGGCACAATTTAGCCACTTGTTTTTTCAGATCAGTGTTTACCACCACCTCCCCCTAGAATCCTGAGTCTACACTCGGTGCAGCTCCCTGGTGCCGCAGCGGTTAAACATTACAAGGTCAGCAGCTTCTCTGCAGGGCAGAGGAGGTTTTCCACTCCAATATTTAGTTTCAGAAACCCATAAGGGCAGTTCTACCCCACCCTACAGGTTCTTGGAATGACTTGCTGGCAGTGCGTGCTGCTTATATATAGTGATGAGCTGTGAGGGTAGTTCAGTGGAAACTGATCTGCACTTGGAAAATGAACAATATTACTGTAGATGAGAAAATACCAAAGTGCTTTGCACATAGTGAAACGTGTTTCAATCTGAATCTGTGAGCAGGTTCAGAGTAAAATGTATTTCTTACCCAGGGATCAAGGCCAAAAAAGTTTGAGACACTGATTCAAAAGAATCCCAAGCAAGTGAGCGCAATCAAGTGAAACCCTAAGAAGCCCCTGAAGTAAATTCTACCTTCTTGGAAAACATTATTTGTAATAATTTTAGGAAGCCAAATATTAGGTACAATCAATCTTGTGTTTTAATTATAAGAAATGCTATTCCCTACACACTTTGTCCTTTTCCTTCCCTTGATTTAATTTCCAATAGGTAAAATAAAAGGTTTCGAAGACACAATCAACTTCTTTTAGAACACCTGTTATTTTAGAACAGCTTTCAGCTGGAGATTTTGCCCCATCCACCCATCACATTTGGCAATGCCTGGAGAAATGTGGGTGAAAATGGACAATGGGGTGGGGTGGGGGGCATTGGACTGAGAGTGCAAGTAAGATGCTTCTGGTTTTTAATGGACTGAGGTCAAAGATGCTGTCAAATATCCTACGATGCACAGGACCAGAACTAAACGTACACCCACCCACTGAAAGTTGATGCTCCATAAGGTTTCCAAAGCTGCATTGGTTTTGGAGGCAGACCGCCACACCTGCCTCTGTCCCCAAGGTAACTGGTGGGTATGAATCACCAACCTCTAGGTTAGCAGCAGAGCTCTTGACCACAGGACAGCACCTCACAATGAAGACTATCCAGTTCAAAATGCCAGCAGTGTGAATGACTAACCCTGCCGTAGGTCAAGACTGCACTCCCTTTTAAACCTATACAAACTGCAGACCGACAACCTTAACCTAGGTCCCTTGCATTCTTGGACACTAAGCAGCTGCCGCTCGATACCATATCCTCACATAGGCTTATAATCAGGTATAAAAGAAATCTGTCCTTTTGCAAGGGCCAGATATGGGGAAAAAGGAGAACCCTCTTCATTACGAATTCAAACAGAATAATTTGTGGAGCACACCAAGTTGGAAAGGTCTGTAATCTCAAGAGTACTACTGTCCAATGCGGTCAAACTTGTTAGCAAACACTAATTAGTACTTTTTTTTTGGTGACCTAAGTAAATCAGTGAAGACTGGTATAATTTTTTTTCTGGTATAATCTTTATGTAATGAAAATTTATATATTTCCACCTAAACATTCCAGGATGAATAAACAGAATAGGTGTTGCCACCAAATGGGCTACCTATCAAAATCTAATTAGCAATCAAGCACATAACCAGGAGGAAACAGAATCAAAAGGCAGAGTTACCGCGGTGATGAATGGATCTTCCTTCCCCAACATCTGAATACCACCTTCCTTCTACTCCATATTCAAGCATCCTCAAAGGAACAACAGAGAGTCACAACACGTGTACTTGTGTGGGTGGGAAGAAGACACAGGAAGGGGCTTCAAAAAGTTTGTGGAAATATTCTATCATCTTTAAATTCCCCCTTTTCATGAACTTTTTGAAGCCTCCTCGTGCGGAGAAAAATCCCTCAGGGGGGGAGTTAAAGGCATTAAAAAACAAAAGCAACCCACTGACACAAAGTCAATTCTGACTGACAACAACCCTTTACAAGGTTATCAGATGTTAAATCTTTATGGAAAGAGAACAGCTGCTGAGTTTGAAACAGCAACCTTGCAGATAAGTGGTAACGCACTTAGCATAACAGTGAGCACACACTAAGTGACTGCAAAGAGACACTTATTTTAATACCAAGAATTAGCTAAGGTAAAAGAGGCCCACCTGGAGCACTCTTCCCTAAGAACTACCTACATGGGATTAAATTGGGAACAGCAACTTGAAAGGTTAGATATGAACCTTAGGGGGCACTGAGCTACTAATTGCTAATGAGGAAAGAGAAAGGTCACACAACTAGAAGAATGCAACTAATGTCACTGAACCGTACATGCACACACTGGTGACTTGTATTTTCAGTGCATACAAAGCTTTCTCAACAACAAAATAAAATGTAGGAAAACAAGAGAGCGTACTTGTTAAAAAAAAAAAACAAGGAGCAAAAAGGGTGGTGAGAAGTCCCTGATTGTGACTGGAAATATAAAAACTACTACTTTTATTTTTTATTCCTGAAGAGATCTAAATATTAAAGTTAAAATGTTAATTGCCCTACAACCAACCCAATTCGATCCTAGAGAACACTCAGCAAAACTTTTATGTGTTTACAAACATATGCATTTGTCCAGAGAAATGTAACGGTTTCCTAAATTTTTTTCCTGTTTGTCTGCGACTTAAAAAACTCATTGCCCTGAGTGGATTCCAACTCATAAGGGCCACAAGAAGGCAGCAGTATGCCCCTGTGGATTTCCAAGACTGCAGAACCCACAGAGCACCTACTGGTCTCGAACTGCTAACATTGTGGCGAGCAACCCAATTCAACCCACTTATCCCATATCCACTTTAGCGGCCTTTCCTAAAGATGCCAGTTTCCAAAGTCAAAAACCCCTGCTTCCCACAAAGCCTACGAAATGTAGGGGCTTGGGATGTTGCGATGTGGGTTAAAGTGCCAAACTCGGGCATACAGAAGCAAATTTAAGCTTCCCCTACCACGGAGGTTCTGGGATGGAGGTGCAAGGTCTTCTTAAAGAAAACATTCCCCGCCACACGCCATCACTGGCTTTGAATCCCCTTCCTTGCAGCTCCCAAATCTAAGACCTCCCACTCTTGAGCGCTGATTGGTCCCACGGCCCGAGCGCTTTCCTTAAGCTGTCCGCTTACGGGGTCCAGATTGGGTCTCCATTTACCCGCCCGACTCCCGCAGTCCCCATTGGAGTCAAAACACCGCTTCGGCCAGAAGCCCGACCTCCCGCGCGCTCCGCGGTCATTGGTTCAGAGAGCCGCTGCTCAGTGGGAGCAAAGCCCGCCTCCCACAATCCGATGGCCCAACGACCCATCAGTTGGAGCTAAAAGCAGACCTAATTGGCCTAGAATCTCGCCAGTCAAACCCTTCGGCGGCACAGCTTCGGAGAAACGCCAGCGATTAAAAGATCCCGCCCCCTGAGCTTCCATTGGCTGACTCGATTTACCGTTCCCTTCTTCACTATCTCCCCCCCATACCCCGCGGCCCATTCATTACACACAATAACGGGCCCAGTGGAATTCGGTTTAAGCCCTCTTCTGGGTAAATAACATTGTCTGGCACTTACCCGTCAGTGAGCGCGACCACTCACGCTAACGTGTCTCCTCTTCCTCTGTAGCGAGACTGAACCACAAGCCACTGCTGCCACCGCCGCCGCTTCTGCGCAACGCCAACCGCCCGCCAAAACGGGTCCTTCCCTGCGCCTGCGCAGCCAATCCTAAAACCTGACCCTTTCTCCGCCCACCACGCGTACGCCACTGCCGCCACTACGCAGGCGCCTTAAATGCACCGCCTCCCCCGCCGGCCATTTCACGTGTTCCAGACCCCGTCGAACCTACGAGTGCGCCTGCGTAACCTCGCCCTTTTACTGCACATGCGCTCTGGAGTTCGACTTCGCCCGCCCCTCCCCATATATTTTTTTTTATCACAACCTTAAAGCTTTTCTAATGCATATTGGACGTGGTTTGAAAAAATAATTTAATATAGTATTTGGAGCGTGGAGAATCAAAAAGTTTAAACGCCCCCGCACTAAAAAAGCTTTTGCTCACAGTAACCTATAGGATTTCAAAGTTTTCAGAGCTTGGGCAGCATCCGCGTTTTTAAACACCGTTTTTCCGGTTACCAGCCGAGAGCCTAAACATTATTCCATCTGGGTTTCTAGGTACATTCAAATATGAAAGATTAGTCCGCTAGCCAATAAGACTAGTTAAGAATAACATTATTCAGGAACCGATAAACTGGAAGGGGTGGAGACTAAGTAGAACGCCCCAAAGAGTGACGTAACAAAGCAGGGCGGCAACACAGACCAATAGCAGGAGGGAATTTTAGCACGTATCCAATCAGAACTAAAGGGGGGCGGGGTCGACCAATGCGAACAGCGAGAAGGCGGGATAAAAAGAGGAGTCGTAGCTAGGTGGGCAGATACATCGGTGTGCCTACTCCTTTCTGCTCGCGAACGCCACGGAGGAAGCATCTTTCGGCCTTCTCTCCTCACCGCCGTCATGTCGAAGTCAGAGGTGAGTAGAATGCTCGCTTCCACGCCATTTCCGCCCCCTCCTTCTCCTTCCTCGCGCAGAATTCTGCTTGGTTTCTTGGCCCGCACTAGCCGGTCCGGCAGCCCTCCGGTCGTTGGCGGGGCCTACCCCTCCCAAAGCTGGAGTCGCCATTTTGTCCTCGTCGCCGCCATGAGGTCGACGTCCTGTAACCGTTACTTATTTCACCGGGATCCGGTGAAGCTGGCCAGGATTCTTAGGCACATCCGGGTTGTTTTTCGTCTTTGCCTCCTCGCGCTCGGATTTCTGAGAACTTTCCCGTCTTCCATTGGCAATGCACCCCTCCCGCCAAGTGCTTTTGTTGCGCGTGCGTATCAGCGCGCTAGAACGCATGCGCCGGGGGCTCCGCGGGTCTCTCGCCGCTGCCCGCCCTCCGTAGGAAGCACGTGTCTGGTCGCAGCTTGAAGGAACAATATGGTGGGGCCTACCTAGCTTGACCCCTGCAGACTCGGAACTGAGATGAGTGTGAGAGCCTAACCCTTTCCCCCCACCCCTAGTCTCCCAAGGAGCCCGAACAGCTGCGGAAACTCTTTATCGGAGGATTGAGCTTTGAAACAACAGATGAGAGTCTGCGGAGCCATTTTGAGCAATGGGGGACACTTACGGACTGTGTGGTAAGACAAAAGGCCTTAGAAGGAATGTTCTTGGTCCCTGTTTGCCTCCAGCCGCTTTGTGTAGTTATAATCAATTGATAGTAATAAACGAACGAAAGGGCTTCCTAGACTCACGGGTGTATCAAGAGTTTAGATTCTGAGCACCTTGAATGCCCAAGGCTATGGATTACAGTGAAATCCCAGAATCCTCTGATCCCTGCCTAGGGAAGGGGTCAATCTTAAAATTGAGTGAAAGGGGGCGGTGCTTTGGAAGTGGATTGCCTCCACTCCTGTAGGGCTTCCTAGGATGTGTTCTTGAATAGATGGCCTTATTTAGCTGAGTAGTGTTGTTCTGGGGCTATCTTGAGCGGCTTGACTTGTTCAGGTCCCAGTCATAGCATTCCCATTTCTTTATAGTTCTTGTTCTCTATACATTATCTTGTGTACCTTACCACCACGTCCTCACTTCAGGTGATGAGAGATCCAAACACCAAGCGCTCCAGAGGCTTTGGGTTTGTCACCTACTCCACTGTGGAGGAGGTGGACGCAGCCATGAATGCACGGCCACACAAGGTAGATGGCAGAGTCGTGGAACCAAAGAGGGCTGTCTCACGAGAAGTAAGTTTCTACTACTCGGCGTGCATGGAGGTTACAGTTCTTGACTGGGTCCTACATTTCAATTTCTAAAAACTTTGTTTCTTATTAAGGACTCGCAAAGACCGGGCGCCCATTTAACGGTGAAAAAGATCTTTGTCGGTGGCATCAAAGAAGACACTGAAGAGCACCACCTACGAGATTATTTTGAGCAATATGGGAAAATTGAAGTGATTGAAATCATGACTGACCGAGGCAGTGGCAAGAAGAGAGGCTTTGCTTTTGTGACTTTTGATGACCATGACTCCGTAGATAAGATTGTCAGTAAGTGTCAGATGATTGGCTCAACAGGGATTCCAAATGTCGCGTGTCTGAAGCGAGTATTTTATTTTCTTATGTAATTTTTTAGTTCAGAAATACCACACTGTGAATGGCCACAACTGTGAAGTACGAAAAGCCCTGTCGAAGCAAGAGATGGCCAGTGCCTCCTCCAGCCAAAGAGGTGAGTGCTGCTTAAAGTTAATTCTTGTTTTTAATCGTTTTATTGGGGGCTCTTAAACGGCTCTTTTCACAACCCATACACAGCATCCATTGTGTCAAGTACGTTCTCATTTTCAAAACATTTTCTTTCTACTTGAGCCTTTGTTATCAGCTCATTTTTGCACTCCCTCCTAAACCCTTGATAACTTTAAAAAAATTTCATATCTCACTTGACTATTTCTTAAGGTCGAAGCGGTTCTGGAAACTTCGGTGGTGGCCGAGGTGGCGGTTTTGGTGGGAATGACAACTTTGGTCGGGGCGGAAACTTCAGCGGCCGTGGTATGTGACCCTTTATAGTTCGCCTCATGTAGTAGTTAACTAAATCTACCCATCCCACCCATTTCCCCCCTACACGGCAACCCCCTTGTCAGTTAACAGATGGTAGGTTTGGAGCTACAAAATCTGCCTTAACTCAGCAGCAGCGATTAACTTTGGAGTCCTATCTTTGAATTTCTGAGTTTTGGTTGGTGATCATGCTTGTCCAGTGTGCCACGGGATCCCCACTCTGGAACTCCAAAATCTTTCACTCCAAAGATACTCGAGTATCCCCGTTTCTCGTTTATGAAATTGGCAGGTAATTTGTTTTACATAGGAAATTTGTCTTGGAGCGTGTATCTTGAAGTGTCTTTCTTCCAGGTGGCTTTGGTGGCAGCCGCGGTGGTGGTGGATATGGCGGCAGTGGGGATGGTTATAATGGATTTGGTAATGATGGTGAGTTGGGGTTGAGTGGGTAGGGTTTTTCTCCTGGTAAGAAACGCAGGCAACCTTTCGTTGTCTTTAGAATAGGCTGGTAGAGACTAAAACATTTAGCTCATGCATGACCAGCTCAACTCTTCACCATACATAATAACGCATGCTGTGAGCAAGCCTTTAGCTATTGCGCTTGCGCAGAATTGACTGTCGAGTACTTTTGTCTTATTGAGAAGAATTGTATTCTCGTAGGTGGTTATGGAGGAGGCCCTGGTTACTCTGGAGGAAGCAGAGGCTATGGAAGTGGTGGACAGGGTTATGGAAACCAGGGCAGTGGCTATGGCGGGAGTGGCAGCTATAACAACGGCGGAGGCGGCTTTGGCGGTGGTAGTGGTAGGTATCCAGTGATCAAAGTCCTTGGTGTTGGTAGCTAGACTAGCCTCTCGAGTTTGCTCATCTTTGGGGATTTGATGCTCTTAGAGAATAAACTGTTACAGTGCATGGTTTATTTTCCAAAGTAAAAACGTGCTATACTACCTCCTCCTAGCTTTAAGCTGGGGCCGCCTCACTCCCAAATAGATGCATTAAGTAGATAAATGCGGTGTTTTAGTAGGTTAGCTGCAGAAATTAGCACATGAACTCTTCCATTGGGAACTTTGGCATTTAGTTGATGGATCCAAGAAACTTGTGTGCATTTGCCCTAAATACAAAACAGCCTTCAAGGCCAGAAATAAATATTTCTGATATGTGCTCTTTTTAAAATCTTGGCCATCATACTGATATGGGCTGACGGCTGAATTACTGGATTATTCGACTTAAATGCCTTGCCTGGAGAAGATGGAATTTAAAGGATGACCAGTGATTGGTGTTACCAGAGCTTGGGAGGAAGGCAAACGTAATAAAACCCATTGTCGTGTGTGAACTCAAAACAATTTTTCAGCAATCATCTTCAACTAATAGGCCAAGGTTTTTCTCTTCCTAGGAAGCAACTTTGGAGGTGGTGGAAGCTACAATGATTTTGGCAACTACAACAATCAGTCTTCCAATTTCGGACCAATGAAGGGAGGGAACTTTGGAGGCAGAAGCTCTGGCCCTTACGGTGGTGGAGGTCAATATTTTGCCAAACCACGAAACCAAGGTATTGTGCACATGCTGGAAAGTTAAGTGTGGCCATTGACAGTACTGGTAAATGAACACCCAGCAGCTCAACTAAGGGCCATTTTTAAATGGTTTCTTGATTTGAGCTTTTATAATATCACTTGTGAAAGTGTTTGTAGGTACTTTTCAAAATGACGATTTTTCTTCTCAGGTGGCTATGGTGGCTCAAACAGTAGCAGTAGTTATGGCAGTGGCAGAAGATTTTAAATGACTACCAGGTAAGTGAGCACTTTCTCCTGGTCTGACTTAGTTTTTGTAATTGCTAATAAACATAGTAACCCTAATGTAGCTGAGCAGTGCAACATAGTTAACGTAATTGCAGTTTAATTGTGGATACTAAGTTAATGTTCAGAAGAGCAAAATTTGTGGGAAACAACTTGCTGTTGGATTGTAGCCTTGAGTCTTGATATGTTTAGATTAACAACTTTATTCCATATTGTTCAACAGGAAACAAAGCTTAGCAGGAGAGGAGAGCCAGAGAAGTGACAGGGAAGCTACAGGTTACAACAGATTTGTGAACTCAGCCAAGCACAGTGGTGGCAGGGCCTAGCTGCTACAAAGAAGACATGTTTTAGAAATACTCGTGTATGGGCAAAAGAACTTGAGGACTGTGTTTGTGACTAATTGTATAACAGGTTATTTTAGTTTCTGTTCTGTGGAAAGTGTAAAGCATTCCAACAAGGGGTTTTAATGTAGTTTTTTTTCCCTTTTTTTTGCACCCATGCTGTTGATTGCTAAATGTAATGGTCTGATCATGACGCTAAATAAATGTCTTTTTAAATGTGCTGTGTAAAGTTAGTCTACTCTTAAGCCATCTTGGTATAAAACTGCCCCGACAGTGTGAAGCGTAGACTCCGTTGAGGGTGGTGCCAGGTTGCTTTGAAACATACATACAAATAACTTGAAGACTGCTTGGGCAGAGGAGCCACTCTTGTCAGAGACCTTGGTTGTTAGTTGCACTGACAGTTGCTGTTTTGTAACCTGGAGTTCACCATTAAAAATGGTCACCCAAGCAAATTAATTACATTTATTTGGTTATAAAAAATGGTTGTTGGCACATCCTATGCAATATATCTAAATTAAATAATGGTAGCAGATAAAATTACAGATGGAGTTGGAACTTATGTATCATCCATTATCATGTGTAATCAATAAACAATTTAATCTTGAGTGGAATGGCAACTGTGTGGATTTTGGACTGGCAGAGATTTGGACTTAACACACCCACCCACCCCTGAACAAAGTTGAATATTGCTCACAGAAGTTCAAAACTCTGCCAGGGAATAGACACCAACTGCCAGCTACTGGTAGTGCTTCCCTGGGACCCTCCAACTGTAGGAGTGTTTGGATACACCAATTTTCCTTTTGGCGTTTTGAAAAATAGGTTTGCATTGAAGGAACACTGCAGTTTCAGTGGGCTCTGGTTGGGTGGGTTTTCATGAAGGTCCATAGATATCAGCGATCGTCTGGAAAGACAATGTAGAGTGTGGGTAACTTATCTGCGTAAGTTCACTTGACTGCAGTTTTCCTTTAAATGCGGCACAAGGGTTCACACACCTGAAAGTGTTAATTGTATAGAAAATGACTTTACATCGTTAATGGTTACCTAATCAATAATTGTTAATATAGTGCCAATGTATCTAGTATAGAGATTGTTCTATATTCCATCCTGGGTATGTTCATTGAAGTTGGGGGTGGGTGGGAGGTGGGGGTTGGGGGGGGGCTGTGGATGATAGTCCTATGAGTTTGATACTGGCTGAGTTTGCAATAGCAGGTGGAACCTTAACTGTTGAGGGAGTTTGCAGATACCTCATGATTCCTGACAATGCCTTTAAAGATCGAGGAGAGATGTTCAGCTACTAGGAACTGCTAGCAAGCATAGCGCGAATGGCTTCGAGCTCAGACACTCTGCAGCTGAGAGTAGACACTTGTGGTATGTGGAGTACAGATAAGCCAGGGGCAGGCCACGCACGCTCCGTGAAAGCTAGGAGGGAAGTTGCAGTGACCCATCGCAAGGAAGGAGGCAGACAAGAGTAAGGCACATCTGACTCTTAGGACTAGCGGTCAGAACCAGGAGGGAAGGTTTTATTGCTATGTTAGTAGGTAAGAACAGATTTTACTTATACCCATATCTAGTTAACTGTTAAATATCTCTTAACTGTATGAGCCAAAACTAGTACAGTTAAACCTGAACTTGGTTTTTCTGGAGATGAAATATTAATGATCTAGCCTCTGGCTACCAATTGAAGGAAATGAAAAACACTTAAACTGTAATTGTTTTGACATAGTCTTGCCCTTTAATGTAAATATCCATTTAAGGACCCTTTTTTTTTGCAATCACGGCTCAAAGTAATGCATTCTACTTTTCTCCCCCAAAATGATTATGGGTGGGTGGGTAGACCATTAGTGGGAAGTGGGGGCGGAGTGGGGCTTGGTTTGATGGGGCTTGTTCTCGAAAAGAACTAGTTCTAAGAGGTTGCTTGCTTTTCTAGGGAAGAATCTGCTACTACTTCAGGCTTTTCCGCTCTTAATTTTATAAATAAAAAGAATCATCTGTCCAAGCACACAGCTAAAGGGTAAGTAAATTTAATCTTGGTATTGACACAGTGAAAAGTAAGATGACCTGTTGCTCTGCCCCCCAAGAATGATTCCATAAAACCTGACGGCATAATAAGGAGAGTGGGTTATATGACAGCTAGTAGTGTTCTTTACCTCTGCTTAAAGTTCCCTCATTGCCACCTTTTGTCTTTGCAGGAACAGCTTTGTGAGGACAACCTGAGTCACTGCTAGTACTTGTGCCTGACTGCCATGCAGTTGACATTGGCTGCTATGCAGCTTTAAATAATTCAATTTTGTGAATAATTATTAATAAACTTCCTCTAAGTTTTGTTCTGTCTTTTATTCCTGGTGAATAACTTGGTGTTGTATTGTGCGTTTACTTTTCACCTGTGAATTTGAAAATAAGATTTTTCCTCCTTTTAAATGGGCCTGCCTGTTTAAAATCCCATCTCAACTGAATTATTTTGGCAATCAAATCCCATATTATTCCCAGTGCTACTTGGTTCTTAAGATGAAATGTCGACATTCCATTAGGGGCTTAAGTGTCCAATTTATTCCACATTGTTAAATGACGATAGAAACTAACATAATCTGGCCCAATAGAAGTAAGCTGTTGGTGGTCTGGCTCCGTTTAAGCAAGTTTCTTTTCTTGCTCCCCTGACAATGAGGGAAAACATTTGTAGGACAAGCTAACAGCTGCCATTGAGCTTCAATGACTCTCTTCTGGGATCTGGTTTTGAGCCATTCTGGAAGCACATAATGCATCTCATTTTAGGTGAACACTTTGTATTTATTGGCCAGCTGTCACAAAGGGGTTGACTGGAAGAATGAGGCTTTAGCCTCTGGTAGTTTTAAGGTTCATTAAGTGATCTTGAAAGGCTCACTGCTTTTAATCTAGCAAAAATTGAGGTGGGCCTGAATTAACCTCTCATGAAGTCCTTTTTAATGTCAGTTTTCAGCACAGATCTGTTAGTGTGTTGCATACATGAGACCTGTCCATGCCACTGTCCTCAAAAGTGTGTGCAAAATGTGCAAGGCACAATGAGTGGCAGAAAAGTAAGTTTCAGTATTTTTCTTTGCAAGTTGACATTCTGTTGCTTTTCCCTGGTAGAGGTGCTTATGGGTTGCAAGCCAGAGTCGGTGGTTTGAAGCCCACCAGTTGCTCCAGAGGAAACTAGGCTTTTCAGGTTCACGGGGAGAGTTCTCCCTACCCTGCCTCACATGGAGTTGCATGTTGGGATGCAATCTGTATGATAAGCAGTTCAAAAGCAGCAGCTCCAGCAGGAAAGATGGCCAATTCCTATGAACTGATAAGTAAAGTCAGCATTGAGTTGGCAGTGGTAAGGCTAAAACCTTAGCTGTGAGGTTGAAAGTCCATCTTTTTGTGATCTTTTAGTCACGGGTGCATTGTGCCATGTTACACCAAACAAATGCTTACATGTATTGAAAATTGTTTATAAAAATGACCACAGTTCACCCACTTTGTCTTCAGCGGTTGTGTTGGGAGGGTGAGCATCATAGAATGCCAATTTAATAAAAGAAAGTATTCTTGCATTGAGGGAGTACTTGAGGTGAAGAAAGCTGATGGTGTGTGTCAGGCTATCAAAAGAGCATCTGGGATCTTAAAGGCTTGAAGGTAATCAAGCGGCCATCAAGCTCAGAAGCAACAAAGCCCACATGGAAGAAGCACACCAGCCTGTGTCGAAGGGATCGGGTATAAGGCATCATCAGAACAAAAATTCTTACCATAGTGAATGATTGGGAGTGTGGAGTGGAGACCCAGAGCCCATTAGTAGGCCACTGGAGATCCCCTTGCAGAGGGGTCTCGGGGAGTTGATTTGTCAGTCAAGGTGTGACGTAGCAACGATGAAAAATAAAACTTTTCTCTAGTTCCTAAATGTTTCCTCCACCCTCCACTATCAAGATCCGAATTCTACCTTGTAAATCTGGCTAGACCAGAGGATGTACACTGGTACAGTTAGGAACTGGAAATAACGGAATCCAGGGCGGATGATCCCTACAGGACCAGTGGTGTGAGTGGTGATACTGGGAAGGTAGAAGGAGAGGGTTTGAAGGAGGGAACTGATTACAAGGAACTACATGTGACCTCCCGGGGGACGTCGGACAGGGTAAGATATGACAAAATAATTTATAAATTATCAAGGGCTCGTGAGGGAGGGGAAAAGTGAGGGCCTAATGCCAGGGGCTTAAGTGGAGAGGAAATGTTTTGAGGATGATGAGGGCAATGAAATTCAGGGGTTAGGAATATAGGGTAGGGGGCAAGGCAATTTAGTAGACCTTTAGCTAAGCAAGTTTCCAAACTGGCAGGTTGTAAAGGGGAGACACCAAGCCAAAAATTCCAGCATTTAACGACCAGAGAAACCATATTTTATTAAGTCCTGGATATAAAGTAAAAATTTAGAAGAGTTCTGACACATCAGGGCCCAGGCTAAGGGAGTCCTACAGAGGTAGGCACATGAAAGCCAATGGAAGCGTTTTTTGTGCTCTTAGGGATTGAGCGGTCTAAACGTAAACCCTAGTGCTCTACTCGGCTTTCGGAGCTCTCCTAACCCAGTAAGGCACCATCAGGGAGTGTGGAGTTTGTTAGAGCTGTCTCTGGAAAAAAGAAAATAATCGTCACACTGCTCAAGACAAATGACTAAATACTAGGAATATTCAAGGCCCTAATCTTTGTCCATACCACAAGGTTAGCAGTTTGAAACCACCAGCAGCTTTGTGGGAGAAAGAGGAGGCTTTCTACTACTGTAAGGACTTAAAGCCTCAGAAACCCACAGAGGCAGTTCTTTTCTGACTCATAGGCAATGAGTTTGACTTAGCTCTTTTTCTGTTGGACATGCCAAACATGAGCTTGTCCCAACTTCCAGTAAAAGTAATGTTCTAAAGCCTCATCACTCTTAAGAAAGACAACAGGTGGATGTTTTCTGGAGAGCGCTTTATAGACCAAATTAACAAGACCTGGAGGTTGTAAGCTGAATTGCTGCAAAGAACATTCCCAGCTTCCTCTCGTGCTTGCCTAAAAGGTGAGCATGTGCCAGAACATAGGTTCCCAAACTAATTTGACCTACCATTCCCTTTTCAGAAATGTATTCAGTGCCCCCTTGCAATGAAAACTTGTACTGTAACCCATAATCCAGGTTCAAATGTGGCTGTCTACTGTTGCAACCTGCTCCCACCCTGTCAGGTAGTATTGCCCACTTTGGGAACTCCCATTCCCAAGCCTCTAAATGGCAGGTGTATCCATTGTCCACTCTGGTTTAGAGAACCCAGTTTCTTCTGGGCTCAGGATTGGGGAGTACCTTTACTAGAATGAAAGAAATCCTGTTACCAATCCCACCCGCTGAGTCAAGTCAGTCTGTGGCTTCCGTCTTGGCACCTCTGGACACCAGGAATACGGTCCCATCAGCAGCCTGTTGCAGCGCATACTCCTCAGGGGAGTAGCTGTTGCCAGCTCCATCCCGCAGGTGCTGGAAGATGTCTCTGTACAGCTCAGTCAGCTGTTGGCGCATGGCCTCCAGGGTCCGGTCAGCCTCCCCCCGGGCCCGGAGAAGCCGCTCTCGCTCACTGCCCAGCCGGTCCAGTTCCCGCTCCAGCTGCACGATGGTCTCCAGCTTCCTCTTGCGGCAGTTCTGAGCAGCAACCTTGTTCTTGCCCCGACGTCGGATGTCCCGAACTAGCGCCAGCTGGCTGTCCGTCAGTGGGTACCTTGCCAGCAGCTCATTAAAGTCATCTACTGGCAGGTTGACAATCTTATCCGTGGGAAAGGGGATCTTCATGGCCAGGGCCCGCCGTTCATCCCGACTCCCTGACTCGCCCCGGGCGCTGGCCTTGGCTCGCACAGGGCCTGAGGAGGACTCTAAGGCCAAGGGCGACTCAGTAGGTGACAAGGAGTAGTTGGGATGGGCCAAGGAGTTGGGCATTAGTGAGTAAGGGTACTCCACTGGGTACATCTCTACATACTCGCTGCGCCGCCGTCCAGCCTCCGGCCCCTCCAGCTCAAGAGATTCTGCATCACTATAGTTAAGAGATAATCCTGAGTCTGACTCTGGGTCTTCTTGGGGCTTGGGTGTCCCCACAGGCAACCCAATGTCCAGGAGAGCCAGTGGGTCTGAGAGGGGCTCACTAAGCAAGCCTGACAGGGTCAGTGGCTTAGAGACTGGGATGGCCAAGTTACCATAGCAGTATGGGGGCTCTGGGATATGGGATGTGGGTGTTGGAAACTCAAAGGGTGGTGGAGGGAGAGGGAAGCCAGCATCAGGGTGAATTGAGCAGGGGCAGTACGTTGAAGGTGGGAGGGGCCCAGCATATGGGGCTGGGGCTGGAGGCTCAAATGGTGGCTCACTTGGAGCATTTAAGCCCTGCGAAGAAAAAACAAAACAATGGGTTGGAGATGGCTGGAGGATGGAAGACTCAGTAAGAGTAGGACAAGGGGTTAAAAATCTTTATAAGAAATTGCCACTTGCTGATCCAAATCAATGGTCAGGAGGGTGCAGGAGGCCTGATAGGGCGTGACCAAGGGTAATGTAACCGAGAGGAATTACTGAAACCCAAATGAAGGCTGAACATGATAGTGGGACAAGAGGAAAGTCA
>NW_022111304.1:1795174-1803512 GCF_000313985.2 Echinops telfairi | reverse complement strand
TCTGTTCCCAGAAGAAAGGCTCCTAAGCAAGGATGGAAATCCCTGGGGTCAGATTTCAGAAAGGACTCCGTAACATTGAAACAATTAGGAACATCGCTGTTCTCCACCTTTACCTGGCAGGACTCACTCTTTCCTACTGCAGTTATCTGGGTCAAAGGGTCAAGTTTAAACCGCGGGTGCCCAGCAGAGGGAGCTGCTGTGTGGGAGGAAAGCCTGGGGCAATCCTGAGGATGCCCGCAGGGGTGGGAGAAGGGGCAGAGGCAGGGGCGGGGTGGAGCCAGGGCTGAGAGTTATGAAGCTCCTGTGAGCCAGCCTAAGCTCTGCTCTCTCTTCAGCCTGTCTCTTCCCAGGTGCAGCAAAGAGGAGAGAACATGGAAACAGGGCCCCCAACCTGTGTCAGGGGAGCCACCCTGCCCTGGCCCAGCTTGGGACAAAGACACCATTGTTCAGCTAACAGACACCCCTTTGTCCAGCTAGCAGGAGGAGAGGATGGCATAGTCGGACTCCCCTTCCTGAGGCCCCTGAACTACTGCTCTGTTACCTGAGGGAAAGGGGCCCAGCTGCAAAGGGCACGGAAGAGAAAAGAGGGACGAAGATGGTAAGGGAAGGAGCAAAGAGAGGCCAAAAGAGAAGGGGGGATGGGAAGGTGGGGTAGAGAGATGGAGTTCCTCGGAGCTGCGCCTGAGAGAGCCTGCATCCAATCAGATCCTTCCCTCTTCCCCTCTCCTACCTACTGCTTGCCATCCCAGTCTCCCATTAGATCTCCAACACACTCCAGCCCTCCCTCCTCCAGTGCCTGCTACATTTGCAGCTTGAGACCCTGAGCCCTGCCCCTTCCAGTCTCCGAGCCTCTGCTCTCTGGGCTTCTTTCATGCACTGCTCCCCTCCCCCACTCACCTGCAGCTCAGTGATGGACATGATCTCTTGCCACGTCAGTTCCATCTCACCCAGCTCTGGAGTCAGCAATTGTGTCACCCTGTTCCTGCCCTGCTGGGGAGGACACGGGGACATCCTACTGGGCCAAGGCCTAGTTCAGGTTCCCCCAGAGACGGCCCCCCCAGCAACCTGTGGCAAAGGAGAAAGGAAGGTTAAGGTCTCAGCTGCTAAAGGTCAGCCCCTTTGGCCTGCCTCCATAGTGCAGTCCCTTCCAGCTGCACCTGAGGGGAGCAGAGGCCTGCCCCCCAGTCATGCCTGCCTTCTGCACTGACCCACCCAACCACCGGCTCCCTTAGCTATCTTATCCGCCCAGGCTGCAGGCAGTTCCTTTGGGAACACAGTAGGTCTTGGCTGGGTTTTTGTTGGGGGTTTGTTTGTTTTTTTCTTTCTAAGACAAAATGCCTTATTTTCCCCTACTTCTTATTCCCCAGAACTGGGCAGAAGCAGAAGTTCTGGTTTTTTGTTTTTATTCTTTTCTCTGGAACAACACCAAGGAAACCCCCGTTTTGCTCTTGTTCACCCTCTTCTTCCCAAGAGGAAAGTGAGTGCCTGGAGATCCCCAAGGAGGGTGTTGTGGGAAGAACCAAGTAGCCAACCCCTCCCCCTCCCTAAGATAGGGTCCTGGCCTGGTGGCTGATAGCAGCCCTGCCCTCTTCTCCTATCCTGGTCCTCGGCTTCCCTGCCTGGGCCAGATAAGGGGTTTATCAGCTGCCTGCAGCACAGGAGGAATGGGTTCTGGTGACACGGGACCTCTGCCTGGTCTCCACAGGGTCTGCGTGGCCACTCCTCAACCCACATAGCCAGGTGTCTTTTTCCTTTTCTGAGGTAACAACCATCAAGCCAATTCCAACTCATAGTGACCCTATCATACGGGGGCAACTGCCCCTGTGGGTTTCAGAGACTAGCTCATCAGGAGAAAAAGAAAACTTCATCTTTTCGCCCCAGAGTGGCTGGTAGTTTCCAGTTGTTGACCTTGAGCTTAGCAGCCGAACCCACAACCACTACACCTTCAGTGGTCAACAACGATAGCAGAGACGTCGTGAGCACCTGTCCAGAACTTCACTGGTTTGTCAGGTATTCACTTACGAGGTGGGTTGTCACAAAGCTGGGTTTCCATTTAGGAACTGAGACCCACACTGGTACATGACAGGTCAGGTCAGAAACCAGCACTGGCTGGCTCTATCCTCTTACACAGCCTTCTAGAACGACTGTCAGATCATGTCCCACCTGTCCAATCAGTTCTTTTCGCTCCAGGGAATAGCTCTTTAGAGCACTAAATATATCCCCCACTCCCACCCACCCCTGCACTCCAGGCTCTTTTTCTATCCCCCACTCCCCCCCAGACTCTTTTCTGGTAATCTCAGCTCTCTAGCTGCAGCTCTGCCACAAAGCAGCAATGTGCTGTTGGGCAAGTCATCTCTATTCCCAGGACCCGGGGCTCTTCGTTTGTAAGATGAGGGAGTTGGGACAAGTTGAACTCCAAGGTCTTTTTCTACTTGGGCAATTTGGAGTTCTCAGCAACTTCTCACCCTTGCCTCTACTTTCTCCTCTTTGTCAGCGCCTCTCCTTATTCTACCTCCCCATGCTTGGCACCTTTCTCTCCCTAATTCTCTTCTTCCTACCTTGAGCAAGCAATTCCCAGGAATCTTGGAGGGGGCCTCCTGAAATCTTAAGGTGAGTGTCCGCCCGCACCAGTTGCACCTAGGCCCATTATGAGCAAAGACAAGCTGGCTGGGAGGAGGGGGAGTTTATAGAAGGATGTTGATGTGGCTAACCACTGCCACTGCATCCATTCCAACTCTTAGCCACCTATGTAGGCTTTCTGAGATTGTAAATCTTTGCAGAAGTGCATAGGCTCACCTTTTTCTTGCTGATGGATTTGAACCACTGACTGTGCAGTTGGTGGCCCAACGCTTATGGAGGATAGGACTGGATGATCTCAAATTGTATGACTTTAGACCACTACAAGGATGACCCATCACAGCTATTCAATATGGAATTCAATCCTTGATTTACCGTAAAATGATTGAGAACTACAAGTGATTCTTTTGAAAGAGGATCTCCCTTAGCCACACCCCCTTGATCTATGGCCATCCCCTGACTGGGAGTTGGTGTAGGCATAGAACCTTGGCCACTGAGCAGAGTGGGTGGGGTGTTTATGTCTGTCCAGGATGCCATTTCAACACCGGAACCCCACCCTCCCCACCCAGGTTCTGGAGGAAATTGCCCAAAGGCAAAGTGAATGGAGAACAGAGTGAGGGGGCAGGGACAATGACTCTTGCCTCATAGTCCCGCACCTTCCCCCTTTGTCCCTCCTGTCTCCCTGGAGCTGACTCCAAGGTGCAGTACCAAGATCCTGCCCTAGGAGGCAGGGCACCAGGTTCTCTGGCCCTCCAGCCAGATGCGTGCGGTTGGGCACACTGTCTCATATTCTTGGAGCCTCTACGATCTGTCTGTCTCTTCCATTCACTGGAGACGGGACTAGAGAACCTCTGGGTGTAGGATATAGTCCAGGGAGTCATGAACTTGAAGGGATGGATGTCACATTCTTCCTGTAGTACTTCTAAAAACTCAAGATTCCTAGCGTCTGCCTGAGACCCACTGAATCAAATCCACAGGGGCTTGGAACAGGAATCAGCATTGTAATACCTTGGGAAACACTAAAAGAGGTCCAAATGTACGAATTCACTGAAAAGACCACCACCCCAAAAAGTAGACCTATAAACAAATCACCAGGATTCTCCTAGCTTTCAACCTATGAGCCAGGCAAGGCTGGCCTCTGGGCTGTTCTGATCTAAATACCACTCTCTTCTCATCAAATCCCCCTCTCCCCATAACAGAGACCTGAGAACTGATCAGGGGAGGCTCAAAAAGCTCACTGCTATTAAGTCAAAGCTGACTCACAGGGACCCTATAGGACTGGGTAGAACCAACCCTTTGGTTTCTGAGACTTTTCATCTTTAAGAGTAGGCAACCTCATCTTTCTCCTGAGTTGCTGCTGGTGGATTTGAACTGCCGGTTTTGTGGGTAGCAGCTCAGTGGGTAGCCCAGTAGGGTGAGGCAAAAGGTAGAGGAGAGGGTGTTGAGGACAACCTCAGAACAGCTCCAACCGGCTTTCTGTTGCAGTAGTCAGTTTGCCCCAGGCTTAAGGGGAAACAGTTTATATTTCCGTAGATGCTCAGGATGGGTGGTGGTCTATACACCAGGCATAGGTTCCTTCTGGGTCTTAGGAGCCTACCTCTTAGACGCTAGGGGGCTCACAGCCAGTGGGTTAGATCGGCAAGAAGGGTAAAGTCAGGGTTAGAATCAAACAACATCAGAGAAGATGCTGGAAGTAGGGAGATAAGGGGAAAGAGCCTGGGAGTAGCTAATCAGACAGAAATCTTCCCTTCTCTTTTCTTTTCCAACAAACAGCTCCAGCTTTCCAGGTGGACCTGCATTTTGAGGTCACACAACATCTTACTACCCCTGAATTGACATTGTCCTTCTCTTAGTCTTGAACAACCTGGATCAGGTAGGGCTGGGGCAATCTCCAGGAACTAACATCCATCCTTTCCCCTCACCTCCTGAAAGTCCTACCCAGAAATATTTGATCTCAATGCATGAGTGCTCATAGAAGGGTATCATCGGAGCTTCCTGCTTGCACAGAGAGTGTGAGGATCATTTCCAGAAAGATGCTACAGAGATGAAGGTTTTAGGCCTCAACTGCTGCCCAAGGGCTTTAACTTGCTTGGGTGTCGGGGGAGTGGTAGAAAGCAAGCTGCCTCTGGGTCTGTGCTCTGAAGCTCCTCAGACAACCTCTCCTGGTGTTAAGCGAGGGAGTGAAAGGATATGGAGGGATATGGAGGGGTCAGGAAACCTGAGGTATGAGATGGCGGGTGAGCAACCTCTTTAGGGAGATAAAGGCGAACCCGAGAGGTAGCGGTACAGAGAGACGCTCTAGAAAAGCAGAAGGGAAGGCCTACCTACCTACCTACCTACCTACCTACCTACCTACCTACCTACCTACCTACCGGAGAAGAGAGATTTGATCAGAGCAAGATTCCAACTCCCAGGGGGCATGTCTTACTCAGATCAGTATAAAGGGAACTTCGGGCCTTTGGGGACTAATGGCTAGATCATCCCAGCCTTCCCTTCCAATGCTTCCCAGCCCCTTACACCTCAAGCTGCCGGAAGTCCCAGTTGGGAAGGAACCACCCTGGAGGTTGAACATCCTCTCCCTGCCGAGTCTAGCTGATCCAGACTGCCCCTGGGTCCAGAGAAGAGATGGGCAAAGGTCAGAACTCAGCAGCCTCACCAGCTCACCTCCTCATTGTGCTCCGGAGAACACTGAGCCATCCAGGCATCCAGGGTCCCCGGTTCCTCAGCATCCCCAGACCCTCCCCAGTGGGCCCAACAGGGCAGGGTCATGGCATGGAGTGGAGGGGTGGAGGGTGCCATACGCCGGGGGTGATCTAGCAGCGACTCCCCAGCAGGCAGCCTGTTCAAGGGTCCATCTGGGCCATTCTTCAGCCCCTCAAAGCTTCCTCAGGGAACTCCTGTTTGGTCCCTGCCTACACCCTCCCACCCCGCAGGATCTTCCCATTCAAGAAACCATCATCAAGGTCTACTCCCAGAGGAGTTCCCAAACATGTCAAATTTCTAAACCAAGGGCAGCCTGGGAAAGCCCGAGATCTGGAAATGTACCGAAAGGTGGTTCTGTCCTCCCTCCATCGCCTTTCCACCGCCCTCCCCAGATCTCACTGGAATCCCCCCCTCCCAACCCAGCCCTTAGCACCTGTGGCACAGTCCAAGGGAGATGAGGCTCCGGGTGTTGTCTCCGAGGAGGCTGGGCCTGGGCTGACACCTCCTGGGTGAGGATTCCTCACTACCTCTAAGAACCCGGCAGGGCCATGCCCCGCCCCCAGGCCATGTCTGAGTGCCGAGTGCGGTGCGGGGCAGAGCCTGAGACTGGGCCAGAGGAGCCGGGGCAGGCGCACCAGCCTCTGCTCTGAAGCCCTGGGCCTGAGTCCTTGGGTGCTTCCTCCAACCCTCCCCTTTCCCGTGGCCCTCCTCTCCTCCTGCCCCTTCTGGCCAAGAGAGGAAACTTGAGCCCAGTGTGGTTTTCTGCCCACACTCCCGCCCCCACCTTGCTCCTGGCCAGCGGGGGGCACACATGGCTCCCAGCCTCTAGGAGCCTTCCCTTTGAGCCTTTGACTCTGACCAGGTCCCTGTGTCTTCCGGGCATGTTCCGAGTCCCAGCCGGATGGTCCATTCAAAAGTAACCTCTAAACTTTATACGGGTGGTAGCCTCCTTCCCACTGCCTCCTTGGCTCTCTTGGAGACAGGGAAACTGAGTCATAGCACAGGGGTGTGCAGCTGGCGATAAGAAGAAAACTGGGTGTCTAGCTTCCCAGCTGTTCAGGAAGATGGGTGCGTCGGGAGCAGGCTACATTTAAGGAGCTTCTGTAGGCTCTGGAGAAAGGGTAAGGGAGTTATGGGAGGGGGTGGGGGCGGAGGCAGCTGTGGCTTTGATGTTTCCTTTCACCTGTAGCCTTCTCCCCTCCCCCCAGCCTCTGATGTCCTAGGACAAAGGCCTCTTTCTTGGCCAGGTTCTTAGTCAGTGAGTGAGGGGAGTTGGGTGGAGAGGCACCCAGGAGGGAGAATGTTCATCTCCCTTAAAGGGGCCCCAGGTGCCCTCTGGTCCCCTCTCTTGCAGGAAAAGGCACCCCCTCAGATGGTAGTCACACACCTCCGGGGTTGCCTAGGACAAGTGCTAGGACATCAGGTGACGCCCAGGTACACACAGCAGCTGTCACTCAATCATCCCTTTGCCTCGAGTCATAGAAGCCAAGCAAGCCCCGGGCCAGAGTTCTCTCCGGAGACTAGGCGTGAAGGTGAGGCTTGCTTCCTCCTAGCTCTTAGTGGCTTTCAATCCTAGGGAAAGTCCTTTCTCATGTCTAGCCCCAATACCTGCAGCAGCGAGTTATACTTTATCTCTGCTCTCCCCCTCATCTGGTGTTTAAGTTAAACCAGAAACACTGAAAGACAGGAGAGGCAGACAGACGCCACTCCAAGCAAGGCTGGCCCTTAGCCAACAAGCCCTGACATGATTGTGCGCACGGTTGAAACAGTACAAATCTTCTGTCCCAGTTGATAAAGAGCAGCAGCTGCCCTCAGAAAAATTAAACACTTGTTCATCAAAAAGACTTTCCTGAAAAACTGAGAAGACAAGCTACCTACTGGGAGAAGAGCTTCAGAAACCATATATCTGTCAAGAAACTAATAACCAAAATATATCTAAAACTTCAACAACTTGACAACAAAAAGACGAATAACCCAGTTATAAAATGAACAAAGAACTTGAATAGACATTTTACCAAAGAGGATATTCAAATGACCACTAAACATGAAAAGAGGCACATCATCATTAGCTATCAGAAAGATGCAGTTTGGAAACTGATTGCAGTGGCAATTGTACGATACTGCTTGACGCAATTGAGCTATGGAATGATATATGTATCAACTCCTAATTAATAATGTTAAAATAAATTTTATTTTTTTTAATTTAAAAAAAAAATAAATTTTAAAAGAAAGATGCAAAGCAGACCCAAGGCTCTACAATGTCATTGCTGTGGTGGCACCATCCAGTGTGCATTTGACTGCTTATTTCAAGGTCAAAGGTTCAAATCCACCAGCCTCTCTTTGGGGAGAAAGATGAGGCTACCTGTTCCCCTCAAGATGTACAGGCTTGGAACCCCTTCATAGGGTCTCTGTAAGTCAGAATCGACGTGATGGCAGTGGTTTTTCGGTCCACTTGTATAAAAAGGCAATTCTATGAAGACCAAAGTTTGTTCGTGATTTCCAGGTATAGAAAAGAAGGGTACAAGACGGTTAAATGGTGATGAAACAATAGTAAGGGTAGGGTTCACAGCTGCTTCCTGTAATTGTCAGTAAGTACACCTGTAAAATCTTGAATTAGCAAACATTGTCTCGTAGCTTTCTCGACAACAGTGGCCAAAAAAAAGTAGCTACTGAACTTGTCCAAACACTTCGGGGGATTTGGTTCCTGCGGGTGGAGTTTTCAGGATCATGGTTTCATGGGATGTTCCAGTCAATAGGCCTTATAACGTGTCTTGTGCTCCTGTTCCTATAAGTTTCCAAACGCTTGCAAGCAGCCCTCTCAATCATAGCAACTGATACCGAGTGGGGAAATGCAGAACAGCATTGAAAATCCTCACGGACCCTAGAGTTTCTGGAGCCAGGCCCTGACATCATGTTGAATTTTTAGTCAGATAGGAAGAGGAGGGCAAGAGAGGGAAGATGAAGCAATGAGCTAGACTGTTGACAGGTGAAATGGAAGTTCGTAGACCAAAAGACAGAGAAAAGAAATCAAGGAGTGGGTGAAGGGTAAACTATTGGG
>NW_022111304.1:1792068-1794834 GCF_000313985.2 Echinops telfairi | reverse complement strand
AAGCAATGAGCTAGACTGTTGACAGGTGAAATGGAAGTTCGTAGTCCAAAAGACAGAGAAAAGAAATCAAGGAGTGGGTGAAGGGTAAACTATTGGGGGGGGGGAGAGGTTGATTCATAGTTTGGACTGTTTATAAAAATAATTAATTGGGATTTCATACATATATAATATCATTCCATACTTTAATCACATCAAGTAAAATTGTACAATTGCTACCACAAGTTTAAACCATTGAATTCGAAGATGATGATGACTTGAAATGTGTAACCCTCCCCTGTTGATACCAAATTTATAATAAAATATTATTAAGTACCAGTGTATATACAGATATCTCCCCTGAAGTGTAGTTAATATCAAATGATAGTCATTTTTAAAAATTTTTTGTCAGGTCTGAAAGGGTTGTATGCTTTCAGCATATTTATTCAGTCTGTATGCCGAGCAAACAGTCCAAGAAGCTGGGCTCCATAAAGAAAAATATGGCATTAGGTGTAGAGAAAAAAACTCATTAACAACCTGCAGATGACACTTGCTTGCTGAAAGCAAAGAGAATTTGAAGCACTTACTAAAGACGGTCCAAGACTATAGCCTTCCATATAGATTAATTATACTTCAACACAAAGAAAACAGAAATCCTCTTAGCTGCGCCAATAAGCAACATCATGATAAACAGAAAAGATTGAAGTCGAGATTTCATTTTACGTGGATCGACACTTAAAGTCCACTGAAGCAGCCGTCAAGAAGTCATCAGATGTCTTGAGAAGTCTTCTGCGAAATTCCTCTTGAAAATATTGAAGAGCAAAGAGGTCTCTCTGGGGACTAAGGCCAAGAGGCCTTGACATGACGTGACCATGGGCTTGGCAGAGGGAGCCTCTTCTTCAGTCCTAGGACACGATGACTTCATTGCACGTTACATGTAGGTTCAGAATTTCTACTAAATGACCAGGGCTTGAATCTGACTCACATTCTTGGGGAATTCAGGTATCGCTCTCTCTCAAAATGGATGAAGGGTGATAGTAGTCATACCTGTGACTGATTAAATGATTACATCAAGTTATAGTTCGGCAATAAACATTCATCAAATGAAAACTACCAGTTTGTAGTACTGCAGATACAATGATGGCTAGTGGTCATTTAGCCAATATGTATCGATATGTCTACTCTGTTTCTTACTCCAGGAAAGCAAAGCTAGAACAAGACATGGTCCAAGTCTTCCATCAGAGCCTAAGCAGGGGGTTACATTAATTAAAGTCTATGTTAAGTATTGTGGAACAGAGGAAGAAATAAATCCTGCCTAGTGAAGGTCAAGGAACACTTCGCAGAGGAGGTGAGGATCGGCCTGGGCTGTAGAGAATGAGTAGGCATTCACTAGGCGGAAAAAGGATGGAGAAAGAGTAATCCAAACAAAGGTGAGAAAGCACAAAAGCATTAAAGAGATGGGATGTGCTTGAAGAGAAGTCTGGAGCTGGAGTGTAGTGGTACAAATGTTTACAGCCCTCAAGCTGCCAACCAAACAGTCACAAGTGCGAGCCTACCCAGCAGCTTGTTGGGAGAAAAGTCCTGAAGATCTGCTCCTGTGCAGATTTACAGCCTAGGAAACCCCTCTACGGGGCAGTTCCACTCTGTGCTACAGGGTCAGGAGCTGCAATTGGCTCCCTGGCACCCAACAACCGATTGTAGAAAGCCAGGCTGGGAAGATGGTTGCATCTCACCCTGAAGGCGATGGAGATCAACTGAAATGTTTGAAACCGTTTACGACTTATTTGGGGGACCTTGCAGAGTTATGTAAGGCGAATGAAGTAAACAGACAGCCTTCACTTAGTCCACTGCCTAGGAGGAGGTTGCCTTCCCTTGCCCCCTCCCCTCCTGTAGGAAGAGGCCCTTACTGTGGTTCCCAGGACGTGTCCTGCCTTTACAACCCCCAGAGGAGGGGGTAGTCCCTTTTGACCCCTCTCAGGTCACTGAGGTTCAAAGTCAACTCTCATCTAATGGCAAGTGTCCTTTTTGCAGGGGATCAGAAGCCTAAATGCCAGCCTGAATGGGTAGCACAGTGTCTGGGGCTTGATGAGGAAAGGATGCCTCACTTTTCCCAATCCCAAGATCCTCCGATTTCAACAAAAGTAGCACTGGTAGAATATGGGTGGGGAAACTCAGCTGCAAGCATTTAGAATTCTACCACTCTCCATTTCTGCTGCTCACCACGTCCTGAAAGGCTGAACTGTTACCCCTGCTCAAAGCTGTCGTCCCCACCCTCACTCCCACAACGCGTGTGCACACCACCACCAGCCTCAGGTCAAGCCACAGGCCATGTTGCCAAACACCCCACAGGGTTATGCAACCAGCTTCCCCGAGAAGGGTGGAGAGCACAGAGGTGGAACCAGGGGAGGGCCGTGGGTCCCAGAGGGAGCTGGGTGCCTTGCCTGCTTGTCTGCTGGTCTGACCACAGTGGCCCCAGGGGGCGGGGGCAGGGTTGGCCCTTTATCAGTGCCCTGCAGGGTTGCACCCGCCACCCCCTGGCTTCCTCTCTCAACAGACGGAAAAGGGAGGTAGCCACAGGGGGTAAGGGGAGGGCTGGTTATCCTAGGCAGCAGAGCCAGGCGGTTGCCCGGATGGCTGAGGGAGGTTGTAGAGGGGGTCTGCACCCAGGAATAGCAAGGTCGCTCTTTCCAAAGTAAGAGGGGAGGTAAACTGAGGACAGACCTCCTGAGCCACCCACTGGCTTTTCCTATCTTTTAGTTTGAGTAAAGATGGAATTGGTTTAGTTTTTTG
>NW_022111304.1:1781043-1790736 GCF_000313985.2 Echinops telfairi | reverse complement strand
ATAGTTTATCCAGGTATGCTCCCTTCTTGATTCGCTCTGGTTTTTTTGGGAGGGGGATTGGGGGTTCAGACTGCCTTGCTTCCCCACCATGTGACCCCAGCAATGTCCTCTGTGTCAGGGTGTCCAGTAAGGGACAATGTGACACGTGCTGCTATTGGTTGCACAGTCCCCTCTCTGCCCCTTTAGCTCCCCCGCAGGAGCCTGGTGTGCCAGCATGGGGTCCGGTATGGCTCTCTCTTTCTCTTCCTCTGTCCCAGCCTGCCTCCGTGTGGGTGTGGCATGCTGGCCCCTCTCCCCAACTTGTAGGTTCAGTTCTGCTCTCCGCCACACCCACTTTTGTTGTAGTTTTGGAGGAAAGCAGTTCTTTTTCTCATATCAAAATGCTCAGAGGATTAACTCAGGAGTTGAAGAAAGAATGAGCCCCAATTTCAGACTAAAAAGAACTTTGAGCTCATTCACTTTAGGGCTTGCAAGAGTCCAGGGGGTTGGGTAGAACTGAGGTTTTCAGCCCTTTGTATCTAAGAGATATGGTTTGCTAGCAATGCCCTGGAGAAGGACTCGGGCCACAAAGGATGAATGAAGACCGATAGAGGAGTCCAGAATAGCCCAGGTGAAGCAATCCCCAGGACTGAATCTAGAAAAAATTGCAGGATACAGTAGAATGAAGAACAAATCTTGAATCTTAAAATCTGGGCTTCCCTCTTGGTCTAACTCTTACTGTCTAGGTAACCTTTGGAAACTCAATCTTTCTGAGCTCTGTTTCCTCACCGAACAACAACAAAAAATGATTATTATTTTATTATTATGTCTACTTCATAGAATGGCTGGATACGATGGGGTAATCAATCTGAAAGTGGATCTGTTAAGATTAGGTCATGAAAGCTTAGAAACCCAAAGGCCAGAGCACCTCAAAGGCTGAGGAATTGAGACCAACCCCTGGGGACTCTGGGAGTCCTAATGGCATAGTTAGTTACACATTGGGCTACTAACCACAAGTTCAGCAGTTCGAAACCATCGGCTCTGTGGGTGAAAGAAGAGGCTGACTGCTCCTTTAAAGATTTACAGTTGGGGAACCGATTACAAGGGTCTACACATAACCTCCTCCCTGGGGGACCAACAACAGAAAAGTGGGTGAAAGGAGATGTCGGACAGTGTAACACATGACAAAATAATAACAATTTATAAATTATCAAGGGTTCATGAGGGAGGAGGGAGCAGGGAGGGAGGGGGAAAATGAGGAGCTGATACCAAGGGCTCAAATAGAAAGCAAATGTTTGAGAATGATGAGGGCCACGAATGTACAAATGTGCTTGACACAATGGATGGATGGATGGATTGTGATAAGCATTGTACGAGACCCCCATACAATACAATTTAAAGAAGAGGAAAAAAGATCTACAGTCTCAGAAACCCACGGGAGCAGAGCTATACTGTCCTAAAGAGTTATGGTGAGTCAGAGCTGACTTGATGTGAGTCTGGTTTTGATTTATAGGGAATCCAGATGTTGGCAACGAGATGCTTGGACCAGAAGTGAAGAACTGAGGTGAATAGTTGATTCAGAGAGGGGAACAGGGTTAGGACACAACAGGGGCCCGTGGGGGTCTAGACTTCCAGGAACCAATTGTCAGGCCATGGCTCTCCCACCCCCAAGCACGGTTGGGTGGGGTCACCTCTAACCATAGAATGGGCACGGTGCCAGCCTCAAAGGCTGCAGGCACCTTCCAGGAACCCTACGGCCATCACCCCACCCCACACTGTTGCAATCCTCCACAGTGGGTGGAGCTGTGTAGGAAATCCTACCTCTGCTCATTAGCGGATGGGAGGCAGGATGCCTTGCCCCTTTTCACAAGCAGCCTGCTCACGCCAGCCTCCATCTCTGTTCTGCTCTTCTCTCCCTGGAATGCCCTCCTAGGTCTTTTCTATCAGTCTGAGGCAATCCAGAATGGACAGAAGATTGTGAGTTTGAATCTCCGCTCAGTGTAGACCTGGCAGTGTAGACTCAGACACATAATTTAACCTTAGATCTCAGATTCCCCGTGGTAATCCAGATACCAGTTGTTATTAGGGACCCAATGAGACCATTGTGTTGTGTTCAGTAGTATGCTCCGTTTTACCTCCAGGTTTCTAATACCCACTGCCATGGCTACACAGAACTGACAGGATTCATGATCCAAGGGTTTATTAAAGAAGTTGACAAGATGTAACACAAGTGAGAAATGTTCAGGATACCGTTATTCTTCAGGATATATGACAAAGTGCTTTCGGGTCTGCTAATAGATGCTCAAAGGGCATACCCCTCGGCTGTCTGTCAGCCTCCCACCAGAGAAGGCATTGAGCTCAAGCTCCCAGGGGTCAGCAATCCCAGTTTCCCCAGTTAAATGTCCAGAGGCCCCCGGGCCTCCCACCAGTCAGTCTCCTGGGGCTCAAAAGCTCTCAGCTTCACTTGCTCCCTGGGCTGACTGCTTCCTGTCACAGCTGTCTTCTGGATTCAGGAGGTTCACCACCCGGGATCCGGGGTCCAGAGGACACAATCCACTCCTGGCCCTTGCTGATAATGAGATCCTTCCTCCTACTTCTCAGAGGGCTCCCTTACACAGCAAGATGGCATTCCAGGGAATCATGTTAAAAATTACTCACAGATGAATCCTATCAAGATCCCCCCTCCCCGCTCAAATTTCTTACCAGACCCACGCAGGACAAGGTCACTGGGTGGGAGTTAGAGACTTTAGAAGAAGCAAATTACATAATCCACTGCCGGCAACAATGTTACAGCGATTGTACAAACAGTTCATTAATGTTGCTTCCCTTCCTCTGATCCACTCTCCAAGGCCCAGCTCAGGGCAAGGAAGTGCTCTCACTGTTACACGTTTGCTGGCCACTTCAGCTCGTACATGTAATTTTTTTTTCTCCTTATACAATTAGATATGTACCAGAGAATTAAGGACTGCATTAAATACTTTCTTTCCTTATTAGCTAAGCCATGTAATACATCCTACTTCTGACTGTTGAGGGACTCGACAGGACGTGGAGTTCCTGAGGCTGGAATTCTCTCTGGAGACGGATGGCCTGGTGGACAGACATGCCAACCCTTCAGTGAGCAGCCCAATGTTTTGCCCCCCCGTGTCAGCAGGGCATCATTCTACTCGTGATGGTATGAACTATGTTTTAAAAGACTTGACTCAGGCACAATGGCTTAACAGTTGTCGAGAGCATACGTTTAAGTGTCAGAAATACCTATGCTCAAGTGTTCGCTCTGACATTCAATAGCATGCAGTAGTGCCAGGATGCGGGGTGGGGAGAAGAGGGCCTAGACTTGTTTAATCTCTCCATGCCTAACTTTCACTACTTGTAATGTGGAAATAATAGTAGTAGTTATCTCGCAGAATTCTTGTCAGAATGTTGTTTACTTTGCAAGTAACTTTTATGAATGTTTTAAATTTACAATACGATTGGTGGCTTTATTCCTCCATCTCTAGGGATACAGGGCAGCAGCAGTCAGATAAGTCTAATTCATTCGGCTCCAGCCACAGCTCTGGAAGCTCAGTGACCTGGTCCAGTCCCAGCTCCACCACCAGCGACATGGGCACCGCCTCATTCACGGGGTCTGAATTAATGACAGCTGGGCTTTGGGCAACCACAGAAGGAGAGAGTGATTCCGCCCAGAGCCCCAGAGCCCCAGTTTGGCAGGGACCCTGCTCCCTCCAGTTGACCTGGGATAGAGTGGAGGAGTGGCCATCCCTTGATATCGGTTATTAAGTTTCTGCAGCTGCATACAGGCCAGGAGGTGTGGGGCAGGGTGCAGGTTGAAGGGTGTGGGCCTAGTGGGAGGTGTGGTGGTCAGAGAGCTTATTGGAGGTGGAGAGCCAGAGGTAATAGTGGGCGCCTCACTGGCCTGGGGCCCATTTGAGGCTGCCCCAGGGTAGTGCAGAGTGGTCTTTCACTCCCAGGTTAGGGTGAGCCAGAGAGCTCATCCTCCTTCATGGTGTGGTGCCACCATTGACATCAAGTGCAGGCCTCCACATAGTTGGCATTTCAGAGCCTTGGCAGAGGTTGTATGAATTGGCGGGTGCTGATGCCGCCCAGGGGGCAGTTGCGCAAAGTTAACAGCAGTTGAAAGTGACAGGTCTAGGATTACACCTCTGTCTCCCTCCCTCCGAGCTCCGGGCATGAACCCCACTAGGCAAGGGTTCCACTCCACAATTGTTTTTGATTTTTTTAAAATAGGTATAGTTTGTTGGTGGCTGAGTGCCTGGGACATAGTGGGCACTTTCAGATAGTATATTTATGGGACCTATATTTATTATTACATTTTTAATCACTTTATTGGGGGCTCGTACAACTCTTATCAAAATCCATACATCCATCCCTCAATTGTATGTCAAGCACATTTGTACATTTGTTGCCATCATCATTCTCAAAACATTTGCTTTCTATATTTATTATTAAATTTGAGCCGGGCGCTGTTGTTTCTAACTCTTTTGGTCAAGAAATTCGCTTGCTATAATGTGCACATTGCCCTTGTTTCCTAAGAGGGAGATTACGTTTCTAGCAGGGTTTTGACCTAGAATTTTTCTCGTTGTAGTTATGACTCCAGTCTGCCCACATTTGACACATTTGGGCCCGTTCTGGTGTCACTTTCAAGGGGCCAGGACTGAAGGACTGGTTTGAAGCCCTGGTTGAAGGCCACTCAAGCACACAGTAGCCACCACAAAGGACGCGGACATGCCAGGACTTACGAAGATGACAGGGGCCTGGGCAGCATTCCATTCTGCTGAACGAGAAGTTGTCATGAATTGGGAGTTGTCTTCACAGCAACCAACAACGGTAACATCATTTGAGAATATTAAGGTCATTAAAGTGTGATCTTTGCCTTTGGGCATTCGCGGTCTAATAATAGCACAGACACATGTTGAAACATAGAAGGAGGTGGCTGGGGAAAAGAAGATGGACAGTAGGCTCTGTGTCAGGGGAAACTTCAGGGTGGAAGGACCCTTCAACGAGTCTAGATAGATGGATGCATCTGAGATTTAGGAAGCAAAAATGGGAGGGTGGTGGGGGCAGCACTCCCGGCAGGAGAAACAATAAAGGCAGAGCTATGGGGGTGGGATGGATTCTAGAACATTTGATCAGTTACGCTATCTGAGAGCCCTGGGCTGTGAAGGAGGTCTAAGTGGGGAGGACATTGTCTGCAGTTTCTTGAGACAGCAGATAGGTCAGGGTGACCAGAAGGCAGGGCGATTCCCTGGCAGGAGGACAGTTCTTGCCAACATTCTCTGCTAGCACCTCGGTTAGGCTGGAAGGACCTACTGGGGAAAACTCATGACTGAAGTACTTCCAGCTTCTAGAAGTAACCCTCTTGCCCTAAACGAATGAGGGAGAATCCTACAGTTCTCCTAAGGGTGGTGGTCCCAGCCGCTCTGTTTCTCTTAGTCTCCGTGCAAGACACAGGATAAATGAAAGCTCAAACTCCCTGTTATAGAGTCAGTGCTGACTTATGGTAACCCCCTGTGGGTTTCTTAGACTGTAACTGCGACAGGAGTGGAAAGCCCACTCCTTCTCCCAGGGGGCTGCCAGTGGTCTCCAACCACTAACCATTCAGTTTGCAGCCCAGCACATAACCCCCACACCACCAGCACTTACCAGATTTACCCAGATCAGAGAGGAGAGGTATTGCGGTTTATCCCAGTGCCTCGGGGCCCCATCCCATATTCTTGTGTCTAAAGTGCTTCCCCATAAGGCTGTCTCCACAGCACAGCCTCACCTCACCCTGCCTGTTGGCAGTTCTCATTTGTGCTTTCTCCAGTTGCAGGCCAAGCATAAGCCTATCACTGGCTTGCTGCTGCCTCTGGCCATGTGTTCCCCAAGGAAGTCACCTGTCAGAGCAGGAGACAGCCAGGACGAGGAAGGTGTAAGGCTCCTGGCCTCACCGTCCTCAACTATCCACTTTCCCTTTGGAGAGAGAAGAGACAGAAAGGAACGGCAGAGGCCCACGCCGAGGACTGGTGGCTCAGCCGCCCAGACAGGAGAAGAAACGCAGACCCCATTGCTCCTTTGACTCCGCGGAGTCGATTTTGATTCACAGCGACCGCATAGGGCAGAGGGAAGTCCCCCTCTCAGGTTTCCAAAGCTGTGCCCTGAACAGAAGCCAGCTGCTTCATCTTCTTCCCAGGGACCCGCTGGGGGGCTGGAACTGCCAACCCTGCAATTAGCAGCCAAGTGCTTAATGTTTGTGTTCCGGAGAGAAGAGGAAGAAAGAAGAAATTAGGAAAAATCCAAGATGGGAAGAAAACGTTGGAACAATTCAACAAAAAGAAATGCCTCCGCTATGTTCATTTTCAGGATCTCGTGACTGCCTTCTGCCTTTCCTTCTCCGACCCTGACATCGTTCTTCTGCCATCCAGGAGTCTCTGGGTTACATAATTAATCACCGCGCTGCTAGCCGAAACTTGGTGGTTCAAACCCACCCAGGGGCACCTCAGAAGAAAGGCCTGGCAACCTACTTCCAAATGATCACAACTTAAAAACTCCTATCTGGCAGTTTTACCTGGTCCACACAGCGTCACCATCAGTCAGGGACCCACTCTGACAAATGGCTTGCCTTTTTGAGTTTACACTAATACTTTCTTCTATCACTCAAATATCCTTCTTCCTCCCACCAGGACCTCGAACCCCATTGGTTGCTGCTGCTGCTGTTGTCGAGTCTGTTCTGAATCGCAGTGACCCTAGGTCCAATGGAACGAAACACTGCCCATTCTTGCTCGATCCTCACAATTGGTCAATTGGAGCCCATCGTTGCAGTCAGTCCATCTCCTTGTGGGTCTTCCTCTTCTTTCCTGACCCTGCACTGTATCACACATGATGTCCTCCGGTGACTGGTCCCTCCTAGTAACATGCCACAGTATGAGAGACCGAGTCTTGTCATCCTTGGTTCCAAGGAGCAATCCGACTATACTGCTTCCAAGACCGACTTGTTTGTTCTTCTGGCAGCCTATGGCTCAGTCAGTAGTCTTTGCTAACTGTAGAAGGTGACCAGAGTTTAACGTTGGGAAAGCAGGACACCAGCGGGACCCCATTGATAAAACTCATATCCCGGTGAAATAGCCACATGGCAGCCAAAAACCGTATAGTCTCCTCCCCGAGACTCTTCTGTAAAGGGATGTCCGATTGCCCACAGATGGGCTTTGGGTCTCCAATCTGCACAATGATTCACATTCACAATGATATGATTATTTTGTTCTGGGTTTTTGATACCTGCATTTTGATACCTTGACGTGCATTCTTTCCAAAAATCGGGACTTTTTAAAAACGCGGGACACGGGACTAAGTGTTAAAAATTGGTACTGTCCCACCCAAAGCGGGACGTCTGGTCACCTTTTATGCTAACACCATAATTCGAATGCATCCAGTCTTCTTCAGTCAGCTATATTCCTTGCCCAGTTTTTGCATATGAGGTGATTAAAAATACCACGATTTGGGCCTGGCGTACCTTAAGTCCACAAAGTGAGATCTGTGTGCTTTAACCCGTTATAGTTGTATTTATTTAAAACGTTTTATTGTGATTTAGGTGAAGGTTTACAGGACAGATCATGAGGTTTACATTCAGCAGTTTATACAGATTTTGTTTCAACTAACTCATCCATTTTTTAAAAAAAATCATTTTGTTGGGGGCTCATACAACTCTTATCACAATCCATCCATTCATGGTGTCAAGCACATTTGTACATCTGTTGCCATCATCATTCTCAAAATGTTTTCTTCCTACTTGAGCCCGTGGTATCAGCTCCTCATTTTTCCCTTACCTCCCCATGCCTCCTCCCTCACGAACCCTTGATAATTTATAAATTATTATTATGTTGTCATGTGTTACACTGTCTGACATCTCCCTTCACACACTTTCCTGTTGTTCATCCCCTAGGGAGGGGGTTATCCGTAGATCATTGTGATCAGTTCCCCCGTTCTCCTCTCACCTTCTCCTTACCCTGGTATGGCTACTCTCATTATTGGTCCTGATGGGTTTATCTGTCCTGGATTCCCTGTGTTTCCACCTCTTATCTGTACCCATGTACATGCTCTGGTCTAGCCATATTTGTAAGGTAGAATTGGGAACATGATCGTGGGGGGAAGGAAGCATTAAAGAATTAGAGGAAAGTTGTATGTTTCATCAGTGCTATACTGCACCCTGACTGGCTAGTCTCCTCCCCGAGACTCTTCTGTAAAGGGATGTCCGATTGCCCACAGATGGGCTTTGGGTCTCCAATCTGCACAATGATTCACATTCACAATGATATGATTATTTTGTTCTGGGTTTTTGATACCTGATCGCATCAATCCCTCATGATCACACAGGTTGATGTGCTTCTTCCATGTGGATGTTGTTGATTCTCAGCTAGATGGCTGCTTGTTTATCTTCAGGCCTTTAAGACCCCAGATGCTATATCTTTTGATAGACTGGCACCATCAGCTTTCTTCACCACATTTGCTTATGCACCCACTTTGTCTGCAGCGATCCTGTCGGGAAGGTGAGCATCATGGAATGCCAGTTTAATAGAAGAAAGTATTCTTGCATTGAGGGAGTACTTGATTGGAGGCCCAATGTCCTTCTGCTACCTTAATACTAAACCTATACATGTATGTATATAGATCTATTTCCCCATCATAATATATAAATATATTTACCTATGTACATGCCTTTATCTAGACCTCTATAAATGCCCTTTGCCTCCAGCTCTTTTCTCTATTTCCTTTGACTTTTCTCTTGTCCCACTGTCATGCTCAGCCTTCATTTGGGTTTCAGTAATTCCTGTCGGTTACATTGCCCTTGATCAAGCCCTACCAGGCCTCCTACACCCTCCTCACCATCAACTTTGGATCACTTGTTGTTCCCTTGTCCCTGGGTTTGTTAACACCCACTTCCTTTCTCCTGCCTCCCCCTCTCCCATGTCCCCACAGAACTGTAGGTCCTGTTGTTTTCTCCTCCAGATTGTTTATTCTGTATATCTTATCTAGCTGGACCTGCAGAGATAATAATATGCACAAATAACAAGACAGCAAAACAAAGCAACAACAAAAAACAATGACAAAAAAAAGGAAAGCCTGTAAATAGTCCCAGATCTGTTTGTTGACCTTTAGTAGTGTTTTCTAGTCAAATCTAATGGGGTGCCAAGCCCTGGCCCCAAAGTCTACTTTTGCTATTCCCTTGGGACTTCCTTGCTCTGCTCCCCTTGCTGTTCTGTATCACACCCTTAGCCTTTTGCCTCTGTGTGGTGGGGTCAGATGGGGTGCAATTCCCTCACTGTGTCTCCAGTGTTGTCCCCTGTAGGGCTATGGGTCAGTGAGGGATGTTGTGTCTCACAGTGGGGCCGGCCATACGGTCTTCTCTGTGCTTTGGCTGTTCTGAGCGGGAATATCGTCATCAAGGCTTGTGGGCCAGGATTGGTGGGCCAGGATGTGCTCCACTCCCTCTTCCTCCCCTTCATTTGCTCCCTTGTGCTCTGATCAGATATGCCCCTCTCCCTGAGCTGTAGCTTCAATGCTGTCCTCTGAAGTAAATTCTTCTGGGGGAGGGGCGGCTGTCCACATATCAACTTATCTATTTGAATCTCTCAAATATGCCATCACCAATCCTACTTTTCTTAACACTTCAAAGAGATCTGATGCATTTGATTTGCCCAAACCACTGTCACTACTTTGATT
>NW_022111304.1:1773857-1778269 GCF_000313985.2 Echinops telfairi | reverse complement strand
GCCAAGCCCTGACCCCAAAGTCCACCTTCGGCTTTCCCTGGGGACTTCGCCGCTCCATTCCCTTGATGTTCTGTTGCACCCTCTCAGTGTTTTGCCTCGGTGTGGCAGGATCAGATCGGGCGCAATTCCCACATTGTGTCTTCAGTGGTGTCCCCTGTATTTTCTGCTTTCTGTATTATTGGGGCTTATCTCTGTTTTACTTTGTTATTGTTTTCAGTATGTTTTTCTATATATGAAATCCAGGAGAGATCAAACTATAGAGACAGTAACTGGATTAATGGTTTCTTGTTGGGGAGGTTGGGGAGAAATGGGGAGCTGATAACAATGAGTTATCAGCAAGAAAGATAAAGTTCCAAAATTGATTGCGGTAATGTTCGTACATCTTTTTTTTGGTACAGCTCTTTTTAACATGATTGAACTACTGAATTGTATGATATGTGGATTATGTGCCAATAAAACTATTTTTAAAAAATTAGAGATGAAACGTATTTCCCCAGAAAATCTGTAGCTATATTAATATCAGACAACTATAAATTCAGACATAAAACATTATTACTAGGGTTAATGCTTTTTTAAATTATCTTTTTTTGGGTTGTTTTGAAAGTGTTCGTCTCATTTTTAAAAACATTTTTTAAAAGGTTTTTATTTGTTATAAATTAGGTGGGGATTGAGATTTCAGATCATCAACAGTTCCTGGCGTTCTCAAACTATGGCCCGCGGGCCATATGCGGCCCATCGAGGTCATTTATCCAGCCCGCCCGATGTTTTTGCCCCATTTGTTTTTTTACTTCAAAATAAGATATGTGCAGTGTGCATAGGAATTTGTTCATAGTTCTTTTTAAAACTATAATCCGGCCCTCCAATGGGTCTGAGGGACAGTGAACTGGCCCTCTGTTTAAAAAGTTTGAGGACGCCTGGTTTAAGCTACTAGTCCACCCCCGCACCCCTCAACCCCCTTACCTTGAAGTTTTCCCTTTCCCCACTCCTTGATTTCTTTTCTCCCTCTTCCTTTTCTCCCAGGTTAATACCTGTCAGCAGTCTCATCCTTTGCTGTATCTCCCCTCCCTTGTCCATACCCTCTTGGCAAGATCCAAAGCTTGTTCCCTTTGGAATGAAAGTCTTCCTTTTGTTTTTGTTTGTGGTTTGTTTGTTTTCTCCTATAACAATAGAAAGCAAGTAGAAAGAAGAAAATGTTATAAAATAGATTGTGGTGATGATTGTACAACTCTCCTTAATGTAATCGAGCTATTGAATTGTATGTTATGTGAATTATATGCCAACAAAACTGTTGTTTTTCTTAATCCATCCACTCTCCTTCACATCAAGCACTATAAACTTGAAGATATTTTTTACTTTCTTACCCCTCTTCTCCTCTACTGAACTCTCTTGGAAAAAACAAGTAAAGTACCTTCTCGGAATATTTACCTGAGCAGCTAAGCCTTGATGGAGAAATGTCTCAGAATTTTGTTGTCTAGGATCACTTTAATTGTCTGCTGAGAACATTTACAGCTGCCAATAATACTGCACTTTTTTGGTTGGTTTGCTCACCTGGCAATTTCTTTTCTACTTTGCACAGTAGCTGTCTTATACTTTTTCCCTTCTACAATCTCCAACACTCCCCTTTCCCTGCCTTCTCAGCAGAAGACCTTGCCTCATGTTTCATTGGTAAGGCACCTTGGAAGAAAGGTCTGGCAATCTACTCTTTTTTGAACATTGTATTGAGGGCTCTTACAGCTATTGTAACAATGCATACATCAATTGCATCAAGCACATTTGTACATCTGCTGCCAAGCAATCTACTTCTTTAAGACACAAAACCAAAAAGGTTTTCATTGTGGATTTGGAGGGTTACAAAGCATATTGTAGTTTTACAGTCAACAATTCATACACTTTGTGATTCAATTTAACCCTTGCAATCCCCTCCGTGGACTATCACCGATTCCACTTTCTCCCTGTTTTCTACTTTTCATTCCTCCGACCTTCCCAACCCTCTGAACTCTGTCCTTGGGTAAATGCTGCCCTTCTGATCTCGAAGATTGATTAGGCTCACACAAAACAAAACTCCTCTCACTAATTTTCTCAGGGTGCATGGAAAAAGCACTTGTTCTTTTTTTACATTTTTTTTCCTGAGCAGCATTTCATTTTATTTATGTTTTCCAACAGTTTTATTGGCATATAAGTCACATACCATACAATTCACTAGTTCAATCACAAATAATTACATTTTGACAATTACGCCGCATATGTTACTTTAAGATCTCTTCATTCGCTCCACCTAGAGATCACTTGTGCACCCACTGCTCTGTTTGGCAGTCAGCTTCTGCCTCTCTCTTCAGCAATGGTGAGGTGGGTGCCTTCCCCTCTAGGAAGAGAAAGCCAGAGTCTGTTGCCTTTTCCAATAACAAAAAGTTGGAAGGTCAGGGGGCCAAGCTATTGCCATTCTCATCTTCTACATGAACCACATCAAAAGAGCCAGGTGTTTCTTTCCATTAGTGACCACACCAACCTTTCCCAGGCTAGCACCTCCTGTCACCACACACATGTTATGGAATAAGGCACTTCTGTGGGTGGATGATGCTGTGGGTTAGGCAGTGGGTTGTTAACTTGGAAAGCTATAAGGTCATTATGTGTGGACATTGTCTGGATGGTAGTATTTTGAGTTGTACACCTGGGTTGATGTTAGAGTGGCAAGAGATAGAAACACTTGTCTCTCTCTCTCTCTCTCTCTCTCTCTCTCTCTCACTCTCTCTCTTGGAGGGCCTGACTCTCAGCTTGAATACCCAGAAGTTCCAGTTTGGTTAATTCACTAAGTTTGGAAGACCTCCCTCACAAGAGACTATTTCCAATCCAAACCCACTGTTAAGTCGATTAGAGTGACACTATAGGACAGAGCAGAACTGTTCGCTGAGGTTTGGGAGGTTGTAAATCTTTATGGGAGCGGACAGCCTCATCTTTCTCCTTCAGAGAAGCTGGTGGATTTGAACTGCTGACCTTATTTATGGTCAGCAGCCCAATGCATAACTTACTCCTTCAAGAGCCTGGTATATAAGCCATATGGGTGATTTACATATTTTGACATAAAATCTATGGTGGCTTAAACAATCCTTTTGAGTGATTACATTGGTTATGGTAACTTATTTAAAAAAAATTTTTTTATGGTAACTTCTTTGGAAGTTAAATGCTACAATTAGAAAGTTGCTTAGTGAACAAGTAGAATTAGCTGATTTTAATGACTGGTTGACTTATATCCATCTCCTTTATAAAAGTGCAAGATATTTACTTGTGTTGGTCAAATATGGACACTTCTTCCTTAAATGTCACTAGAGAAGCACTGATAAATCCTTTTTTCTGGAGGGGATTCTATATGGAGTATCTCCGACTCCCCTTCCATAAAGACAAAGCACCATTCAATTGCTTGAGTTTCAGCTCCAGCCAAGTTAATATAATTGAGTCTGTTTATGTTAGCCTCAGCTATTTTACTATAATTGATTGGGTTAGCGTTTGATTGTGTTATGGCTCCAACCATTTTACTTTAAGTGATTAAGCTGTGGGAGCTTTAGATATGTTGATAGAATTATGCCTTTCTGAAGTTACATCAGGTCACTGGATACTTGTAACTGACAAATGCCCGATCTCCTCTGTTCATTACACTTTGACGTCTCCTAATTCCACTTGTAGGGAGCCCTGGTGATGCAGTGATTAAGCGCTTGGCTTAATGGAAAGGTGGAGTTCAAACTCACCAGCCACTTTGCAGGGGGAGAAAGATGTGGCTGTCTGTTTTCATAAAGATTTATATCCTTGGAAACCCTATGGGGCAGTTCTAGTCTGTTCTAAAGGTTCCAAACGACAATGTGTAATTTCATTTCTTGGGCATAATCTGTTAGAGATATTTTCTTATGGTCACTGTTTTGTGTCCCTCTAACCTACAGAACTGCGAAGGTTTCCTCGTGGGACTGTACCTTGTGCCTCTTCTTCTCCAGTACTGCCTGCACATACACCTATCAAAGTGATCATCTTAAAGTTGCTTCCATCATCTCAGTTTTTGTTCAGAAGAATTATTTAGAATAGCAAAATTTTGAATATTCTAAAAGTTGTGAATTTTCAAAAAATTGAAAATTTAGAATATCGAAATAGCAACACCTCTAATGGTCTATACATGTGAGGAAGAGTCCAAAAGTTTGTAGAAGAAAAATCTGTAATCTTTGAACTCCAGGTTTCTATGGACTTTTTGAAGCCCCCTTATATTTTCACATATACTTCCTCATTTAATCTTGTATTACATAGAGCTTAAATTCTGACCACCCAGTTTGCAGTGCGTTATGGGTGACAGTGAAGGCAAGTCCAAACCCATTTGCAGAATCCTCGCTAAGTCTCCATTAATTCCTTTTGAGCCATCTTGCCCTCAGGCAGAA
>NW_022111304.1:1746150-1772519 GCF_000313985.2 Echinops telfairi | reverse complement strand
GGAGAGCAAATGTTTTGAGAATGATGAGGGCAATGAATGTACAAATGTGCTTTACATAATTGTTGTATGTATGGATTGTGTAAGAGTTATATGAGCCCCTAATAAAACGATTAAAAACAAAAACAAAAACTCACTAGCTTCTTGTCTTTCCTTTGGACCCAGCAGAGTTGGGCTCATCTTGGGAGATTGTGAATGTGGTTATCAATCCCTCTCCCTGAGGTTCATCTGGCTAACATTCTGTGTCTAGTTAACATCTCGTTAGCTTTCTGTGTCTCCCCACAGGACCCTCCCCGAGTGCGCAGCCTTTCTTTGAGAATGCTAACGTGATCTGATGAGGGCTCCTTGGGGAGCAAGACGAAAGGAGCGAGTGGTGGTGGTGGTCGCAGCCACAGGAGCAGGGCGGATACCACAGGGATTAGGGTAGGATTTGTCTGAAACGGCCAGTTAAAGGGTTGAGGGGAGCATAGCGCCCCCTAGAGGGTGTGTGGATTAAAATGGTTAACGCAGCCTCACGTGCTCTCTGCTCTACCAATAGAACCGTAGTAATCGCTTCCTCGGTTCCCCATGGAAACAGCCCCGCCCCACTGACCCTCCCGCCCCATTGAGTCAAGCAATCTGGGCAACTTATTGCGTGTTCAAACTGACAATCAAATACCTACGCCTTCTGATTGGACACCTTGCTTACGCTAAGCAAGCTAATACACTGATTGGCCAGTAGGGTAATGGCTGGCACTTGGTGGCCCAATGACCCATGCTTTGGGCGGGATTTCTTGTGGACGTACGTCCAATCAGCGGCGCCGTTGCTTTTGCGGCTCCACGTCGGCACCAGCTGCGGGTCAAGATGGAGGCGCTGATTTTGGTAGGAGCTGGAGGGGCAGC
The DNA here is from genome assembly GCF_000313985.2 of Echinops telfairi. Classification (NCBI taxonomy): domain Eukaryota; kingdom Metazoa; phylum Chordata; class Mammalia; order Afrosoricida; family Tenrecidae; genus Echinops; species Echinops telfairi. The sequence goes on along the minus strand of NW_022111304.1, from coordinate 1,771,640 downwards.
GGAGGCGCTGCGGGGTCCGTAGGGGCCGGGAGTCAGGGTTCGGCCTGACTGAGAGGGAGGAAAAGGGAGACTTGCGGGTAATTCTCGGGGAGCGAAGGTTCGACCTCTTCTGGAAGAAGTGGGTGGCCTACTGCAGAAACTGAAGCCTCGAATTAAGAGTAGGAAGCTGTGCCGGCAAGAAGGCGCGGAGTTAGTGGAAAGTTATGGGGAGTACATGGAGACCTTAGGATACATGGAATTAAGGGCATACTGGACTCGCGTTCTTCAGCTTCCTCCTCATTCTTAGCATCTCCTCCTAATTTGAGTTTGCACAAATCTCTAAACTTGTTCCAAAATGTGAGACCAGGTGCCAGGTGTTTCTGTCTCTGATGGCTGTCAGAATTTAACTCGTTCATCCCATCACATTTCCTCGAAAGCCTTTTCTCCTTATATCGGTTTCCTGTTAATTCCTCGTATGTATGTTTGCCGTGAGAAAGAATCACTGTTTTACCAAAGTTCTGGAATACTTTAGTCCAGTTGGCGTAGATTGTGCAATACTATTTTCCAGACTCATTATTCTTTTCTCCTTTTCCCTCCCGATTTAGATTTTAGGAGCTCCTTGATAGGATCTGATAGGCTTCCCTCTTACGGAAGTGTGGACATTCGGGTGGCTAAAGGGTCCTGGTCCTTAGGATTCCTACAGCTTGTTAATGAATCCATTCCTTCTTTGTGTTGAGTTCTGGACCTCTTTGCAGAGAAGATTTTTTTGTGTGTCTTTTCTCTGACCTAATCAAAGTACACCTTTGGACCCTCAGCAGGTAAAGCGGGTGACAGGTTCCAGTTCTCTTTCAAAATGGCAGAGAGATCATTTCTTCTCCTCAAATAGATTGGTCAGGTGTAGGTCGGAAACTTAAATTACAGGTCGTTTTTAGTATTTTTCCGTGTCCAGGTAGTTAGCCAGCATTCTTAACAGGTGAATGGAGTAAGAGAGATGCTTGCGAAGTGGTTTCTTTGGAAGCCTTTAGACAGTTTTGGATTCTCCTGTTTCTGTAGGAGACATGCCACTTTTGGTAGAGTGGAGGGTTGGTGAAAAGGGACGACCCTCCTGGTGGTGGGTTGACACAGTGGCTGCACTAGTGGGCTCAAACATCACAAAGGTGAGGCTGGGACAGGACTGAGCATCGTTCTCTTCTATTGCTGTGAGCCCAGCTCACAACACTTACCAGGAAGCCTCCTTGGAGGTAAAAAGGAGTGAAGAAGTTGGTAACTTGGGGAGGCTTTCTAGCACAAGGTGTCTGGTCTTCTGCATCATGCCGAATTGAGGGAATTCTGGTGAATTCTCCTCACCTCAGTTTCCTGTTACCACTGCCTCAGGGAAGCCCTGTTCCATGAAATAGCCCAAGGTGCTGCATTCATCATGTCCCTGCTGAGTTGGTTAGGTACCCTTGAACTTTGGTTTAAAAACGCTGTCGTCGTTGATTATGACTCATGGTGTGTTATATTAGACAATAACTCTTTATCATGCGGAGCCTGTGTAATGGACTTTGGGGAAATCTGAATGTAGGGGAAGAGTTTGCTTAAGAACGTAGTTTCAAAACTAGGGTGAAATTCTTATTTCCTCAACCTCCCAGAGTAAATCATTCTTTGATTTGACTTTCAGCCTCAACAAAATTGTCCTTTCAACCTTCAAGTTAAAAACTGGAGTTTTGGAGTACCAAAAGCAAACCAGACTCACTGTCATCGAGTCAGTTCAACTCCTAGTAACTGTTCCCATGCTGTTTCCAAGACTGTAGTCACTTTTTGTTGTTGTAATAACTTCTTACTGTGGGGCTGGTGGTGTCAAACTGCAGACCTTGCAGTTAGCCCAACGCTTGGTGTGGTGGGATATGATTGAACTGCTAACCACAAGGTCAGTGGTTTGAGCCCACCAGCCACTCTGTTGGAGAAAGATGAGGCAGTCTAGTTAAGATTGAAAGTCTAGGAAGCTCAGAGGGGCAGTTGTCCTCTGTCCTATAGGGTCACTATTGAGTCTGAACTGACTTGATGTTAGGAATTTTTAGAATATTCATAAGCATTAAGCGTTAATTTCCTATACTGAGTTTTTAGGATAGGATATGTATTTTTTTCCCTCTGAGTTAGTTCTTCCCAATATTGTATTGTTCTTTACAGTTTAATTTATTTTGGTCTCCCATTTGAAAGTGTAAATACCTTCCCCCATCTTTCCAACTTTTCTCATTGAGGTCTCATGAGAGAATTAAGCCCTGATGCCCTAGAGGGATTTATTGTGAAATGATTTAGTTTCTTTTTTCTGCATTCAAGATGGCATTAGCCATCCATGGGAGGAATTAAAAAAAAAAAGTCATTTAGATAATTTTCTGTGTTCTTTGCTTCAGATGAACTCTGGCTGAGAACCAAAACTCACTGCCATTGAGTCAATACCAACTAACAATGGCCCTTCAGGAAAGGTTAGAACTGCCCCTGTGGGTTTCCAAGGCTGTAACTCTTTTTTTCCCCTTACCTGTAACTCTTTATAGAAGTAGGAAGTCCTGTCTTTCTCTCCAGGAGCGGCCGGCGGTTTCTAACTGCTGACCTTGCGGATGGCAGCTCAATTCGTAACCACTAGCCACCAGGGCTCCCGAGAGTCAGGTGATATTTCCTCAATGTGTAGCTCTCCTCTACCCTCATGTTGCTGTCCCACCAAATTTAGTTCCATTTGATTACAAACCGTCCTTCTTCCACTGCTCCCTTGATCTCGCCCCCTCCCTCCTCTCTCAACTCGGTGCCATCTGATTCGTTGGGGGTCATCTTGATTGTTTTTTTTTAAATCAGTTTATTGGGGCTCATACAATTCATCACAATACATAGATCAATTGTGTAAAGCACATCTGTACATTTGTTGCCCTCATTATTCCCAAAATTCGCTTTCCTCTTGGGTTCCCGGTCATCTTGATTTTGAAAAGCATGAGGAATCTCCGGATCTTACTTTAATCTCTACTGAGAGTGGTCTTTAACAGAGCACTCCGTGGAGTGGCAGATTCCTGACCAAATTCCGCTGGGAAGCCTCATTTCACATCGTCTTTCCTGATGTGGTGACTCTCCTCACTTCAAGGCACACGGAATTATTGATCATAATTTACTCTCACTGTGGACATTTCAAAACACGAAATCATTTCTTGCATTTGAGTGCATTAGAAGGGGGTCCCATTTCTTTCTTGAGTTCTATATTCCAGGCCTAGTTTACAGACTGACTTATCTAATCTTTCTCAGGCCTTCAAAGACGTTTTATCTCCCTTAGCTCTGTGTTTAATAATAGTGCTTTCAGCCTCATTTTGGGCATCAGCTTCCTCTCTCGTGCTGTTTCTGCTGGCTTTTCCTTTTTCAGCTGTGAATGGAGAAGGATCTCAGGAGGTCACTGTTCTCTATTAATAACCCTGGAATCTTCAAGATGAGTGACGTGTCTCCTTCCTCCTTTACCTGGTTTCCTCAAGCCTGAATCAGACCGGCAATCTGGATCCTTAAATCTTTCCTCGTAGGTTTTATTTTTCCCTATGGATCTGAATAAGGAGCCCCGGTGGTACAATGGTTAAATGCTCCACAGATAACCCAAAGGTCCATAGTTCAAGCTCACCAGCTGTAGTCTGGGGGAGAAAAAAACCCCCAAACCGTGGTGATCTACTCCTGTAAGGTTTACAGCGTTGGGGCAGTTGTACTCTCACAGTGGGCCCCTCTACCAAACTAAGTGCAGTTCCTCAACATACTGTGAGTGAGAATCCCCCTGTGCACGCTGTGTCTCATCCAGCGTGCCCTTCCCCTCCGACTGCAGCACACAGCAACAGCAAGGGCCCGCTCTGCAGTCCCGGTCTGCGTGCTTGCCCAGGGTTTTCACCTGCTTGACTTTCAATTCTCTCCTCTCTTCCTAATAATAGTTGTGCCACGTCACAGTGACCATTCCCCAAATGTGCAGCCCCCCCCGGAACCAGGCCATCCAGAGTACACAGGGTATGTGTATGTACGGAGAAGGGACCGATACGGAATACATCAACGGCTCTTAAAGGTTGATGCTGCGCCATGGCCTTTGCTTCCTGAATCATCTTAATGGGGCTTTTGTTAAATTCCTTTGGCACTAACAGTGAAGGTACTTGGCCTAAATGCCCCCTCCCCCTGCTCTCGGCAAAAGGTATCAATTACATTAAGCCCCCAAAGCACTCCCATCTCCTTCCTGGCAGTCCCTTGTGCCCCTCTCCCAGCTGCGTCCTGGCCGGAGCCTGGCCCAGCCTGGCCCCTCCATTTCGTTAGGAGAAGCAATCTTGTTCCTGCACTGTGGAGATATATTTCTCAGCTAGGGCGCGAGCAGTGCCAGCGCTGCCCCCGGTGAGGTCCCTGGCAGCCATAAAAATTTTTATTGTGATTATGTTGGTGTCGGGGTGTCCATCTGGGTTATTGCACACCTAGTTTAATTGATTGAAGTTTAATTTATTGACACTTCAAATTAAATGATCAGAATAAACTGTGCTGTTACTCTGGCCGGCTTGTTTTAATGGTTGATTGCTGGAAGCAGACCTCGGCTTGAACTAAAACCCCCAAAGAGCAATTGACGCCGCTTCTAACTCTCCCCATGTCTTGCCCTCCAAGAAGACCTCGTTATAGATTTCCGACGTATTTATATATGTTTTTTCCCTCTCCTTCACAGTGGTGGGAAAGAGTTGGTCCCTGGCAAGGTATAAATTACATCAAAGGTCTAGGGGAGCTGTCACATGGTCAAAAAGAGGCGGAGGAGGCCCCCCTATGAAGAAAGCCAGACCCTGGAGAAGTCAGGTCCTCCTGGCGAGGCCGAGGATGGATGCGGTTACGCAGCTATTTGAGGGAGCAGAATGCCTTTATGGCAGCTTAGGGAGGGTCTTTTCCGTAAAGAGACGTGCTACTGTTTTTACTTGGTCAATGTGACTTGGTCAGAGTCAGGATTAAGCAAAAACAAACACAAACTCATTGCTAGCGTTTCGATTCTGGAAACCCACAGTTCCAGAGTGTAACTCTATGGGGACGAAAAAGCCCTGTCTTTCTCCCTTGGAGTGGCTGGTGGTTTCGAACTGCCGGCCTCGCAGTTAGCAGCCCAACTCATAACCACCACACCACCAGAGTGCCCAGGAATCAGGTTAGTGAGACGAAAACTAGTTGTGGGAAGAGGAACTTGAAGAGGCAAAGGATAGAACAGGAATAAAGATAAGAGTGCCTACCTAACTGCTTTTGCTAGAGGCATTGGGAAAGGGAGGCGGAAGGCTGGAGTCCACACACATTGTAAGGCGCCTGCACTGGTGACGGCCCTCTTAATGAGAGTCTGCCGTACACTTGGCTTTCTTAGCTCCGTTCTCCAGGGAGAAAATGCAGCTTTCTATTTCCATAAAGAGTTACAGTCTTGGAAACCCACAGGGTCAGTGTTCCCCTGTCTTAAAGGGTCACTTGAGTTGGGGTTGACTCCCTGGCAGTGAGGTTGCGTTTCTCTTGCCCTTAGAATCTGTGGCCTTTATCCCCTCTGCTGGTGTTTTTGTCTCCTCTGATTGTCTCAGGAAACCCTTCCTGTTAGGTAAGTTTGTGGGAAAATGACATTAAAAAATTTTTTTGTTTTTTTAAAAATACTTTGGAGGCTCTTAACATCTCTTGTGACAATCCATACATTCATCCAGTGTGTCAAGCACATTTGCACATATGCCACCATCATCATTTTCAAAGCATTCTCTTGTCACTTGAGCCCCTGCAATCAACTACCCATTTCTTCCCCCTCCCTCACAAACCTTTGATAAGTTATAGATTATTATTTCCATATCTTACATTATCTTCCATCGCCCCTCACCCACTTTTCCGTTATTCGTCCCCCCGGGAGGGGGTTTTAGATGGATCCTTCTGATCAGTTCTCCCTTTCTCCCCCCACCATCCCCTAATCCTACTGGCATCTCTACTCTCATTATTGGCCCTGAGGGGACTTATCTATCCTGGAATCCCTGTGGAAAAATAAATTTAGTTTTATTGAGCTATCATTGACACATCACACAATTCAGTACTTAATCATATTAACAAGGCTTGTGCCATCATCATCACAATCAACTTCGGAACATTTTCTTCTTGTACCCATTAGTGTTGACAAAATCATTCCATTTTTTAATTCCATTTTCCACAAACTTTCGCAGCCCTCTGGTTTATGTTTCAGCCAAAGCCTATGTCTTCTGTGGCTTTTTAAATTATCCCAGCATTATAGTAGATCAGTGGTTCTCAACTTTCCTAATGCCGCGACCCTTTAATACAGTTTCTCATGTTGTGGTGACCCCCCAACCATAACATTATTTGCTTTGCTACTTCATCACTGTCATTTTGCTACTGTTATGAATTGGGCGACCCCTGTGAAAGGGTCCACAGGTTGAGAACCGCTGCAGTAGATGGCCTCACTCCCAGCCAGTTGGCCTGGATAGCGCTCTACCAGTTTTTCCCATTTCCTTTCTCACTTCTTTTCCACTGCCTGATGTTCAGAGAGAGACTGACTGAAACCGAGGAGAGAGGGTAGCAATTCTCCCTTAGGAGTTGATTTGAGGAGCACATAGACTGAAAGATGAACAGAGGCTTTCGTTCAGACTTTCAGGGACCGGCTCTTTCTTTTCAGGGCCAAGGCTTGGAGGAGGTGTAAATCATGACAAACGCACGATCAAGGACACATTCGAAGTGGATCTAGCCCAGCCCATATGACTTTTCCCTTGGAGGAGGGGTATTTAACTATGAGCCGCTGGATTAGCAAATCTAGAGGCAGCAGGAACGGCTCCTCCTGCCGGAGGAGGTCGCAGGGTGTGGTGCGCAGCCCTGTTTCCACATCCATCCCTCTTCCCAGCCGTGCTGTTCTATCCCTGCATTGGCCAGGGCTCTTTGCACTTCCTTGGTAGTTGAACAGTTAGAGACTGTGTAATTCTGCGCAAGAAACTCCTCGGCTAACAGCTTTCTGAGGCCTGAGACTTGGCATCCCTGAAGAGCGAAGGACCTGGTTGTCTGTGTTGCCCTCCTCAGCTGCCGCCAGATTTAGCCATTCAAAGCTGGAAGGGTGTGGTGCTGACCTTTGCTCCCTCTGCTGGCTGTGTTCATTTTCTCAGGCATATTCGTTCATTTATGGAGGCCGCATTACTAGGTGTCAGGCAGAGGAGGGTGGAGGTGGGGTGGGGTGATTTGTAAAAGTATCACTCATTTTCCTCTTTTTCCTAGCTCTTTCCATACCGTCTTATTATCTTCAGAGAGACTCAGATTTAATTCTGAGCCCAGGTCTTTGAACTCCCTGAAATCATAAAAGATTGTGAATGTGTATTTTGGGGGAAACAAAGGTCCATAGATTTCCTCAGCTTGTCAGAGGGGTCTTCGGTAATGCAAAAAAGGTATTAACCTTAACCGGTCTGGGTCAGGCCTCTCATTTCTCCGATGGGAAGCCTAGTCCCAGAGAAGGTAGTTAATTAAACTTCAGTTAATGGCTGAGCCGCATGTCTTAGGAGTTCAGCGGCATCTTCTCCAATTGCCGTATATGAAATGACCGACTTCTCGGGGACTGTTTTCCATGTTCTGTCTGTGTCAGGGAGGCTCTTCTGGGTGGCTCTTCTTGCTGTCATTTCTTCCCAAGACGTGTTCAGTGCCTTCCACCCATTGGGCCGGTGTCAGCTGCGCAATGTTTTGTAGTGTGTATGGCTCCTGTTCTTTCTTTAGCTGTGTTTATTGGGTCTACGCAAACCCTTGAGGTAGTGCGTGAAAATTACTGTTCTCTGTCAAAGACTAGCTAATTCTCTGCTTTTTATCTAAAGTCCCTAAGCTCCTGGCTGACAAATTGGAGCCCTCCCTCCCAGAGGGAGCTCTTCATGTTGAAAATGTTGGCATGGAGTCAGGGAGCGAAATACCTGCGGAGCTACTTGGAGTTGGGCGTGAAAGCTAGGAATTGCTCCTTCTCGTGTCTCTGAACTGACCTAGTGCTCCTTCATTCATGGCACCGAAGGAAGCATCCTGTAGTTTCTAATGGATCAGGACCGATTTCCAGGGTCCTTCCTCCCCTCGACACGCCCCTAGTCTTTAGAAGGAGGTCCCTTGTGCTTTTCCGACTGTGTGCATGAGTGAGTGGACAGCGTCCTCCACCTCCACACAGCCATCTATGACCAGTCCCTCTGAGGGAGAAAGACAAGACTTCCTACTCCTGGAAAGAATTACAGCCCAGAAACCCACAGGGGCAGTTCTACCCTGCCTTACAGAAGCGGTTTCCGTTGGAATCAACGCGATGGCAGTGAGCTTGGTTTTGGAGATGAATCACGGAAGTAGTGAGGTACAGCCCTCATGCATCATCAGCTCTACCAGCTTTCAATCACTGTTCGCCGAGTCCTGTTCTGGTGACAGAGCAAGGTCTTACCCACAGTGGTGTCTTTATATATATATAACAGACTTAATTCAGCGCAGCTTCAGAGCCTTCCTCCACTACATTGAGTTACAAAATGCCCAGAGAGCTTTTTTTCAGAGCTACCTCTAAGTATCTTGCTAATAAGCCGTGGAAGCTGCAGGTCAGTTGGAAGGCCCACAGGGGGCAGCACGAGGAATGCTTCTTCCCCTTCAGTCCAGCCTGTGCTGGGGAAGGGGGTGCTGGGAATGCTGTTGGTTTCAGCGGCTCCCGAAGCCCCTGGCTGTAGCCCAGTTGTTTCCTTCTGCAGTGCTTTCTAGTTTGTTTTCTTGTTTTTATTAATAGTAAAAGCACATGGAAATCCATCAGAGCCACCCAGTCTTCCATAAGCCGCTCAGCCTGCACATCATTCCAGGCACTACCGTTAGCCTTTGAGGTGAAGTTCTGTCATACACTCAGGCTGTGGCTCTGTGAAAGTCAGTGCATCACAGAACTTTGTCTCGAAAGCTTTCTAGCAACTACCCTTTTGGAGGGCGGGAGGGAAGAAGAGACCTTTAAAAACCCTTTGAACATGGCCCTCCACTTGTAGGGTCTCTCATATTACTGAGAGAGACCCGACACATTGTATCCCTTAATGTGATAAAGGTCAATCCTAGTCCATTGTCTAGGAAACCCGTTTCTCAAGAGCTAGGAGTTATTTATAAACTTGCCCTTTGAAAAACTTAGAATAAAATTACATGATCATGTAATAGCTTCCAAGGCCTTTAAATTGGCCGGTTTTGTGGCCTGAGAGGAACTTCTGGCTCTCCCCATTCCTGAGAGGGCCGGGACCCTGGCCAGCGGCAGGGCAGTCAGGAGGCGGCAGGAGAAGCTGCTGGTTCCAGCCCTAGCCAGGGAGGGAGTGTGAAGGGAGCGTCTCCATTCTCAGCTTTCCTTCATGGGCGCCCAGCTTTGGGAGTTCTGGAGTACCTTCTTCGCCAGCCCTCATTGCAGTAGGAAGTCCGATTTGAGCCTTCTTTGCCAGCATTTTAATCTTCCCCGGAAGAGCCAGTGTTTCTAAGCTTGGGGTTTCTTTGGCAGTGTCTTCCAAGGAGCAATGAAAATAGGCAGCAGCAGATGCCAGGGATCTCTTTCTCTTTGCCGGCATGATGGTCTTAGGCACTCATGTACTGTTGGCAATCAAGGACATGGTCTGATTCTCTCAGCTGGCTGTTGGCCACGAGGGTTTTTCATTTCTTTGGGTTCCCGTTCCTTCTAGGGGTGCCAGACTGCTTGCAGAAACCAGCTGCGTGTGCCAGGTCAATGCCCAGTTGAAACCATTGGACATCTCTTTAAGGGTGCTGTGAGTGTGGGTGGAGGTACAGAGCCAATGAATTCCAAGTCCCCGTGGACCGCTGTTCTTCTATTAAGGAAATGTAATCCCATTGATGTCTCCTGGGGGTGAATTGAGGATTCAAGTTGCTGTCGAACTGAGCCTGCTTTATGGGATGATCTTTCTGTGGGGAGGTCGGAGTCAGGAGAGCTGCCTCTGTTTGAGACTGTTGGAACTCTAGAAGACTTCCCTTTGCTAATCAGAGTCTCTAGTTGAGAATGGAGTTCCTCATGCCTTGAATATCCCAGAGAGTCGTCCTTATAGAGACCTATACGGAGTGTCTATCACAGCAGAGTCAAGGTTGGTAGTATACCATCCAAAATGGCCACACCAGAAAATCCCACCTCAGCATGACGCATACTGCATCCAGACGTTTTTACTTTCAAACTTCTTATTTTTGTTTTAACAAAATTGTGAGTTTCGTGTAAATAAGTGGGAGAAAGATGAGGCTTTCTACTCCCATAAAAAATTGCAGTCTCAGAAATCCCCGGGGCAGTTCTACCCTGTTGTACAGGGTCGTTATGAGTCAGAACGGACGATGGCAGTGTGTTTTTTTTTTAGTATAAACACAAACAAACACACAGTGTTCTGGACACTTGGGATAAATCAGTCACCAAAACACAAGAATTGCTTCCCTCCAAATCAAGTGGGGAAGCGTACGTTCTCTCTAACCCTGTTAAAGAGTGGGTTCCCTTTACTCCCATTCTTAACTCCCCCAGCTAGACTTCATTCCTGACACGGGGCCATGTTCTTAGAGTCCCATTGGCAGAGATGATCATTTCAAAGGCTGCCGTTTCGGGAATGATCCTCCTCACCTTGAGTCTCTTTGTTGAGAAATGCTTGGAGAATGTGTTCGGCCCCGGTGAGGACTGTGGGTTTCCGGAGTAAGACCAGGGAAGAGGTAACAATCACAGCTTGTTCATAGAACAGGAAGGAGTATCAGTGGGGAGTAATGTTGGTCAGACAGGAATGTGAGGCTGGAAACTCCTCCATGCACATACTACTGCCGCATCCTTCTTCCCTTTTTTTGCCTCCTGGGTAGTAGATTTCCCTAGACATTGCAGGGAGAGAGCATCTGATCACAACACGTTCTGGAAAATTACATGCTTGCAAACGAAGAAGGGCAGTGTTTGCGTGTAGCCATCAAGGCTGAGGCTCCAATTCCTGCATGAGAATACTTGTCCTCAAAATTTGACTTTGGGTAGTAAACGAAAACTTGCCTCCTCTTACTCTCTCCGGGCCTCAGTGTTTTCCAGCTCGATCCTCTTCTCATGGCTTCGTAACCACCCCAGCGTTCAGTGTAGTTGGGGGTGTAGTAGGTGGCTTGGGATCGCAGAAGATGAATGTTTCACTGGACCGCCGTGCAGGCTTGGGACTGGAGTGTGTGTGTGCATGCACGCATGCACGCAGAGTTCCCTCAGCTCAGAGTATGGGTGGCTTAGGGAAGGCGTGCTGCGTACCTCTGCATTGCTGTTGCAATAGCTCTACAGAAATAGCCTAGTACTCTAGCGCGTTCAGCCCTATTTTCAGATGGCCTTGTGCAGTGCTTATTAATTAATCTGGTCACATTCCCTACTTACTTGGGCTTGGGAGCCCAGGGAGGGTCATTTGGAAATAACGGTAGGCCCCACCTTGATTAAGCTCTCCATGAGTCTGGTGCAGATAAACGGTTTCTCGGGTGCTGCTTGGAGACCTTTGTTCAGCTGCTGTTTCCCTCCATTCAGCTCACTCACCACTTGGTTGTTCTTGGAGGGAAATGTCTAAATCCCATCGGATTGGGGTAGGAGACCTACAGAAGCCCCATTGTATACCCTTGTAACCCAGAGGGACCAAGGGGAAGGGATCTGGTGTCCCGCTGGTGGTGGCAGCTTTCAGGACTGAAGAAGATGTGTTCATGTCTCTTTAGGAACCCTCCCTGTATACTGTCAAAGCCATCCTGATTCTGGACAACGATGGAGATCGACTCTTTGCAAAGGTGAGATTCCCTTTTTAAGCTAGCTTCGGAATAGGACATCAACTTATCCCGAGGTTTGAATCTTGGGATTGACTCTATTGATCCATATTTCTTACTATTAAAATTTCAACAGGTTTTCCATCTTACCTTGACCACCTAGATAGAATCTGAGCTGCTTCTGTTTCTTAGTTGCTCATCTTCCCTACGTGCTGTCTTTGACCGTGGTGGCGTCCTTTGCTATCTGTAGGAGAGCAGGGAAGAGCTTCAGAGTCGTGGGTGTCTGACCAGAGCAGAGGCTAGACCTGTGAAGCCATCTTCACCTGCCCATCCTTCCTGTTGCCTTTCCTTCGACCCTGTCATCCTGCCTGGGTTTTTCTAGGAAACTCTTGGAAGTCCAAGGTGCCAGCCAGGGGTCTGTAGTCACCATCTAGCTTGTTTTGTCTTGACTTCCCCAGGGTGATGTTTCTAACTTCAGGTCTGTTGTAAAAGGAGAAAGGACACCCCTCTCTTCTCCCTCCGTATTCGTCCCCTCCTGTAGAAATTTCTTCTGTCCCTAGTGTATTAACTCTGGGCGCGCATAGCATAAATCAATCAGCAGGTAGAGATTAGTTTAGAATTCACCAGCTGTTCCTTCCTGTAATTGGATGTAACTATGCAGGACACCTTTTGAAACAGTTATCCAGTTACTAAATGCCAGACCTGTCATAGGTCTTCAGCTGACTGCGACGGATTAGCCCCTAAAGAGCAGAACGATTTAGCAGCCTCATCTCCTCCCCCTTGCCAGGGAGAGCTTGGAGCGGGCTCAGTGGCATACTGGAGTGCCACCGCCTTCTTTCCGGTTGTCGGAGGGAAAGATAAGCCGTGAGAGCAGCGGGCAGGGTTTTGCCGCCTCTCTCCACTCCTTGGCTTCACATAGGAAGTGGGAGTCGGAAAGAAGCGGGCTGGTGCCTCTGGCATTCTTTGGCACTGCTCCCCAACCCAGGGCAGCTTCTGGGAAGCACGTGTGGAGGAAGGGCCTCAGGAGAGCGCTGCTAGAACGGAGATGGGAACAGAGCCGCCTTTGTGAGGCGCGTGGGGCTCCCGCCTTTCCCCAGTGTGGGGATATTAAGCCAAGGGCCTTTATTTATTTCTGTTCTGGCATCAGATGACTCACTGCCCATTCTCTGCCTCTGCCGCCCTTCTTGTTCCATGTGCGTATTTATCCTTTGCCCTGTGCCTTGAAGCAGAGCAATCCCAAGATCCCAGGACAAAACACAGTCACTAATCATTCTGGGCTCCCGCTCTAATGACCCAACCCCGTCTCCTTTCCCTCTGACCAGTACTATGATGACACCTACCCCAGTGTCAAGGAGCAGAAGGCCTTTGAGAAGAACATTTTCAACAAGACTCACCGGACGGACAGTAGGTCATTTTCCTTTCACTACTCCCTGTGTCAGGGGAACCATGGTGGGAAGGGGGCGGCCCGACAAGATGACGAAGAGAGGATGAAATGACTCTGCCTCCTTCTTCTTCTTCTTCTTCTTCTTTCCCCTCCTCCCCTCATATAATAAACTCTTCAGAAATGTAATGGGGAGGTGAGCGTACCTCACGCGGGAATACCGTGCTGGAAGGTTGGCTGTTAGCTACCTGTCTAGTCCTTGGATTTATGAGCCTCACTTGACAAATTTAACTGCAGCTCTGCTTATTGTACCGCATCCATTAGGGCAGGTAAATGGAAGTCTGTAAAGGTGACCGCTCTGCAGTTTCACCTCCGAAAGATCGACTAGTATCCTGTCTCATACACAAGGAGGGAAATAAGGGATAGTCGGGGAGTAGAGGAGAAAATGCATTCAGACTCCCCCCAAGTTTATGTTTCTCCTTTGCTCTCTCCTAGAACACAAAACAAGTCTGCTTTGGGGCCACAGGAGCGGGCCGGGTCATTTTGGCCTGTTACCTCTGCCTCCCTCGAATAGCTCCCACCTTCTTATTTCAGGCCACTCACTGTTCCCCCTCCCTCCCCAGGTGAAATTGCCCTCCTGGAAGGCCTGACAGTGGTTTATAAAAGCAGTATTGATCTCTATTTCTATGTGATTGGCAGCTCCTATGAAAATGAGGTAAGCATGCCCACCTTGGACCACACTTCCGACGCCACAAGCATGGGGTCCTAGGAATGGGTGCCTGGTCCCTCTGACTTCTCAGAGACCAGCTTCACAAGCATGGCCCTGCCATTGAACCGCCTACGAAAGATTTCCTAGATGGATCGTGTATCTCCGAATAGGAGATATGATGTATGTTTCAGTACATGCTAATGTGTATCTTGGATAGTGTTTTAAAATGGGTTTCTGAGGTAGGGTCAAAGTTGCGGGGGTAGCTCTGGCTTTGAAGGGTTCCTACCTGACCAGCCTTGATTCAGCCAGCCAGCCCCCCGGGTTATGGTGAAGCCATATATTCTGAATGGACCACTTGGGAAGGCTGTGGGCGTGGTCCTCACCCACTTTCCTGTGTGCATGGAAAGCTACTTACCATGGATGGTAGTGGTAAATGGTAGCGATTGCTGGGAGAGTAGAGAAGTGAAAATGAACATTTCTATCTCCAGATAATTTGAAGCCAAAGGAAAAATTTAAGGGAACCAATGCTATAGGGAAATTGTAAATACATGTTTCTTTAAACCTTGCAACATTGTTGTGAATTATGTCGTTAGTATTTTTGTTTTACAGATGAGGAACCATTGCTGAATCACTTGTGTTTGACCATTATTGAAATATAAAAGTGATTTCATGTGGTTCAACCTAATAACTTTCACAGGGTCACTTATCTAGAAAATGGGTCTGTCTGGTTCTAGAGCGCATGCTGTTTCCTCTCATTCTGCTGCCTCCCTTGGACCTCAGCTTATTGCTTGATTAGTGATTTCTCTCCCTAAGACATCAGGTAACAGCTGTATCGTTTGTAAACATACTTAGAGAACTGTCACATGAAGGTGCTGTTAGAACATTCCTCCAGCAAAAAGAGACCTCAGGTTTGGGTCTTACGTAGCCCAGGTAACTTCTGTGAGAAACCACAGGTGCAGTCTTGCTCACCCTTCCACCCTAGGCGTTTGGTTCTTTGGGAAAGTCTGCATTTTGATGCTTAACAAATTAGAGGGTTTTGCGTTCAGATAGTTTTCTTCGTTCGTGTCCTTGCACCTTATCTTCTGTTTCCTGTGTGTCTCCCAACAGCTGATGCTCATGGCTGTTCTGAACTGTCTCTTCGACTCCTTGAGCCAGATGCTGAGGTGAGCAGGCCATTCTTTGATGTTGGCTTGGGAGCTAAAGTAACTGGGACTTAGGGATTTATAGATCAGTAGAAGCCTCGAAAGTTGGGCCTATTTCTTCAGTGTTATTCATACTGACAGGAAGAGCTAGATAGAAACCATACCTTTCCAGGAAGTGTTTCTCCTGCCTTGGAAGATGATTAGATAAGACGGAGTAGACTCCTCTCCTCTGTGTCTGCTCTTGTATTCCCTGGTAGCTCTGGTCTCTGTCAGAGTTTTAAAAACCTTCTGGGTGCTTGCTTGGGCTTCGTTCTTTACGTAAAAGCAAACAAAAACTGCCATCAAGTTAATTCCAACTTACAGTGACCTTATAGGACAGATTAGAACTGTGTCTTAGTGTTTTTGAGGTTGCAACTCTTCCCCTTAACTCTCAGGCAGCCTCATTTTCTCCCACTGTGTAGCTGGGGAGTTTGAACCACTGACCTTGCGGTTAGCAGCCCTATTCCTAGCCCACAGGGCCACCGGGGCTCTTACTTATTTACCTTAGAGTAGGGCAAGTACAAGCATGGGCCATGTCCCAGAGGAAACCTGAGTTCTTGGGAATGGAAGCAACGCTCCAAACTTTTGCCTTCTGGCCCTTAATTTGTTCCTTCTGTAGAAGAGGACCCTCTCCTCTTCCATCTCCCACCAGCCCTCTGGTCCTCAAGGACATGGGCAGTAGAAGAGATAAAAGATTCTTTTCTTGAAAGCATCCACGGATCTGAACTTCATTTCCCCAGCAGCTCCCAAGTGAACCCAGTACAGACAGCCATCCGGAGCAGAGCAGCAGGCGCGCTCAGCCGGGCGAGTGGCTCAGATTTCCTCGGGAAGGGTGATTTATGTCTTAGCTAGGTGAATGAGTAGACTTCGGTTTCGGATGATCTAGTAAAGAAGTCAAACTGCTGACGGATGTGACTGGCCACATGCACCAACCACCGACTCTGGGGCTGGTGGATGAGAGGAGGCCCCTAATCATTCTCCTCCTCATCCCCAGGTTGGGAGGGAGAGGGCTGAGGGGGAGGGAGAGAGACTTAGGAGGTTTGTCAGTGCTTGGTGCAAAGAGTTTACCCTCAGGCCCTTCCCTACCTCTCTCACCGCCTCCAGATTGGGGTTTAGCTTTGTGTATTTTCCACCCTTTTCCACCCACGGATGTCAGTGTTTGTGAGCAGTGTGAGGCTCAGCATCATGACAGGCAGGGAAGAGAGAATAGATCTTGGCAATCAACCCTTGAACAAACAGAAACTGGCTGTATCTTAAAAATATATTCCTGTCCTTGCTCAGCAAGTAGGATTAGGCAGGGATTCCAAGTGGATTGGAGGTGAAGTTCCTCTTCAGTTTTTTGTACCCCTTTGTCTGTCTGTGTGGTTGGTGCAGACATTGATTGGTCAAGTTTGGGACCCCCAGCTCAGACAATGTCATAGGTTTCTTTCACTTACAGGCTGGTTTTTCTCTTTTCTTTCGGGGGTCAGGAAAAATGTAGAAAAGCGAGCTCTCCTGGAGAACATGGAAGGGCTCTTCTTGGCTGTGGATGAAATCGTGGATGGAGGGTGAGTTCCGTGCCCCAGCTGAACCTCCTGGGGCCTGAGGTCAGGTGATGGAGTGACTGCCCCTCTTACTGCATGTGGGCCGACCAGTCCGTTGACCCTTCAGGAAAAGTGAACAATGACCTCTTTTCTGTCTTTGCAGGGTAATCCTAGAGAGTGATCCTCAGCAAGTAGTACACCGGGTGGCATTAAGGGTAAGTGGGGGTGTGCTCCCTGTATCCTTTCATCCACTCGCAGACACCTTCCAGGGCCACACCTGCTGAGTGATTTCTTACTTAAATGCATCTAAGGGTCAGTGCTCTTTGAATATAACCTCCTTCCCCTTTCAGATTCTCATCCCAAAGAAGGGAAGCAAAATGAATCAATTTCTGCACCTGTCACGGTGCCTAACATCTCAAAGTCTTTACACAAACTGGACATGTAATATATATTCAATGAATTAATTAAAGAAAGAAACTTTCTGAGGGAACTTGAGGTAGGTTTATTCTTTTTGGTGTGGATCCCAGTCATCTGAGGCAGACAAATGGCTTCCTTCCTTACCTATTACAGTTTTTGGTACCTATGATTATCAGAGACAACTTCTTTGTCAGTCCTTTTGGGTCGGAGTCAGGGAAGGAAAGGGCCTGTTGAGCTAGCCCCAGAAGGTCCCCTCCAGGTCTGCTGGGGAGATGATGGGGTTGCAGAAGAGTTGGTGACATGGTGAGGGGTGGTTGTAGAGATGTCTGAGCACAGCAGCTCTCCCCATTCATAGAATGTCCCGGCTCTGACCTCCACCGAGTGAAGGCTGACAGTATCGGGTAATGGGAAATCTTCTCCCTTAACTGCCGTGGGCTCCATTTGCATAGTTTAATCTTCTCCTCTAACATATGTCTCTGTGGCAAGAGAGAGGGCCCCCACCACCAACCCCCCTTCCCTTCTCAGGCTGCTGTTGCAGCAGTTTATTTCTTCAAATTAACATGCTGTCGTTACCCATCAGGCCTTGCGGGATCCATTAAACTACCCCTGGCTCCCCCTCATCCTTTCCCTAGCCATATTGATATTCAGAGACAGTCTTCTCAGACTAGGGAATCAGGCCCCCCACCCTTCAGTTGAGGGAGTTGAAGATCAAATAACTTGCTAATGACTTGGACTGGGATACATTTTTTAAGTCCTCCTACCTTAAAAGAGGGGAATGGATGAAATGGCCCTATTTTTGGCTCACAGAGCCTTAGGCCAAGTGAAATTTTGACTGTATCATGGTGATTCCCCCTTCCCGGGTAGGACAGAGAATTATAGGGCCTCTGCCCTTTGCTTTAGTCTAAAGAAATCTCTTCCTTCTCCACTGCCCAACACCAATGAGGTCCTACTCCAGTTTTCCCCTGGGCTGAATGCCTGCTTGTCTCTCTGTGTCACAGGGTGAAGATGTGCCCCTAACGGAGCAGACAGTATCTCAGGTATGGCCCCCTCCCCTCACCTGGGTCACTCAGATGCTTGAATGGCACTAGAGACTAGAAGACACATCCTCCTAGGCTCCTCCCTCTTCTTTTTTTGTTTGCTCTTTCTTACTCCAGATAACTGGGACACATACAGTCAACTGCTTCCTCCCCTTACCCCCAACTCCTATCCCGTTCCCCGTGAGCGTGGCTGCCAGCCTTGCTCTACCCTTCACACCCTCCCTGCCTGCTGCCTCACTCAATGATTTATTCCCCAGCAGAGGCTTGCCTTAAGCAGATGGTCTGTGTGCACACACACTCACGCTCTCTCTCTCTCTCTCTCTGTTATTATTCAAATGAGGGCCAGGCTGGAAATGCATATTCCAGGATATGCAGATCCATCCTGCTACCTTGACTGCAGAAAGATTGTCTACCTGAGTGGGGGTGGGGCAAGGGAAGGATGCTGCTTTCTACCCACTGGGCAGTCTCACCTAGAAGTCCATCTGGATGTGCTACTACTGCCCTCCTCTCTAACGTATGTCTAGTAACCCCCACTTCTTTCCTTTTTTTCGTCTTTCCAAAATTGACAATTCTCTCGGGGCCTAGAGAGCTGCTTCCCATTCCTCTATCCTTCTGGGTTTTCTATCCCCATCTTCTAAGGGTAGGGAAGGCAAGTGCGGGAAGGGGATCCCATTCTCACCCCACACTCCTCCCCCCAGCCTCCCCCACAGCCCCCTTTGTCTCCACAGGTGCTGCAGTCAGCCAAAGAACAGATCAAGTGGTCACTGCTTCGGTGAAGACCCCGCTGTTCCTGGCTCCTCACCTCCCTGCAAACATCGCATGTCTACTGTGACTTCTCACCTACGCCCCCAGACCTGACGCTCTCAGGGTCATCTTGGGGAACACAGGGGTCCTTAAAACTCCATGCTATTTGTGATTGTGCCCTCGCTCACACACGCTCTGTCTCTTTCTCCCTGTCTTGTCTCGGAGTAAAACTCCACTAGATCAGACACAGGACGAGGGAAACACCCTCTCCCTTTCTAGGCTGGATTATACTCCCCTGTTCTCCTGCCCTCCTGTATTTCCTCCTCGACGTCTGTGCCCTTTGCTGCAACCACACTTCAGATCAAAGCAGGAGAAGGAATGTGCTGTGTGTTTCCCTCCCTGTGCCCGGCCTTCATCCAGCAGCCATATGTTCAGCAAGCGGAGGGAGAGAGAATTCTTCTCTATCGACTGATGGCCTGGCTGAGAGTCCAGAATGAGTGGAGGGCAGGGAGGGGTGCACCCAGCTTTGCCCCCACACTGGCTTCAGCATTTTCTCCCATTCCTTCTTATTGTGCTGTCTGCCAGTCTTGGAGAAGAGATTGAGAACAACTCCTCATAGGGCAGACACAGAGTAGAAGAAATCGTGATTTAAATTTTATTGGATAGAGCTTATAAAACCTGCATTTCAGTCACAGCTGCACACTGCGATGGGCTGTGAATGTGCGTTGTGGGAGTGTCCATCTCTTGGTCCACTACCTTCACTGTCCACCTTCACCCCCTGGGGGATCTTCTCCTGGCTTGTCCTCTTTGTGCTCTGGAGCAAGGCCATCTTCGGGAACTAAAACTCCATTCTAGTCTTGGGAAGAAGAGTTTCTGCTCAGAACTGGGGAGGGGATAGAATTTATGACTTGGATCTCTGGGCTCTCCACACCCTAAGCTCCCGCACAAGTATGTCCGTCCTCTGCCTAAGTCTGCAGTCTCTCAGCTGCTTAACCCTCTCCTCTCTCCACCTTTGCTTTGCGCACATCCAAGCGTTTGGACACTTCTCTGACCCAGGTTGGTGAGAGGTGTCTCTTTTCATCAAGCTTTTGGGGTTTGGATTTCCCTAAGAAGGTGGAATCACCCACCCTTGGGTCTAATTTTCTCCACTGAAAACTTTCTCCCCCCACACACAAAAAAATCTCACAAAAAACTTCTTGAGACTGAAGGGTTCTCTCCTCCTCACTAACTGCCAATTCTTCTAGGGGACAGTGGGCAGATGACTGGGCATACTTTGTGTAAGAGACGTATGGAGTCGGGAGATTGCCACCTTCATACAGAGCTCCATGTCAAGAGGAATAAAACAGGTTTCTTTTTCCAAACTGCCTTTGTGTAATGTTTCTGCTCCTCCCTTTTTGGCAGCACCTCCCATTCCTCCAGCCCCCCTCACTCCCCACCTTAGAATATTTCTTCCCGTCTACCTGGGAGACTCCCTCAGCATCCCCTCCCCATCCCTAATTTACGGGACTGTTTGCCTCCTTGGCATCTCTCAGTCCCCTTGCCTGGAAATTGGCGCCAGGGGTGGGGTGGGGATGGTATTTTCTCAGTGGGAGTCCCAGGGAACGGAGTTCTCCCCCCACCCCCACCCCCACCCCCCAAAGCCAGCTGCCTGCTCCCGCCTCAGCCATTAGTAACCCTGAGCCTCGCACCTGCGTGGGGGCTCTCCTCCAGCCCCGCTCCCTTCCTGCGCCTCCCACTCCTGCTCTGAAATGGCGCTGAGCGGGTTATTTATCTGAGCCAGCGCCGCTCCAGAAGGTCAGGACGGTGGTGTAAATAACCTCTTCTCGCCATTTCCCCGTTCCTCCAGAGCCTGCGCCCCTCCCCCTCCCCCACCTTTATTCTCACAAATGAATGTGGCTGGGCTGCCGCAGAGCCTGGCCCTGCATCTTAATGGGGCGGTGAGCTCACAAGATGGATTTAGCTGGGGTTTTATGGTTGCCGCGGCGACAGGAGAATGCTTTGGTTTTCTTTCCCCCATCCTCTGCAGGATTTTAAGGGGGAGGGGGCCAGTGTGGGGAGCACTCCTCTCCAGTGCAATTTGAAGGGTCGCCTCGGTCACCTCTACCACTCAGAAGGTGGGCCTGCAGACCCAGGATTAAGCAAGAGCATGAATTAGGGCTTCAGATAGGGAAGCAGGCGCCAGCATCAGGAGGGCAGACGTTGCCCGGTCTGGTCTGCCTTTTCCGTGGGAACCTGGCAGTTAGAGCTCAGCAGCCTGTGCCTGGCCCCCCTCGTTGCAGGTGAGAGGAGAAAAGGCCTGGTGGAGCACCCTGCAGTCCTGCCCTGAGAGTTGAAGTTGGCGTCTTGGAGGTGGGAGAAGCAGTGCCCGCCAGCTTTACCAGTCTCATCTGGCCTTACCAGATCCTCCAGCATTGATCAGTGATGGTGCAGTTTTCTTCCATCCCCAAGCTGGGAATTCTCTGAGCCTGGCCTGGTTTGAACTTCCCCTACCTTCTGTGTTTCTTACTGGGGATAGAATTCACCAGGGGTCCTGGCCTATCATTTTCTTTCAGGCTTTGAGCAAACTCACCACCCCAGCACTGACTGAGTAGAAAATGGAAGGGTCAGATTCGCTCCCTCCCTAGGCCAGTTTCTGCTGGATTCTGGGCCTCTGTCTTTCTTCTGTGGTGAGCTCTTCTCTCTCCCCCAGGGGACCCTGAGAGGCCCCTCCTCCCCCCTTCACCCCCTTTCCTTCCCTTTGGCTGGGAAAGTGGCTGCAGCCTGAATGGTGGCAGACACCTGCCTGCCAGATGTGACTGCTCCCCCTTCTGCCCAGCTCCCAGGGTCTCTCCTTTCCTTACCCCACTGAGCGGAGCCAGAGGGAGCCCCCCCCCCAATCCAGGGTGATTTAGTGCTGCAGCTTCTTGCCTCAAGTGCCTCCCCCCAACTCCAACTCGCCCCTCCACCCCCCATTGCCCAGGCCTCCTCCCTCACCACTCCTGCTGCTGCCACCTTCCTGGTACTGCCTTGCCTCCCCCCAGTCCCCACCCCGGTAGCTGCTGGACTGTGTAAGCCCCAGCCCCAGGGATGAATGGGTAGGGCAGGGTGATGGCCAGGGTCTCACACAGGGCAGAGTGCATCAGCAGTGTGAGGACAGTGGCAGCCAGAGCTGATGTCATTCTAACTAGGGGAAGGAAGACAGGAGGGGGTGGGTGAGTGAGTGGGGAAGGAACCAGCACTCTAAGACCTAAGACCACAGAGAACTTCCTAGGGGGAGGTTAGGGGAGGGGGCAGAATCAGCATTTCCCTAGTCAGGCCTCCTGATCTTGTCTTGGGATCAGTGTTTCCAAGCGCTTCTCACCCTGACCCCCACACATATTTAAAGGAAACCCTAAGGCCTCCCCATTATCTTTTTTCGCTTTAGTGTTCATCCTTCTGTGTCTTCTATTAACCTCTCCTCCCACCTTACCCCACCTAGTTAGGCTTGGCTCTTTGGTCACCTGGGGCTTGCCCTCCTCCCCCCACTTCCACACCATATCAAAACCCGATAGGACCCCAGATCTTCTACCCAAACAGGGACGCACATCAAGCCTCTCTGCTTCCCATCCTTCCTTGCAACCTGATGCAGGGGGTGGGGTGGGGGTGTTCCCCCAGGGCCAGAGCAGGGGGCTGAGGAGTGGGAGTGAACAGGAGGGGTGGCTGGGCCAGTCCATGGGAGTAGCAGAGCCAGGGCAGATGGAGAGTCCAAGGGAGGGGGTGAAGGGCAGGAAAATAGAGAAACAAAAGGAGACCAAAAAAAACGGAGAGACAAAGCATCTGAGAGCTCACAGCAAGTGAGAATGGCAGACAGGAGTGTGAGAAACTGACACGGGGAAGAGAAGGTGCGGAGAAGAGAGGTGGAGACTGGAAAGTCGCAAAAGAAGGCCACTGGGGAGCAGCCGGCGAGGGAGAGGCTGGCTGGCTCTGCAGGGTTCTCACTGCTGCTGCTGGGCACAGCCATGCATGTGCTGTGTGTGTGTGTGTGTGTGTGTGTATGTGTGTGTGTGTGTGTGTGTGTGTGTGTGTCCGTGGGCATGCACAGAGAGGCATTTGTGGTGGGATTAGGGATGACTCCCACAACTGAGATCCTCCCGTTTCTTTCAGAGGTCTTTCTCCTACACCAAACTCCTCCGTATCCCAGCATTCCTGATGTTCGGGGCGGGGGTAGGGGGGGAGGCATTCCCAAGGTGTTTTCACCCACATCTCCGGAATCCTGGCTTTCTGGTTTGGTTTAGAGTGCTGCTTTGCTGGACCGTGCAGCCAGGATCTGTTGTCGGGAGGTGCATTCCCTCACTGCCCACCAGCTGCTCCCGTCCATCCCCTCCCACTCTGCTTGTATCTCCCCTCCTCCACACTGACCCCTTCCCCAGCCTCTGACCCCCCAGCCTGCCTGGGGCCCGGGTCTGGAAAGGGAGACAAAGACAGGATTTATAGCTGGTATAGAGAAGCAGCCAGAGCCCAGTGCTGAGGGCAATGGCTGACCTCTCGCTGGGAGGGGAGGGTGCACTGGGCCGGATGCTGGGAGTCTGGAAGCCTGGGTTGCAGGGGCCCCTATTCGCCACCCCCAGTTCCCCAGCTCGAGCCCTGCTCTCCTCCTCCTTTCCCCCTTGTCCCCAAAGACGTAGAAAACAGAAAAGCGGGTAGTCCTGAGGTGATTCTAGGCCTCGGAGGAGGGGAGAGAAGAGATTGATGCCCTAGGGGCATTGTCTTATGAAACCTGAGGAAGATTCATTCAGGAACCATGGACACTCAGACACCAGCTGCCTCCAGGCCTCGGAAGGCCGACAGGTTTAGCACTGCAACACATAAGCTGGAGAAGGACTTCCCTCCGCTGCAGAAAGGGACTCGCTCAAGAACAGACTCTCTGACTGCCAGCAGAGAGACACGTAGGGAGAAGGATAGGTCTGGAAAGGTGGGAGTCAGTCTCACTTGAAGTCAGTGTAAGATGTGGACCTCCCCAAGGGTGATGAGCTCCAGGTAGTCAAGCTGATTGTTTGCAGGACTAGGAAGGGGTCATTACCACGGGTGAGCTGGAGAGAGAGGGACTTCCCTCTAATGAGAGACTTCCTCTAATGTATCAGGGACTTTCCCAGAACTGGCTCTGAGGACAGTCGGGAGGAAGCTAAGGGTGGTTATGGACCCTGCAAGATGTGAAGCAGCCTCATGCGGAAGCATAAGGAAGAAAGTAAGGGTTACTACCGCCAGGCCCCTTAAGAAAGTCTGGCTTGCTCCCTGAGTACCCCAACTCCCTCCTAAAAAGTGTGAAGGTGCAGCAGGGCCCTGCCTTTACAGGAAATAAATTCTTGACCTGAAGTTGTCTACTCAGCAGACAGGGTGTGTGCTCAAGAGGGAATGGCATGACCTAGGAGTTTCCAAGAAATCGGCCCATCTATCTTACAGTGGACAGCTCCTGCAGCTTCTCTGACTGCCCTTGGAGGCCCACCAACCCCTCCAAGTTCCAGTTGCCAGAGGCTTCCATAAACCCCATCCCCAAGGCTCCCACATCCCTTCCATCCTCTGGCCCCCCTCCATCCTGCTTCTCTCCTCACCCCAACCTCTCCCTACTATTCTGGGAGAAAACTTCCAGAATTCCCTCCAAAAGAGACAGTGCTACAGGAAGGGCCACTGGGAGCCTCTGGTCTACTGTGCTTCTCACACTCTTCCCAGCCCATTCCAGCCTGAACTCTGCGGGTCCGCGGGTCCACGTGCGGCGCTTTCCGCCCAAACGCCTCTGCACGCCCACACCATTTCCTCAATTCCTGCTGGGAAGCTGAAAATTGGAAATCTTCAAGGGAAGGAAGGGGTCCTGGATAAGGAGGAGCGATTGGGAGAGGACAAAAGAATTGGGAGGGAGGGTTGCTGGATGAGGAAGAAACCCCGGAAAAAGAGGAGAGCATCTCCTTTTCCTTATTCCCTCCCCCCAATTGAGGAGGCAGATTTACAGCTTTGGTTTGGGGAGGGGGGGTGAGCATAAGGAAGACAGATCTGCAGCTCTGCCCTCTGAGTGTCTGGGTACTTAGCTTTAACTCCCCCATTAGCATCAATCCCCATCTTGCTGCCCATCCATCTTCTGACATCAGCTCCTTCCCCTCTCTGTAGCCCAGGCTTTCTGACCCTAAGTGGCTCTTAAAGGGCCAGTCTAGACCTTCCTCCCTCCCTCCCTCCTTCCTCCTCCTCTGGGCAGAACAGTCTGATGTGTGTGTATGTATGTGTGCACGCATGTGCGCACATGCCCGAGGGCATACGCATGTGCACTGTGAGCATCCTGCTGAGGCCAGAGAAGATGGAAGGCATTCTGGTGGGCGAGGTGGGAGATGGGGACTCTGCCTAGCCTTATCTCTGTTCTCCTTAGACCTACCTGTATTAGGAACCCCCAACTTTTTTCATTAGCCACCCAAGCCAAGAGCAAGCCCTCTGTCTGGGCTGGGTCACTGACACGTGGCTTTGGAGCTGAGGGCTAAGACGCAGGCTGGATCTAGGGGGACAGACTCCCTCTGCCTGGAGGCCCAAGGCAAGGGCTGTGCAGCACTACGGACTGTTTTTAATTCTCAGCCAGCAGTGGGGGTGAACAGGTTGGGGGCCAGCTCCTAGGAGATGCCCTAAGCCCCACATTCCTAACCTCCTCTCCCAGGGACCTAAACTGTGGTCTGTGGAATGGATTTCAAATTTTCCTCTCCCTGGGCTTGGGGGGTGGGGGTGGTGTGTGTGTGTGTGTGTGTGTGTGTGTGTGTGTGAGAGGCCAGAGAAACTGGCTCTTCTTCCTTACTCCTCAGCAACTGA
>NW_022111304.1:1723621-1746050 GCF_000313985.2 Echinops telfairi | reverse complement strand
TGGTCTGTGGAATGGATTTCAAATTTTCCTCTCCAGGGGCCAGAGACTCGCACAGGCTGTGTGTGTGTGTGTGTGTGTGTGTGTGTGTGTGACAGGCCAGAGAAACTGGCTCTTCTTCCTTACTCCTCAGCAACTGAACTTTGGGGAAAACAGAGGGGAAATGGATTTCTCCCCCATTTCCCTCCATCTTCAGAAACAACACTGTAACTATACTCTAGGGGCTCGAAGAATTCCAGGATGGTTGGAAGAAAGTTCCTTCTCCATCTGCCTTCAATCCTTTCTGCTGCAAAGGCTCTATAGTCCTCTGAAAATATCTCCAGGACAGTCGACCCCCCTTTGTGATATCTGAAACCCACTCCCCACCTCCCTCAAGTGGCTCCCTTCTCTGCCTCGGGTGAGAGGTGAGGGAGAACGGGAAGGTGGGGAGCTTGGGAAAGCGGCCCCACTAAAAATAGAACCCCTAGCGTCACCCCCCAATGGCTCCTTATTTATCACCTTCCAAACCTCATTCTCAAAGAAGCATAAATATCCCTAATTCCTGAAGGCCAACCCTGAACTCATAAATTCAACTGGAGAGGTAGGCAAGGGGGAGGGGTGAGGTGTACTGAAAGGAGAACGGACTGCAGCCTTGACGCAGCGGAACATCTCCAGGAGGAGGCGCCTGAGGCCCCCCCAGCAGACCCCAGTGTGACTGCAGATGGAGGAGGAGGAAGAGGACTTGTTTCAGTGTTTCTTCTAAAGAATTAGTCTCGTCCCACCTAACTCCACCCCCCGCCCCAAATAAGAACTAATCTTAGTTCCCATGATCTCCCTCCCTTAAGTCTGTATCCGTCTCCCCAGTTTTCTTGGTTAAAACCCAACCCAACCCGTCAGCCTATTCCTTCTCGCTCTTTCCATCTTTCTTTTGAGCCTTCTCTATGCCTTTGCTCTTTTAAGTCCCTTTCAAAGCCGCTGTCAGAAGAGGACATTTCTGTCCTGATAGTGAGGTTTTTCTGGGGGGTGGGCAGGGAGAAGTGCCTCTCAGTCCCTCCATCTCCCGCTGCTTCCACCCCTTCGTCCCCTCAAAGGCCCTTTCTCTTCCGCTCCCCTTCTTTCCTCCCCACGCTGGCTTCCCAGGGCTTCCCCCCTTTCACGAGGTGGCCCCTCAACTTTCTCTAGCTCACGATCCTTTCTCCACCCTCCATCCTTTCGACGCCCCTCCGCCCCTCGGACGTGTCCCTTTCCCGTTTTCCAGCCTCCACTGCAGTCCTCATCCTGCCCCGGCCCCCAGCCCGTGGCCCCGCTCCCGGTGGATGGAGGGGAAGGGGACTTGAGAGACCCCGGTAGAGGGGTAGCGGTTCGAGCGAGAAGGGGAGAAGAGGGAGCACAAGGGGAGAGGGGAGAGGGGAGGGGCATCTTCCCTCCCCAGCTGCGCCCCCTCCTCTCGGCAGCCACCGAGCCATAAATCAGAGCCGGGCCGGTTTGGCCAATGGCAGAGTGACTCGTAAATCGGCCTGTCAAGCTCAGCCAATGGGAAGCAGCGTTAAATCAAATGCTGTCAGCGCTTGGCCAATGAAAGGCTCTGGGCTGACCATAAATCTGCCTGTAAGAGACAGCAGGAGAGAGAGAGAGGGTGCGGGCGAGCGAGGGCCGAGCGGGCGGGGGCGAGGGGCGAGGCCGGCCGTGGGGAGGGGGAGGACGCGCTTAGGAGAGGGGGTCGAAAGAGGCGACGGCAGAGGGACCAGAGACGCAGACCGCCTGCGGGAGAGACGCACAGATGGAGAGAGACAAAGAGAAGCTGTGAGAGACAGCGGCAGAAAGTCAGCGCTAGCGCTCTGGAGGGGGACTGACGCCCTGACACTGCTGAGCAAGCCGAGGCCGCGGACGCACACACTCCCCGAGACACCCGCGAGCCCCGCACCCAAGGGACCTTCAATGCGGACACACTCGCACCACGCACATGCTCGCAAAAGAGAGCCTGCATGATAATCTTGCTTTCCCTTCTCTTCCGACCGATGGATGGTTGGGAGGTCGGCAAAAGAAAGGTTACTTCCTTGCTCCTGTCCTGCCCTCTGTGGTCCCAGAAGGAGCCCTGGTGGCCTAGGGGTTACCCGTTGGGCGGCTTACCGCGAGGTCAGCAGTTCGAAACCACTGGCTGCTCCTCTGGAGACAGATGCGGCTTTCTACTCCTGTAACGACGTGTTACAGTCTTGCAAACCCACAGGTGGGCATTTCCACCCTGCTCTGTAGGGTCACCCTGAGTCAGATTTGACTCCAGGGCAGGGGGTTTGCCTTAGTGGTCTCAGACTCCCAGGTCCCCTGAATCATTTTTCTTTTTTCCAGCGATTGCAAATTGAGAAGTCCTTCCTGAGGTCTAACCTCAGTCCCTATTGCTGCTCATTTCTCTTTGCCAAAGCTTTTGACTTGCCTTCAAGCAATAATGAAAAGTTAACCCTTTACAACCCTTCAGAGAATAGTCCAGCTTTTAGGGATCAGGACTTTTAGGGACCGACTGGTCAGTTGATTGCAGTTTTAGAAAAGCAGCTGTCTTGTGTTGACACGAGTCTGGACATTCAAATCTGGATGGCATTCACTAGCTGTTTGACCTTAGGCAAGTTACTTTTGCTTCAATTTTCTTATTTGAGAGAAAGAGATCATATACTTCAGGGTATTTTTGTGAGGATTACCCCAAACAACCTATTTACAGAGCAGCACTGAGCTGAGAAAGAACACCTCTCCCTCTTGTTACCGATGATAAAACCTGATGTCCAAAGTGGCCCCAATGACCTGCACACATTCACAGAACTCACTTCAGGGAGTCTTCACGGGGGGCCCTTGGCCTCTCCACTCCCAAGCTGACGTTCATCACCAGTCCATTCATCACCCCACCTGTCTGGTCCCCTTCCTAGCACGAACTTGACTCCTGGTTAGGCTACTGTCATTTGTGTGTGTGTGGAAGCAGGACACCAGAAGCAAGTGTTCGAGTCGGAGGGAGGCGGAATTCCTGGGCTCCGGGAGTGTGTTGACTGTGAGGCTATTGATTGGGTCATCACACCACCATGCTTTCTCCCCTGTCTGAATTTCTTTGGACTCCACTTTGTTCTCTAAAACCATGGATTTGGGATGAGGAAGCAACAGCGTGCAGCCAAAGTATTCATGTCATCATGACTCACACTCCTCCAGTGCCTGACAATGTGGCCTCCCTTCCCTTTCCCTCACCTGCTGCATCCTAGGCCCCCACATTTAGAAGACAATAAATATTTCCAATAATAAACACCTCACTCTTGGCCTTTCTTCCTAAATTTTGGAGAAAAAGGGAGAGGAGGGATTCCTCCAGGTCAGGGAGAATCCTTTGCCTCTCAGGGGTCTCCGCCTCCTAATCCTGTTGGCAGCTGGAAGCCTCAGGAAGCCAGAGAGAAAACACAGAGAACCAGCGTCCCCTGGTGGCCACAGGTGCTTTCAGGGCTCGCGTGCTCATAGGAGTACAAGGGCTGGTCGGGTGCTGATAGACTTGCTGGAGGAAGGTGCTGTCACTGGTATGGTCTCTCCCCAGTCTGGCCCCTGAGGCCTCTTAACTAGAGTCTCTGCTCTTTTGCTTCTACAAGCCTTGCTCCTTAGAGGCAAAGATGGTGAGACTTTGTCTCAGGTACTATGGACGGGCTATCAGGAGAGATCGATCCCTCTAGAAGGACATCATGCTTGCTAAAGCAGAGAGGCAACGACAAAGAGGAAGGCCCTCCCCAAAATGTTGTGGCACAGTGGCCGCAATCATGGGCTCAAACCTACGAATGATCATGAAGGTGGCACAGGACTGGGCTGCGTTGCATTCTGTAGCCTGTAGGGTCACTATGAGCCAGAACCACCACTTGGCATGATGCCACCTGACAACAGTCCTCTCCAACCAACTCACGTGCTTTGTTCGTGGGAAGCCCTCAGCAGAAGACTGTGCCCCAGGCTGGCTGCTTCCTGTCCCTGCGCTGACACACCTCCTCACACCCCCTGTGCTAGTCTGGGTAGACTAGAGAAACAAATTCATAAACACGCATCTGTGTATAAGAAATAGGTTTATCTACAAGAGCAGTTGACTATTAAGCAAACAGCCCAGCCCAGTCCAGATCAAGTCCATAATTCCAATATTATCCTATATGTCTGACACCAATCTATAAAGTCCTCTTCACACCCACAAAATACATGCAATGATGCTGAATGCAGGAAGATCACAGGCCAGTGGGTGGGAAGTATTGAGATCCAGTGGCAGTGTAAGCATCTCAGCTCTGGCAGAGGTCTCCACGTGGCTTCTCCAGGCCCATGGTTCTGGCTGCATCAGGGTAGGTCCATGTGGCTTCTCCTCAGGGATGTCTCACAGGGAGTCAGCCTTGTCAGCAGAGAGTGTCCAAGGGAGTGAGTGGAGAGAGTGTGTCTCCCGCCCCAAGGAGGAAGTACTAGAGTTTCCAGAATTCTCAGGAGGCCAGGCCCACATAGAGGCCTCATTTGGTTATATCTTGATTGACAGGTCAGACTCCCCTCCTTCACTCATTCGTAATCCTCTCAAATTGACACCAGATTATGTAACTACCACCTCCCCCCCCACCCCCCCACCCCCCACCCCTGGCCTCCCACACACATACACTCAATTGTTAGATTCCAGCCTCAAAACCAACCCTGGAACTACACTTGTGCATTAAAAGTAGAGAGTTCATTTATTAATAACACTGCACGCTGGACAGCTTCAGATTGAAACATTCATGGAATGGCTTGGCCTTTTTAAAAATCATTTTATTGGGGGCTCATACAGCTCTTATCACAATCCATACATACATCCATTGTGTCGAGCACGTTTGTACATATGTTGCCATCATCATTTTCAAAACATTTTTTTCCTACTTGAGCCCTTGGTATCAGCTCATTTATCCCCCTTCTCCACCCTCCCTCCCTCATGAACCCCTGATAAGTTATAAATTATTTTTTTCATGTCTTACCCTGACCACTGTCTCCCTTCACCTACTTTTCTTTTATCTGTCCCCCTGGGAGGAGGGTTATAGGTAGATCATTGTGATCAGTTCCCCCCTTTCCCCCCTACCTTTCCCTTCCCCTCCTGGTATCACTACTCTCATTATTGGTCCTGAGGGGTTTATCTGTCTTGGATTCCCTGTGTTTCCAGCTCTTATCTGTACCCGTGTATATGCTCTGGTGTAGCCAGATTTGTAAGGTAGAAGTGGGGTCATGATAGCGTGTGTGGGAGGGAGGGGGGAATGGCGCATTAAAGAACTAGAGGAAAGTTGTATGTTTCATCAGTGCTACACTGCACCCTGACTGACTCATCTCTTCGCTTGGATTCTCTGTGAAGTCCTCCAAGTCTTTATTTTCACCTACTCTTGTGTCAACTGGCTACTTTGGTCTTAGGAGGAGGGACGGTCGAGGATTCTGGTGACTGAGGGCACGGTCCTAACGGAGCCTGTGGAAACTCTGGCGCCCTCGTCGAAGGATGGAGCTGTATGCTTGGCGGAACTGGCGGTTCATTGCTGCGTAGAGCACGGGGTTGATGCAACCATTGAGCCAAGTGAAGTTAGCAGCTAGCATGTGGAGCACCCGGGGAGCCTGGACCTTCGCATCGAGGATGTTGAGCAGCAAGAAGGGCATATAGCTCAGGGTGAAGAAGAGGAACACAGCAAAGCACATCCGAGTCACCTTCCCAAACTCGGATGGGGAGTCCGGGGCTTTCCGGGCTCCTGGGGTTGGCCCAGCCTGGGCAGCTGCTTTGGGTGTATTTCTCTCTGCCATCTGTTTAGCCACTTTGTGGTTGCCCTGCCCCCCCACTTCAGATGAGGTTCCCTCCAGGGTCTGGGTGGTGGCAGCACTGACTGGCTCCGATGAAATCCCCTCGCTGGGCGCTCCTGAGGCCAGCCCGCTGTCCAGCTCCTGAAAACGACCGGAGACGGCATCCTCTGTCCCGGCCACGTGGTTGGAGCGGACGCTTGCTGGGCGCAGCTTGTATTGGTCCAAAGCCTGGGCTGCTCGCTTCACTTGGCGGTGGATGAGGCAATAGAAAATGCCAACGCTACTGAGCCCAACCACAAAGTAGAGGCCCAGGAGGATGGTGGTGTAGGGGCGGCCTCGCATGCGGTCGAAGCTACAGGTGCAGACGACCGGGACCAAGACATAGACATTCCAGAGGGGGGCAAAACTAGCCACGCCGAGTAGCCAGGTGCCCACCAGCGCCAGTATTACTCCCTTGGCACTGAACACTTGGGGAAACAGCTTGGGATGGGCGATGAGGAGGTAACGCCCCAGCGCGATGAGGCAGAGGGTGAGGATGGAGACGGAGTTGGAAGTAAAGAGGAGGAGTCCAAAGACCCTGCAGAACGTGGCCCCCGTGCGCCAGTGCAGGTGGAGGTAGGTGTCCACGGAGAAGGGCTGCAGCAAGGTGCAGTAGAGCAGATCCGCAAGGGTGAGGTTGGCGATGAGCAAGTTGAAGCGGGTATGGAGCTTGGGCAGGATAGCCAAGGCCAGCAGCGTGAGCACGTTGCCCAAGGTGCCCGTCACAGCCACCACAATGCCCCAGCTAACGGCAATGTAACGGTAGACCAGC
Organism: Echinops telfairi; assembly: GCF_000313985.2. NCBI lineage: Eukaryota > Metazoa > Chordata > Mammalia > Afrosoricida > Tenrecidae > Echinops > Echinops telfairi. The sequence continues at coordinate 1,739,482 of NW_022111304.1, read as the reverse complement.
ACAGACTCATGGTAGCAGGAAAAGTTGGCATCAGAGCCGTTCCACATGCTGGAGGCTGAAGAGATGTGGATGGAAGAGGGAGAGAAGAGTCAGAACTTGGCCTGGACCTTCACGGACTCTCTGCTCTTTGGCTTCTGCAAGCCGGGAAGCCAGAAGCCGGTCTTGGGGAATCATCAAAGCAAAACAGCAGCGACTCTTGCATGGTCCTGGGTCCCTGGACACCTTTAAGTCATCGGCCCCCATACCCATTCGCTTTATCCTAAACTCCCTACTCCTCCCCTTAGCTCTTACTCCTTCCCCATGATCAACCATTTCCCCAAATTCTTATCTAAATAAATGACTCAGTCTCTGTGCCCTCTTTGCCGCCCCCCAAACCCTAGGCCCTTTCAATATCGTTCCAGGTGCTCTCAGCAATCTTTGTGCTCTCCCCGGTCCCCCCCCTCCCCCTCCAATTCCTTCCCCATTGCCAGAGACCACCCAGGAGCCTGCTTTCTGTATTCTGAACGCCAGGAGAGGGCCCTCTCCTCCTCTCTCTCTGCGTCTTTCTCTCTCCAAACACAGACACACACACACACACACATGCATACCCTGATTTTTCTGTCAATGACCACCTGGCAGGTGAAGAGATAGTATTACAAGCGCACCTACCACAAAAAGAAACACTTGAGTCTGTCAGTCTTAGATTCTTTTTCCAGTAGCAGAGGTAGTCCAATGGACACAAGCAGCACCCCTTCCTGGAAAGCGCAGTCAGCCTTCAACAGGTGCTCCTGCCGTCCACTGAAGTCCCCTGTTATACTGGACTGGGAGCTCGAGAAACTCCCCAGTTGCCCAAGCTCAGCCACTTCCTTCCGTCCTTCCAGTCCGACTCATTTTGCTATGCCTGGTGAAATGTGGACTTCTGTGTTGAAATTCTTATGCTCTTCATCTGTTATGGATTGAACAGTGCCTCCCCGCCCCTTCAAATAAACTCACTGCCATGGAGCCAGTGCCGACTCACAGGGAGCTTATAGGACAAAGGTAGAACTACCCCTGTGAGTTTCCGACACTGTAACTCTTAACAGGAGTAGAAAGCCCGTCTTCCTTCCTCAGAGCTGCTGGTGGTTTTGGACTGCTGACCTTGTGGACCGTGGTCCAGTGAGAGTAATCACCTAACCTTTATGCTTGTGGTTACCATGCCATTTGGGACAGAGTTTTCTTGGTTAGGTTAATGAGGCAGGATTAGAGTAAGGTGTGTTGGAGGCTATCTCTTTTGAGATGTAAAAGAGCTCTAAACCAGCAAGTTAGGGAGCAGAGATGGAGGAAGAGCAGAGCGAAGCCAAGTTACCAGAAAATCCCTGCAGGAGCAGGAGCTCGAAGAGACAAAGCCTTTCCTTCAGCACTAACACGGACAGCAGGCCTTCCTTCAAGACAGGTATTGAGTCCAGACTTCTAGCCTCCTAAACTGTGAGAAATTCCCCTTTGGGAAAACTATGTGTGGGAAACGTTTTGATTGTAGCACCCCTGCCTAACCCAGCGGCATTACATTAACCCCAAGCCTTCTGCACTCATTCACTCACTCAGTGCCACCCATCAATTTTGACTTGCGGCGACCTTACAGGACAAGGGAGAACTGCTCCAGTGCCTTTGATCGATGATTGCTCTTTCCCGGAGGAGAAAAACCTCATCTTTCTCCCGCTGGAGGTTTTGGGTCGGCCTGCTAACCACGAGGCCAGCAGTTTGGAGCCAGCAGCTGCTCCAAGGGAGAAAGATGAAACTTTCTACTCCCATGACCATTTCCAGGCTAGGAAACCCACAAGGGCAGTTAGTCCCACCCTGACTCTCTGAGTCAGTGTCTCCATGGCCGTGAGAGGGAGTCTTCCTTGTGGCTAACTGCTCAGCGCACAACGCACTAAGGCGCCAGGGTTAGGGCAAGGCAAACTTTTTTTCCTTCCTTCCCCCCAACACTTCTTACTTCCTCTTTTATCCTTCCTGCGATGAAGATACACTTCCTTCCCATTTATGAGGCAGGACACCTATTTGATCATTGACAAGAATTGTCATTGAGATGCAACACCTGGACATCTGGGCCACTCTCTAGGGACAAAGGGACAAGACCAAGTTCGAGGAGCAGCTCTATGATGAAACCTCGGGACTTATTTTGCCTGTCCTCTCTCCGGGGCTCGGAGGTGATTGAAGTCCCATGGGCCACTCTGGTCCGCCTGAGAAAGGGGAGTGTGGTGAGGACAGGTGAGAAATGAGCATCCAGCATTCAGACTTCTCTCCCCACGTGGGTCAGGCTCCATTTCAACCAGCAAATGTGCTCTCAGCGCCAGGCCCTGAGCTTGACCGTGGCCATACAGAAACAGATGGCACCCGGGCTTCCCCATAGGCTCGCACACCGTCTAGCACAGGAGATAGCGAGAGACATGCAGAAATGCATAATGGATTCTCTACAGCAGAGACTGACAAACTTTGGCCTCTGGGTCAAATCTGGTCTGCCATCTGTTTTCATACGGCCCATGAGCTAAGCCTGTTCTTGTTTTCCAGTTTTCAGTGATTCAGTTTTAAATGACTCTCTTGATAACCAAAAGAGGAGCCCTGGTGGCGTTACCAGGTCAGCGTTGGACTGCGAACCCCAAGTTCTGTGGTTCAAACCAGCCAGATGCCCCGCAGAAGAAAGACAGCCTGTCTGCTCTGCTCCCATAAAGATATACAAAGTCTCCCAAACCCTGTGTAGGGTCGCTCTGAGGTGGAATCAATTCGATGCCAGTGGATGTGGTTTTCTTGGCCACAGATCTCTAGGGCGGCACAGTGCCTGCTCCTGTAGAGCTAGGGAGCAGTCTCGCTCTTCTTCGTAGGGTCCCGATGAGTCAGAATTGACAGGACGAGAGTGGGTTTGGTTTTGCTCTTTGGTTCTATCACTTTTTCCTCTTGCCTAGCATAGCCTAAAACATTTACTCTCGGATAAGACAAGACTTTCTACTCCTGTAAAGGGTTTTCAGCCTTAGAAAGTCCCACGGGCAGTCCCACCCTGTCCTGCAGGGTTGCCGGGAGTTAGTTGGCAGTGCGTTTGGTTTTTCTGTAAGAAGATGTTTGCTGACCTCTCTCTGGAGCAGTGTTTTCCCAAGTGGGTGATTCTGCCCTCTGGGGGACCCTGGAATGATCCAAAGAAGTTGCAAAAGCAGATCCCTATACTTTATCCCGGATGATGGGCTCGAGCGCCAGTGTTTTTAATTGCTGGAGGTGGGGGTGGGGGGCATGCTGAGTCTTTTTTTCTGGAAAGGGGGCAGTAGGTCAAATACGTTTGGGAACTTATAGAGAAAAGGAGGGGTGCGCCGCTCAGCAGGTCAGGAAAGGGCTCTTGGAGAGGTGGTTGCGCTGGAGAGCTGGGTTTTGAATGAGCAGGAGTTGTGCCGCTTTGAGAGGAGAAGGGCATTTTAGACGGAACCAGCGTGCCGAGAGGCTCTCTGTGCTGTGGGATCAGTCCAGACTCACTGTATCTTGAGGACCTACACTTGAGGTGCACACTTGAGGAACTAGAGGTAGCACAAAGGGTCAAAGACAGGGAATAAGAAAGAAGACCCTGGAAGGTGCGCAGGGATGGAACAACGTGGGCTTGTGTGTCCCAGGAAGGAGCTGGGAGGTTATGCTGGAAGCCATGGGGGGAATTTGTACTCAGTTGAGTAGGGAGGAAGAAGGACAGGTGGTGTAGTGTTTACACGTTGGGCTGCTAACTGCAAGGTTGGCAGTTTGAAACCATCAGCCACTCCTCCGAAGACAGATGGAACCTCCTACTCCTGTGAACAGCCACAGTCTTGGAAAGTCACAGGTACAGTTCTACCTTGTCCTAAGGGTCGTCATGGCAGTGGTTTTTTGTTTTTTTTGAGTAGGAAGTGCTCGGTATGTAGGTCAGAAGTAAGGAGGTACCTGTTCAGACAGGAGAAAGGAGAGCCCTGAGTTAGGTCCAGGACTGGCACCATGGGCATGCCCCCTGCACAGGGTGGTGCCCTCAGAAGCACCTGGTGCTTGGCTTGATATTCTTCTGTCATTCTCTTGAAATTCTCCTGCTTTGAGGGAGGGGGGAAAAAAGGAGCTGATACCAAGGGCTCAAGTAGAAAATGTTTTGGAAATGATGATGGCAACATATGTACACATACACTTGATACAATTGATGTATGGAATATTATAAGAGATGTAAGAGCCCCCAATCAAATGATTTAAAAAAAAAGAAATTTTCAGGCTTTGGGTACAAGGGACCCTGTATTCCCATTTTGCACCAGATCCTGCAAATTATGTAACCATTTGTGGATAGAGCAGAGGTTGTGGGACCTGAAGAGGATGATGATGATCTGTAGGTTGTTAAGAAGTCAAGTAGAATTTACTTAGTGACTCAGTGAAGGATTAGGAAGAGGGAGGAGCTCGGATGATCCTAATTGTCCAGGTGCCTGGGAGGGCTCTAATCGTAATCAGGGTGGTAAATGTGGGAAGAGGAACAACAGAATGGGGCAGTGACTTCAGTTTTAAGCCAGCAGGTCTCAGGCACCTTTGCAAACTGGCTAGTATTTCGGTCTCATTAACCCCAGTATCTCCCAGACCCTGTCTCTCCCCAAATGTCACCCCATCCACACACCCTTGCTTCTCATTCTTCTGCACCTGTAGCCGGGGACTTGTTTTGAGTGGTACTGAGCTGGAAAAAAAAAACCCTCCAACACACCAAGCTCCTTCTATGGGTTCCATTTTTGAACTCACAGTGAACCCCACCCCCAACCTCACAGTTGGCAAACTCCGGAGGAGGCCTCCTTCCCCTCTCCTTCCTCTTTAGCAGCCTTCATTCCACCTTCCCTCCCCCTTCTCTTCTGCAAGACTGGAAAGTGGACAGAGGGGGAAGTGAGCAAAGATGATGTAAGCTGGGGGGACCCCACAAGATGCTAGCTTCCGCTCTGGGCTCTTCCGGCTGCTTTGCTGGTCAGCCAGCGGGTTGGGGGAGAGGGCTATGGGATGACCGGTGGGGCTTGATGGTGTGTGATGGAACTGAATACCAAGAAGCCAATGGAGACCCTGCGTACGCCCTGGGCCTTGAGGGGACCAGAGGAGCAGTTAGAATCTGTCTGAAAAGATACTGCCCCGGTTCGGTTCCTCAAGCATGCATGGGCATGGAGGCTTCAATGAGGCCCTCACTCCCCAGGTCTGGAACCGACTTCACCGCCGAGTTCGAAACATCAACCGTTTAAGATCACAAGGGCAGCGTTTACCCAAGACAGAGTGCTCAGGGTTAGGGCAGAAGAAGAAATGGAAACCGGAAACGAGGAGGAAGTGAGAAAAGTGCACTGAGAGGATTCAAGGCGTGAGTGGAATCGGAATGCGTCTGCAGGGATCTGCTCGGAGACGTCCTCGTGGGAAAAATAGAATGAAAGAGAATGGAATTTTCCCACGAACTTTTGGAAGCCATCTCATAGGAAGGCTCAAGGAACCTTTCCTTCCACCCAAAAGGGTTTCTTGTGCAAATGGGAAACTGGGGTCCAGAGAAGACAAGGTCACTGTTTATATGGGTCAGAGGCGAGAGCTCTGATCCTGTTTCTCCCGTGCCTTGCAACCCTGTGGAGGTGTGGGTTTCTCACCAGGAGGCACAGGAGCCTGGCTTCCTTTGTCTCAGAGCGGGGCTGGCCCTGTCTCCCTGGAATCGCGCGGGGACCATTGCGGCGGTTCCGTCTGGGGGACGGTTTCCGTGTCTTTGGCGCCGCCTAGTGGATCTGCGACAATTCTCGACTGTCGCTGCGGCAACCCGAGACTGGACTCCAGTCCGTTCTAGAGCAGGGAGGCAGCGGAGGTGGGGGACCTGGGGCAGCTCGGCTCGCTTTGCTCTATCTTCCCGCCTACGTTTACTCGTCCCCTTCGTCCTTCTGGCCCCCTTTCCTTTGTACGGGTCACGCTCATCATACAGATACATACTTCCCCCCATCCCCACCCCCTCCCCTTGACCGAAAAGCTTCCAAAACCGCAGAAAAAAGACGGAGCGAGTCTTGAGTCTGTGGGGCGGAGGGCAGAACGAATCTAGACTTTATTATCAGGGAGAGGGACAGGGGGAGGGCGGAGGCGGGCTGGGGCTGCTACATCGTCAAGCAGAAGGAGGTGATGGGGCGGGGCAGACCCCCGAGGGTTGGCTGCTGGGAGGACTGACGATACAGAAATCACAGAGGAGGGGGGTCACGCCCCCGCCCGAGTTGAGTTGTGCAGTGGAGGTGTCTGGTGGGTGCAGACGGCCGTGAAATCTAGGAGTGGGGGGGGGGCGGGGGAGGCTACAGACTCGGCGAATCCTGCGGCAAGGGGAGGGGCGGGGGCGAGGCTTCTATTGCTTTTTGCTCACAGTTTTGCGGAAGGCGAGGGGTGGGGGGTGGGCTTGGACTAGACACCCCGCGCCCCCCTCGGTACCCCTAGGGCGATGGGTGCTGGTGCAGAGAATGGAACCGGACTGGGAAGGAAGTAGGGAAGGGGATCTGGGGACATCTCCTTGGTCCCACCCAAGTGCCAGAGATGCCCCCAAGTGCTGCTCCCTGCGAGGGGCCCGGCTAGACCGGGGCTGGGGCATGGTGAGGGGCGGGCACAGTGAGGTCGCAGGCAGTAAAACCAAAGTGCTTATGAGGGACCCAGGATCCTGCCTGCGCCCCTCCCCCTGCGGAGGGCGGGGGTGTTCACGGAAGCGCTTCAGTTTGGGGGTAGGAGGCCAGAGTCCCAGAGTCCGCTTATTGCCAAGAAAATCCATTTCTGCCCCTGGACCCCGACCATGGCTTGTGAACCCCGTTTTGTGCTAGGTTTGAGGGGGAAGGGTTGGATGGACATGGCTTTTGGGAGGGGGGGTGTCTCCAAGGGGGCTCGAGGGTGAGACGGCCCCCCCTTTTCTAAGGGAGAAGGAAGGGCAGGGGGCGGGGTTCCCTGAGATCTGGGGTGTCCCCCCCTTCTGAAGCCCCCCTCCCCCGCTGCCCCTCCCCGTTCCTGGAACCCCCGTACCTCGGGGTGGGGGGGAAGGAGAGAGATCATTCAGGGAGTGCCAGGAGGAGGGGCGCGCTGGGAGCCTGGAGGTCTGGGTCCCGGCTGGAGGTGGGGGGTAGAATGGGAGGGGGTTCAGGGTTGAGGTCAGTAGGGGGAGAAGAGAATGGGTCCGTGCGCAGTTCGGATGGGCCCGGGGGCCGGGTGGAGCAGGGGGTGCGTGATGGGTGGTCCCTGGAGAAGCGGGGCGGCTGGAGCAGGGCGCAGGGACAGGGGAGAGCCCGCAGCCGCGGCCATAACCGCAGCCACCGCCAGAGGGCTGGGGAGCAGCCCGCCTGCCAGAGACTTGGGCAGCTCCTTGGAGAAAGTCAGCGTGCCCTGCAGGGGGGTGTAGAGCAGGGAGGAAAGAGAAAGACAAGTCTTCGGGGGCACCTCCGACCCTCCAAACCCCACCTTTCCCTTCTCCCCACACTGACTCTCCCATCGTTGAATTCCCCAGAGGTCAGGCCTCACCGCCAACTCTGCGGCGCCCCTAGGCTTCTTGTGACGGCTCAGTAACGGGTTGGGCTTCCCGGCCACGCCGTCTCGGTGCCGCCGGCTGGAGATGTGCTGCGGGGTTGAGCAGGAGCGGAGGGGCTGTAAGCCACCGGAACGGAGCAACCGCGACGGGGCAAAGCGCGGCAGCAGCGGTAACCACGCCCCAAATCACTGGGGGCCCCCTCTCAACACCCTCCCCCACTCCATAAGGCCCGGAAAAGGGGGCCCCACTCAAGCTCCGGGTCCTCCCTCTCCCCTGCAGAGGCGGAGCTCCAGAGGCTTGCTGGGAAGCACTTTGAACACACCTGTTTCAGTTGGACCTCCGAGTTGACCTTGACATTGCAGATCTCACAGTGGAAAGTTCGGTCCTGGGCAGGGGCCTCGGGTTCCCCGGGGGTGGGAGGTCCCAGGCGAGGGTAAGCCTTGATAGGGCCCAGCCCACTGCGTGCCTCAAGAATTGTCTTGTGCTTAGTACCTGGAGCCCACAGACAGTAGAAGGTAAGGGTTGGAGGAGAAGATTCTCCACATCTGCTAGACTTCAAAGGAGCCCCGGTGGCGGTGGTGCTGTGGGTTAGGTGATGGGCTGCTAACCGCAGGTGCTTCAAGTCCACCAGGTGGTTCAAACTCACCAGCCTCTCGGTGGGAGAAAGATGAGGCTGCCCGCTTGTTTCCTTAATAACAGCCAAGTCCACTGCAGTCAAATCGGTTCTGACCTGCAGTGACCGTGTAGAGCTGTAGAGAGCAGAACTGCTCCTTAAGGTTTGGGAGGCTGTACAATTTCAAGGGAGCAGAACGCCTCGTTTTTCTACCATGGAGCAGGGGATGGGTATGAACCACCAACGTTGTGGTTAGCAGGCCCACGCTTCCCCATTACAGCATCAGGGCTCCTACAGGAATCCTTGTGTAGGTTGGGATCCACTCAGTGCCAGCTGGGGTTTTAAAATGAGGCTTCAAGTCCCCACATTCCCTATTACAATGCAGGGACTGGGCATTAAGTAAGGGGGCTTTCCAGGCTGCTTGGGACCCTCCCAAACACAATGCCAGTCTGGGGGAGCGTTAGGTAAAAGAGATAAGGTGGAGGGAGGCTGGGGGATGGGGAAGACAGATGACTGGGGAAAAAGGTAGGCTGCTAGGTCTCCCAGGGCCCCGGATGTAGATGGGAGGACAGGGTGGTGTGGGTGGGCACAGAGGAGCCCATACCTTTGTTATGAGCCTCGAGCTGGGACAGGGAGTTCACAGCCACCTTGCACAGAGCACAGTAGAGCAGCCTCTTGGCTTTCTCCTCTTCTTCTTTGCTACCCCCAGGCAGGGAAGCTGGGGCTGGGGTCCCCACTTCACCCTTGGCTGTGGCCCGACCAGTCTCCGGAACGCTGGGAGGGGATGGGGAGCCAGGCTGTTTTTCTGGGGACCCTGGAGCGGGACCCATTCCATTCTCCACGGAAACTGTTGTTGGGGTAGAAACACAGGGGCAGCTCAGATGGCTTTTGGAGAAAGCCTGAAAGGCTCAGGAGTCGACGCCCTGTGACAACATGCATGCTCTCATGCCCGGGGTAAGAACCAGATGTAGCTCAGCTGCTGCTGGCTGGGTGTGAACGCCAAGCCCTGGCCTGGCTCATACCCCCTAAACTGCGAGTGGCCTGGGGGTTCAGCCCCATGGGTTCCCCCCTTTGAGCCGAAGCTGGAAGTCAGCCAGGCCAGGGGGAGAGGCACCGGACATGAATCTGTCCCCTTCCTGGGCCTCCTGCCCAAGCCCCCAGTGAGGCCTTTCAAAGAGTTCTGGGAAGAGGCTGAGGCCGAGGAAAGGAGAGGCAAGGAGAGTCGGGCCGACGGAGGGACCCAGACCTGGCAAAAGGGAACCAGAAAGAGCAGCCACGGGGAGGGAAGGAGCAGGGATACGGCCTTCTCCATAATTCATGGCTCGTTAAAGATGCACAGGCCCCAGGCCTCGCACAGGGCCCTGGCCTCTGAACAGGGGAAACTCTAGCGCTCCCATTCTCTACCCAGCAGCCGATCCAGTTTCCGGGTCATGGGGCGGCCTGCAGTGGGGGTGGGGAGCTCCTGGGAGGGCGACTCTGACCCCTGTAAGGCATGCATTTGCTTGACCATCATCCGGTCTTTTCTCTTATTTCTCTTCTTCCTCATTTCTGAAGGCCTCTACCTCCATCCTAATCTGGGCAGCACACGCTTCCTCAGAGCAGGACTTCATGGTTTGTGAAACAAATAAAAACAAAAGCAACAAACTTCAAAGTCACTGCTCTCCCATGGATGCCGACTCATGGCGACCCTCCAGGACAGAGGCGAGCAGCCCGGGAACCTGTGGGTTCCTGGAACTGGAACTGTTTACCGGAGTGGAAAGCCGGCTTTTTCCCCTGCAGAGTGACTGGTCGTGTGGCCTGGCTGACCTGTGACTAGCAGCCCAACATGTAACCACTTTGTGCAAGCAGGGCGGGTACTGCCAACTCCTCCACTGCCAACTCCTCCACTGCAGGCGTTCAATGCAGCAATCTGCATAAGGCATCTGACCTGCTGCCATCCAGTCGGTTCTGACGCATAGCCACCTGATCGGGCAGTGGACACCCGCTCCATCAGGTTTCAGAGGCTGTCAATCTTTACAGAAGCAGACTGTCTCATCTCGCTCTTGAGGAGCGGCGAGTGGATTTGAACTGCTGACCTTTTAGTTTGCTAACTAAAGCTGTGCCCGCTGTGCCACCAGGGCTCTTGGCAAAACCCTTAGAACAGTGCTATACAATAAAGACGATCAACAGCCTCATGTTTCAGAGTTGTAATGGGCTAAGCCAAGAGGATACAGCTAAGAAGCTGTCAGGCCCTAACTAGAACTCGGCTCTAGAGCTCTAATGGAGTGCCCCTAAGTGGTTGGTGAAGATATTTGTCTCTCCTTTCAGGGCAGGGCCAGGAGGAGGACAGGCAAGGATAGGGAGGAGATGCAGGATGCTGGGTCTCTGGAGTTGACCATGCCTGGCATCTGATGTTGGGGAGGTGGATCAATCTTCCTATGTCGATCTTCCCTTGGCTCAATTTCTCCTTGGCTCAGAGTATAGTTGAGGATGGCTACCAGGCATCAGGGAGCAAGACTCTGAGTTTGCTTTTGGTAAACCTCGAAAAGTCCTTTGAGCTTTTCAAGTCCAAACCCTCTACTTCCCAGAAGAGAAAACTCTTGGCCTAGAGGGGCCAACAGTTCTATCCAGATCATCCTGGGGGTTCCAGGGGTTCCTGGGCCCTCTCTGTCTTCCCTGAGGGAAGTCCCTCTGGGGGCAGGCACTCAGTCAGCCTGGCTCCTTCCCCAGCAACTCTCCCCCATATGAAGGGGCCTCTCCCAGGACCTGATGGGTTCCCTTGTTCTTGGGGAGCTTTGCCAGGTAGCCTCACCCTAGCCCCTCTCTGAGTCACTGGGCAGTGGGAAGACAGACAGGCAGAACTCTGTTGAGAGGAGCCAGGGCGGGGACGGACCAGGGTGACAGGATGGAAATTTCACATCACTGTGCTTGGCTCACCTTGGGTGGGGGTAGCGGAGCGACAGAAAAAGAGGGATGGAGGTGACCAGGGGCGGGGGAGGTGGGGGATGAGGGGATGGGGGCAGAAGGAAGTATGGGATGAGGTGGAGCATGCAGGGAAAAGTTGAAGATGGGGTGGGGGTGGGGAAAAATACTGGGGGAGTCAGACATACCTGGGCGAGGGGCAACACCATCCCCATTTTGGGGGTTGCTGCCTGGGGGAGCTGGGTCTCCAGATTCCCGGGTGCCAGGCTCCCTGCTTCGGGTCTTGGCGGCCTCAATGCCTTTGACTCTTCGGGCATGGCGATTACCCTTGTAGTGCGCTTCGGCCTGACTCTTTAGGGACAGAGGAAGAAATTCCCTTTCATTGAACCCTTCTCCCCACCTTCGGGCCCAGCTCAGGGGTAGTCTCAGCAGGCTACAGTAAATCTCTCCCTAGGTCCACGAGATGTTAAGCCCCCTGCCAAGGAGTCCTGCTTGTTCCTGGGGCTCAGATTAGCTTCTCAAACTGGAGTGCTGGGATCTTGGGGCTCCCACTGTGCCCAGGGCCTGGCTGCTGATGCAGGACCCTCACCCAGTCCTCTAGGGCTGGAGTCAGGGAGGGGGAACCCCAGCCTTCTGGCAGAATCCTTAACTGGGAGGGGCTCGGCCACCCAGGCATCCAGGAATCTCTGAGACCCTAGGCCTTGGTGCTGTGTCCCCTCCTCTGGGAGCCAGCCTTTCTGCTTCCATCTTCAGGCTGAGAGGCCCAGGAGCTCGAATGCCCGGGCCCTAGCGACTACTCCCTCCTGGGTCTCATTTTCCTTCAAGCCGCTGCAGACAGCCTGGAAGACCCTGGCCCCAAGCCCAGTGTGGAGACAGAGACAGCAGCAGAGACAGCTGTCACAACAGAGCCACTTGGTGGGGGAGGGAGAGGGGAGGCAAAAAGAGGGGGAGGGCTCTCTGCCATTGCTTCCTTCTGACAGCAGGGCTCCTCTGGGCCTCTACTCTCCTACCCTCTGTGAACTGGGAGAGGGAAAGCCTGGGGTCCGAACTAAAGGAGAGGCCAGATGTTCGGTGGACCTGGCGGCACCTCTCCCTCCTCTACAAGCCTGTGCACCCACCCCCTGCTGAGAACATACCCTCCTGTGGCCCCAAGGTCATCCAGGCAGGGGTAGGCAGGAAAAGACTGAAGCCCTGGGTGGGGGTGGGCAGAGCCCAGCAGTATTGAGGGGACGGAGGGGGGACTGGGCAAGGAAACAGAGCATGCTTGATTTCCCCCTACTCAGCAGAATGAGGCTCTGCTGTGTTTCTTCAAAAGCTTTCAGAGGGTGGATCACTCCCCCTCTACTGTACTCCCCGCCAGAAGCCCCTTTTGGACCCACACACAAGGCCCAGTGGAGGCTAGGAAGGAGGAAATCTGGGATGTAGACACCTGACTTCTGGGTCTTAGGATGGCTTCAACCCCTGGGAGAGTCCCATGGGAGGGGAGCAGGGCCCAGGATGTGGAAGGAGTAGAGATGGGCAGAGAGAGGAGGAAGTCAGGTTAAAGAGAGGTGGGTGGGCCAAGGGAGGAGTTTAGAGGAGGCCAAGGAGGGCCAGGCTCTATGGGGGAGCCAGTGACCTAACTCAGCCCTTGCTCAAGGACCAATGAGCGGGGCCAGAGGCCACCCTCCCAACAGACACCAGTGTTTTGAAAAACGGAATCAGAGGCGCTCCGACCCCAAGGAAGGAAGGGGTCAGCTTGAGAGGACATGGCTATTTCTTGTCAGAACACACAGCCATCTCTTGGTCCTCTCAAGCACTTCCACCAGCCTCTACCCCTCCTCTAGCACCCCCTTCACTGCCTTTCCTCCAGCATGCCCCTAAGCCTCTGTCTTCCTCTAAAGCCCCCTGTTTGTCCCGGCCAACCCGCCCCGCCCTACCCACTGGGTTGGTGAGCAGTTGGGCTTCTTACCTGTGAATTGAAGCGGATCTGACAGACATTACAGGAAATAATGGGCCGCTTGGTCTTGAGCAAGGGTCCCCCAAAAGTGTGGGACAACACAGCCTTTTGCACAGGGTCCATCTGTGGAGGCAGGCTGGGGTGAGCCAGGAATCCCAGCCCCAGTGGGTACAGGGCTATCATTCCCCCCACCCCACCCCAACTGGCAGCAGCTGGTTGGGCCCAGGTCCCAGGCCCACTCCGCATCCCTCAGCCTGTCTGAGAGTTCTGAGCTCAGTCTCTCTGTTCTTTTCCAGCCCTGAAAGGGATCGAACGATCAACGGACGGACACAGCACTCCTACGTCACAGAGCACGGCATTGCCCAAGGCCACCCTGCAGACGGAAGAGCTGGGCTTGATGTACCATCTCATGGAGGGTCTACTTTGTCACCAAGGACCTCCAGGTGAGAGGACACTCTTTGGACCTTTTGGCTCTCCACTCTGAGGCGAGGCTGTCTGCCACAACTGGCCTCTGGTCCCAGCTTCCCACCTCTGGGCCCTAAGACACCCGGACACATTCCTGGGACCTATTAAAGGCAGCAGCTTCTAGAGGGCATAGAACAATACAGGAAGGAGTGGGTGATGGCATCGCACAATTGGGAATAAGTGGAGATCTGAACTCTCCCCCTCTCTCTCTCTGATCAACAGGGCCTTTAAGGGCAGGGCTGTCGGGCTGGGTGGGACTAGAATCCATCTCTGCCCCCACCCTAGGTCAGCAGATGTCTTGCAGTCTCCTGCCAAGAGTTCACAGGAGGAGGGGAGAGGAGGGGAGTTTTTCTGAGGCTCTCTGCTATCAGGGGATGAAGTCAGGGGCTTACAGGCATGAAACAGGCCTCTCTGAACAGTCCTCCTCCCTCCATCCCCAGGGAGCCAGGGAGAGGGAGACTGGAATGTAGCTGAGGCTGAGGAGGACTAGGATGGTTGAGATCGCTCATAAGAAGGGGACCAAATCAGGGCTGAACTCTTGTGTCCCTGACGGATGGATTGACACCTAGGGCTTCTTAGCTCCCCAGCTGAGGCCCACATTTCAGTGCCCGGGTCTTCAGGGCTTGAGGGGAGACACGGATGGATGAGAGACAGGAATATTAAGCAGGAGAGGATGGTGGGTAGCATGTGGGGGGCCCACACATCCTGGTGCTTCTTTGCTTCTCCCAAGTCTCACTGAGTAGTCGGGGTTCATGTTAGGAAAGGGGCATGAGCATCCCAGTGAGAGGGTGAAGGGGTGGCCTTCGCCCTCTCTGCCCTGGCTTGGTGGTGGAGGCAGTGTGGCCCCATCAGCAGCAATGAGCGGACAGTGTCAGTCTCTTGACCTGCCAATGGCTCACACTTTTCAACTACCATCAGCTTCCTTCAAGTCTGCCTGCCTCAAATCTAGAATCTTCAGAAAAGTCAAACAGGGGATGTACGGGCGTGTCTGTGTGTGTGTCTAGGCTGGCTGAGCTCAATCTGTGTATGGGTGGAGTGTGAACGGGTGTCAAGTTCTGTGTGTACATCACTTGTGGATCAACATTTCGGGGCTGAACGGTCAGGTTGTGTAAGCTTCAGCTGTGTGTTTATCTGTGGGAATGCATGATGTGCTTGGCAGAAAGAAAGAGACCAAGTTGGAGACGAGCTTTAGGCAGGAAGGGGAGACAGGCGGCGGCTCTCAGCTCCAGACCTCCGTCTTCCCTACTCAGAGACTGCCCCGCCTCTCCCCCCCTCCCCCCTAGCTGGGTCCCAGAGGCCTGGGCTCCTGGGCTTTCTCACACACTGGGTGGGGGCTGGGAATGTAGCCCAAAGAGAAACCCAATCTGGACCAGGAAACCTAAGTTGGGTGGAAACAGTAGGGAGAGAGGAATGGGATAGAGGTCCCTGTTTGTGTCAGCACCCCATCCTGTGGTCCAAGCCTGCTCCCGGCCAGTGGCCTGAGGACAACTTTTGGGTTCACAACTCCAACTCCTGAGGGAGAAAGACGAGGCTTCCTACTTCTCTAAAGAGTAACAGTCTCCGAAACCCACCAGAGGCACCTGTACCCTGTCCTACAGGGTCTCCATGAGTCCGAATTGATTACGTGGCAGGGAGTCTGGTTCTTGGATTCCAAGTTTCATCTGCTGAGGAGGGTCCCTGTCCCAGTGGGTCCTTCCTTCAAGGGGAGAGAGTCCTCCCTCTGCACACTCCCTCCCCAGCCTAAGTCCATCTAGAAGTGGGCTCATGGAAGGGGACGCCCAGTGAGTTACATGGGTCCTTTCCATCTTCTCGTCCGAGACCTGAGGATGCTTCAGGCTGAAGGTGAGGACTCCTAGGCCCAGTCTCTGGGCAGGTGGCATGTGAGCCACTGACATGCAGCTTCCGGCCAAGGTCAAGAGGCCCTGGTGACCTAGATGAGGGCTCCCTGGGGAGGGGTGGAGACCAGCATCCCCTAGAATGCAGCAGACCCAGAGCCCCTTCCCTAGGGTGTTGGTCTAGACGTAGCCTGGCAAGATCCCCAATACATTCCCCTCCCACCTGCCCTCCTCCAGCAAATATGAAGGGGACTCTGTACCCTGTAGCTTGGGCCAATGAATCAGGAAGGGCAAGGGGGAGGGGAGAGGGAAACCAGATCAGGAGCTGCGGGGAGGGGCTACGATTACATTTCCTTCCATTACCCTGTATCTGATGGAGCCCACTTCCCCTGGTTGGACCACCCCACGTTCCCACCCCACCCTCAAAAATAAAGGCGAGAGGCAAGGGCTGGAATCTTAGGGATGGGAAGCAAGGAGGGCTATAGGACGATTCAAATCCCAAAGGCAGGGAGGCAGGGGCTGTCTAAAGAGCAGGTGGAGGCAGGGGTTGAGGGGAGAGGGGTGCTGGGAAGGAGAGAGGCTGAGCTGGGGCCAGGGTTGGATAAGAGGGATGGTAATTGGAGGG
>NW_022111304.1:1713855-1722619 GCF_000313985.2 Echinops telfairi | reverse complement strand
TGTGTCTAGCACCGCTCTCTTGCAGAGACTCCTTCGAACGACAGAGGCGGGGTGGGTGGGGTGCAGGGCAGAAGCGACCTCGGGCTGGGGACGTCTTCCCTAACCTTTCTCCACCTCTTTCCCCTCGTCCGCCACCTGCCGGGGACCCCGGGTCCGTCAGCGCTGCGCTTCGTGCACTGGCTGCCCTCCGGTGGCAGAGAGCAGGCAGCGCAGAGGGAAGAGCGGTAGGTGGGCCTCGCAGCCCACTCCCCCAGACACCTCCACACCGTCTGGATCTCATCCCCTCCTGTTCCACCTCCGCACAAATCGATGCAGGGGACTGGCCTAGAGATGGGCTGGCTTTGGGAGACGATGAGGGACATGCAAGGGCAGAGGGAAGCGGTGAGGGAGTGGGAGAGAGTAAGGCAGAATGGCATCTAAGGTAGCACTGCTCATGTAGAGGAGGAGCTGGGAAGGCCATCTGAGGATGGACAGACCCCCACGAATAACAGTACCACCGCCACCTAATGTTGGCCGAGTCCCTGGAAGGTGGCAGCCACCACAATGCCCTTTTTCATCCCATCTCATCTCATCTCATCACACCGTGAAGTACTACTATTGCTCTCATTTTATAGATGAGGAAACTGAGCTTTTTTTGGGTGGGGGGTGTTAAATAATTTGCCCAAGGTCATAAGATGGTGAGTGGCTGAACTGGGATTTGAATCTAAACCTGAGCAGCCCGACTCCAAAACTCCGTACTTAACTGCTGTGCCCTACTGCCAAAGGCCTGTCTGTAGCTTTTCTGCAGTCCTCGGTCCCCTGCAGAATCTGACACTAGTGATGCAGCCGCCACACTCTCTTGGCTTCTCCAACTCTATAAGAAGCCAGGCCCAACCCTGCCCCCTCCAGTGGCGTCTCCATTTCTTTTCCTGGGACCTCCTCCAGTTCTCAGGCCTCATTCTGCTGATTCCCCAAGAGGGAAGCCTCGGCCATCCTACCTGTCTCTCTCTGCACCTCTCTTAGATAAAAATAATAGGCAATGCCATCGTCACAGCAGGTCACACTGACTGCACATTGACTTTGTGCCAGGCCTTATTGGTTGATGTGCTCAGCAACTAAGAGAAAGGTTGCAGGTTCAAGTTCGCCTAGAGGCAACTTTGTAAGAAAGGCCTGGCGATCTGCTTCTCAAAGGTCACAGCTGTGAAAACCGTATGAACTGCAATTCTACCCTCACACATATGGGGTCCACTCATGTCAACTGCCATGGAAACTGCATGATGATATCATATAACGTGCTTCTTGCAATGACCCTGGTACCCTTGCTATTCAGTTTTACAATGGAGGACCTGGGGGTGGAGAGTGGTTCAGTAACTTGCCTAAGGTTACACAGCTGCTATGTTTGGACCATCAGGGCAAACCCTGGCAGTCAGATGCCTTAAAGACCGCATTTTCTGAACCTGTCTGTGCTCATGGCTTTAAATAACTGGTGCCCCCCCCCACCCCAGGCCGTGGAGCCATGGCATGGGATGGAGTCAGAGACCCTGGATTGTGCATGTGAACTGACCAAGTCGACTTGTGACCTTGAACCAATCACACATCACAAATCACAACTCACTAACTCTCCTGGGCCTGTGTCTGCTCAAGGTCATAAGGCTGCTGCTAAGTGGTTCACGATGATGGGTTGTTGTTGAGGGTAAGTATGACTTCGGGGAGAGAGGAGGTGGGGTGGGGCCTTATGCTCTGGGAACACCCCATCAATTGCATTTTCTCAAATGTTCTTTTCTAGCCCTTGCTCGTGTTCTGTGCCCCAGTCTGGAATGTTCCACTTCTCTAAGACCCTCATTACAATCTGACTAAATTCTTCAGAGCCTAGTTCATATGCTACTGGCTTCAGGTTCTTTCACTCCGGTTGGCCCCTGAAGCCCTACCACCTCCTGAAAGTATTTCTTGACACCACCTGGGACTCCCCCCCTCACCCCCTCCCGACCAAGTGCCTCTGACATGGCTTTTCTCCTGCTATAGAACAACTGTTAGCACATTGTCTTACCTCCTAACCTGTGAGCCCCCAAGGACACAAGCCTGGCACCTAGTAAACCAAGACCAATTCTGGACTCATGCCGACCCTGGATGTGTAGAGCGAACTATTCCACGGCGTTGTCAAGGTTTTGACTTTTTAGAAGTACATTTCCAAGACCTACATCTTTCAAGATGCCTCGTGGCAACCTTCAGGTTAGTGGCTGCGGGGAGATGGTCTGCGGCCCTCAGGGTCCTTCGTCTGCAAAATGAGGATAATCACAATAGCTACCCTGTAGGGTTGCTATAAAAATTGAGATCTCAAAACACCTTATAAACTGCAAAGTGCGACACAAATGTTGGTTTGGGCTCTTCGAGAGGAGTTGGGGGAAACAGCTTCGGTTTAAAGAGAACCTTCTTTGGAGTCAAACTCTATGTGGATTGGAATCTTAGCTTTGGCATATACAGTGTCAACTGACACATAGTACTAAACTCTCTGAGCTCCCTTTCTGTCTTTCCATTTGTGTGGCCAGATTTTATGCCAACTTGATGGTACCTGTGTGGAGGTAGAGGTGGAGTTCCACCTGGCAATCAGGTGGTAGCCTGGAGATACCTCCTTGGAAGTGTGGCCTTGTAAGCGAGACAAGGAGAACTTCTTTCTCTCTGGCCCTTGGCCTTCCTCCTCGCTGGGACCCCATGTCGGCCACCAGAGGTGGCCCCGTGTGGGCTGCCAACCCGGAGAGCTGCCGGCACCCCCCTGCCAACCTGGGATCCACAGGACTCTGCACCCACCAGCCTGTGATCTCCCTGCTTCCTTCCCACTTCACCTTTCTGTGTCATCGGCCTGCAGCCACGTGAGTCCACGGAGGGTCCCGGCTAGCACTGGACCCCTGGACTTGAGGTGGACTGGGCTGGGGTGCCTTCTTGACATAAGATCACTTCTTGATAGAAAGCTCTTTCTTTTACAGAGATGAGTGTCCCTGGTTTTGTTTCTCTAGACAACCCAGCCCAACATGATTTGTCAAACCGAACTGCTAATGTCTACCTTGGGTTTGGGTTCTTGGTCCACTTTGCTTGGTTGTTGAGAAGACTCCGTGGGACTGTGTATTGAAACATCTACTGCAGTGCTTGGCTCACAGTCAATGTGTAATAGATGTTTGTGGCGGAATATGGGTCTGATGGTAGATCAGGTGAGTTGAATAATGCTAACTTGCCCAAACCTTTAGCTGCAGGCACTACTTTGGCTCAGTGGCCTACTGGCCTACCAGCTAGTCACATCCTAGAGTGGTGAGCTCAATACCTGCATCGCAGCTAACTTCCTCCTCCAAACCACTGACTGCCAGCAGGGGGTCTTCTTCCCACTCAGAGAGGTCAGACCCTGGAGTAACCCTGAACTCATCCTCCCTTCTCTTCTCCCACCCCACCTGGTGGGGGGAGGGGGGCGCGCGCAACATGGCCGACCGATCTGTTTTTTATCGGACGTCTCTCGCAGTCTTCTCTGCCTTTACGCTCACAGTGCAGGCCTGCGTCACGTGTCTGGGACAGCCTCCTAACTGGCGTCCTCTTCAGCCTTGCTCCCTGTGACACTGTGCCCTTTAAGAACCCGCCCTGCTCAAGAACAGACCATGGCTCTCTGTTTCATCGATAGTATAGTTACTTTAAGGTGACCAGATTTTAACATTGGTAAAGCAGGACACCCTTGATAAAACTCATATCCTGGCGAAATAGCCACATGGCAGCCGAAAACCGTATACCCTAGCTTGTCGTGCATTCTTTCCAAAAATCGGGACTTTTTTAAAAACGCCGCAGGACGCAGGGGAAAAAATTGTTAAAAATCGAGACTGTCCCGCCAAAAGCGGGACGTCTGGTCACCTTAGATACTATAGTACCACGATAGCATTGAATCCAGACAACTCTGCCAGCCTTCTAAGCCCCACTCCCGACACACACCTGTCCACCCAATTGTGGGTTACAGAGAGCTGGAACTTGCCAGTGGGCAGGCTTCTTCCTCTGCTGTCTGGATTTGGTACCGAACGTTCCCTGCCACCTCCCTCTGGTTACGACCATGCAACCGAGGCCTTATTAACTTCTCTGGCTGGGAGGGCGATTCGTTGGAGAGTAAAATGAGATGTTACATATAAAACCCTGAGCATCCATCGCGCCTGGCCCGGAGCAGCGATTAACAGTGTACCAGACAGGCATCGGGATTTGTGATTGACTCTACAAGGTCAAGGTCTGAGGGGAGATGGAGCCATCAAAAGAGATCAGGGATTCGATAGGAGAGGAGAAGAGGGGCACCCAGGGCCACAGGAGGGTGGGGACAGGCAGGCAGGCCGCTGCTGCTACTCACGGTGCTGTAGTTGCTGAAGAGGCCAAGGGTGGGGGCCGGCTCCAGTGGGAAGGGCAAAATCTGCTTGAGGTCCAGTGGAGGCTGCATGATGGGGGTCTGCCGAAGCAGAGGGAGGGGCCCTGCCCGGCTTAGGCTGCCTGGAAGGCAGAGAGAAGCATGCTGTGAGGCAGGAAGATAAAGGTTTGGGAGCCCCACCCCACCCTTGGCCGTGTGACCCCAGCGCATGCACACACGCACACAGACTTCCCCTGTGTGCTGGCTCCGGGGCGGTGGAGCAAGGTGCCCAGTGGGCCTGGGGGAGGGGGCAGACCCACGATCCCTTCTGGGTGGTTTTCAGTTCCCCTTCTCCAGCCTCCCGCCCCCAAGGCCTGGGACAGACTCAGGAAGAGTCTCAACCTTGTCTCCTGGCTACTGCTGATTCTGGGGTGGGGGCTGAGGGAGGGGGCTGGAGCCCAAAGCCTCATCCACCCCTTTCTTTGGGTTTTGCTTCACCTTGGGCGGGTGGGGGGGGGAGGGGGGCAAGTGTAGGTCTCAAAAGTGGCAAGTGGGTGCTTCATCCCACTGCCCAGAGTAGAAATGACAGGCCTAGATTTGCAGGTGGGAACTACTGAATCCTCAGGCTCCCCACACCTCTGGGGGCAGGTGAGGGGTGAGTGGCATCCACTCTGGGAGGCAGACTGCCTGGCCATCCTTAGAATCCCTTCTCCCAATTGTCTGGGTCTCCCACAGCCCGGCCCCTCCGCTCACAGCTCTGAGGGAGGAGGAACCTGGCTTCTGGGCGGAGAATGGCTGGGGCTGACCCCAAGGGGAAATGAAAGTCCGAACAGGCCCCGGCCCCTGCACTACCCTCTCTCAAACCTGCTTCTCCTACAAACCCCCCACCCTGAGCCACCAACCAAGTGCCAAGGGAGCAGCCCAAAGACCCTGTGGATGCCTCTGGCTTCCCTCCCACTCCCCTCCAACTCCCTTCTGTGACCCCAAGCTGCCCTTCTCTGCCCCAGCACCACCTGGCAGCCACCAGGGTCCTCAGGAGGCTGCTTGACTATTATCCTCCTTCAATCCTCTGGGGCACGGGGTCTCCAGAAGCTTTTCTGCCCACCCAACAAGCACTCCCCTTTTCATACCTTCAGTAGCTGGTGTCCACTGCCCCCAGGCAGTAGCCTGGCCCTGGCCCCTCAGGGGCCTGGGCCTGACAGTGTCCCCTTCCCTGGTTCTGCCCCCTGCCCCCTCCAGTACTAGCACCCAGCCCCCAACCCAGTCAGTGGAATCAGCCAATCAGAGTGCTAGAAAAGTGGGGCAGAGGGGAGGGCAGGGGAGCAGGGATTAGGGGAATCAGAGGCGAGAGGGAGGGGCCAGGGAGGGCTCAGGCACAGCTGGGGGCAGGGAGCTGGTCCAGGAAGGTTGGGGGGGGGGCGGTGTTTGAAGCAGAGATGGGTCTGAGCTATTGGGGGCTTGGACTCCCCACAGCTAAGGGCTGGAGAAAGAGTGAGTGAAGGCTGACTTTGACCCTTGGGCAGTTGGGGTTCTGGACCCCTGGTCCATTCCCTCCTCTTTACCCCTTACAGGGCTGGGATGGGGTGGGGCAGGGGAGAGACAGAGACAGGGACAGAGACAGGAAGAGGTGACTGAGAGAAAGGACAGAGACACTGAGGGAGAAGGACCGAGACTCAGGAAAGGGAGTGAAGTGGACCAGAGCTAGATAGTAGGGCAGAAAGCCCCCAGGACGGAAAACAGTGATAAGAAGGAAGGGAGAGAGGGACAGACAAACTGAGGAGGCCGGCTGACTGCCTCCCCTTCCTGGTGTGTCCCCTTATGGCTTCTCTCCACCCTCTTTGCCTGGCACACAAGGCCAGGGCAGCCTTAATGAGCCCCGGGCGGCATCAGGAATGGTGAGAGAAACTTGAGCAGTCCTCCTGTCCCCAGCACCCTGCTTCCACCCCCAGCAGCTGGCCTGGGGCTGGCACCACAGCCTGCCTTTGGGCACCAGAGACTGGGACTCCGCTCCTGGGCCCTTTCCCTGGCTCTAGCCTCTCTAGGCACCCACCCCTCAAACACCCCTCTTAGAGGAGGAAAACAATGAATGGAGGCGCCCACCCTGTGCAGGCAATGAATGAATGCCCACCGTTGCCACATCTGATCTCCGGGGTATCGCTGGCTATGAGGTAGCCGCGGTTCCATGAGGTAACTGATAGATGAGAAAAACGAGGCTCAGAGATGTTGAAAGGCTTGTCGTGATGTCACACAGCCTGTTTAAGTATCAGAACTGGGATTGAAATCAAGATCCTTGTCACTCTAAGGAAATTCTCTCTCCCCTCACATCACCCCAAAGGGCTCCAATCTAACTTTGAAGTAGAGGTTGGAACACAGCTTTCCAAATCTTTTTGGTGGGGCTGGGGTGAGGGAGGAGGGGCAGGGCCAGTTCCACACACTTCCTGGAGCAAGCGAGTCCTCATTTCCCCCCCAGGGAAGGGAAGGAGGGAGGGAGGCAGACAGCAGCAGCCACTCAGTTCCTTTAAGCCAGCAACTTGTCTTTCCACTGGGTGTGTGTGTGGGGGGGAGTAAAGGGAGAGGAGGGTGGGAAGTTGGAAAGATGTGGAAGTGGAGTAGGGGGTGTGCAGAAAGCGGGGGTGGGTGGAGGGGCAGCTGCAGACTTATTTGCCTGCTATCTGGATTCCTGGGTCCACCAGGTCCACGTTGAGGCTCCAGGTGGAGAGAGGCAAACACCCCCAGGTTTGTTGCTCTTCAGCAGTTGCCTCTGAGCCCATCCCGACTCATGGCTGTCCCGTGCTTCCATGCGCTTTCAGGATGGTGAGCTTTCAGGACCAGATGGCTAGGCCTGTCTGCCTGTCTTCCCAGGAGGTGCCTCTGGGTGGGCGGGTTCCAACCAGACCCCCTTCAGGTAGGGACCCCTGCTCATTGGCTGGGTGAGCAGAAATGGGGGTTTGGCTTCCTGTAATCCAGTCCTCTTTTTTTTTTTTTTTGAGAATGAAAATAGTCATCACTTTGGAGGGCTTGCTAGATGCTAACCGCTTTACATACATGATGTCCTTGTGAACAGTCCATTGTCCACTAGCTGGCTTCTCAGAGGCTTGCTCAGTCTCATCTGTCATACAAGAACAACCAGACCTGCTGCACAGTGTTGTTGAGAGGGTTGAGTGAAGGCAAGCCTGGCACACAACAATGAGGACTCAATACGTGTTTGTTGACTAAATGAATCCTCAAAGACAATGAGATTCGGCTCAGAGAAGGGGAGTAACTTGACCAAAGGGTCACACAGCTCAGGAGGGATTTGAAATTGTCTGGCTGGGCTGCTAACCCCGAGGTCAGCAGTTCGAAACCACCAGCTGCTCTACGGAAGAAAGATGAGGCTTTCTACGCCTCTAAAGAGTTACAGCCTCAGTGCCCACAGGGGCACTTCTACTCTGTCCTATAGGGTCCTTATGAGTTGAAATTGTCTCAGCGGCAGGCAGTGAGAACATGAGTCTGAGTCCTGAGATAGGGCTTTCAAGCAGAAAATTTTCCTAGGTAGACTGCAGAAAGGAGGGTCCAGGATCGGTAGCTATAGGAAAGCAGACCAGGGCCAGGGCATCCAGGACTCTGACATCTGGCTAGGTGAGGGCTTCAGGTAGGTTTGCAGAAGATGGTGGAGAAGAGCAAATGGGGTGTGTGTGCACACATGCAGGTGTGCACGCGTATGCGCATGTCCCTGCCACTTGGCGGGCGGGGCAAGGAGGTGCTGGAGCCAGGCTGGGGTAGGGCACTACAGAGGGAAGCTCATTAGAGTAATTACCTCCAGCAGCTACAACCCCACCCAGCTCCTTGGGGGGAATTGCCAACTGCTTTATTAAAGACAGAGAGCCTCCTGCTCTTTAGATGGGGGTGAACTCGTAACCCCTTGGCTGGCTGTCCATCGGTCCATTTCCATACCCTGCCTAGCTCTAGGCATTGTGACCCTACTCAGGCTCCCCCTCCAGTACTAAGACATAGCCATGCTACATCTGGCTCCCTCTAACCTACTGAGGTCTAGTCCCCCCTCTCAGTTCTCCCTTCCCCAGAAATTCTGGTCAGGTTTGAGCCCCGCCTTGACTGCCTTAGGGGAGGGGTCTGGGGCTGCAGGCGTCCAGGTAGCAAAGAATGGGAGTGTCTGTTGTCAGTTGGCTCTGGGCTGGACAGGTGTCAGGGTAGGGCTGTGGGTTAGCAGTGGTTTGGAGACTGGGCCAAGAGGTGATTAAGATGAGAGAGGTACTGGGGTTAAGGTTGCAAATAGTGTCAGGGCCTGAGGTGGTAAAAGGTGCAGGCTCAGGAGCACTGGGTTAAAATGGGGATAAGGATCTAGGGCCAAAGAAGAAACTGGAAGGGAGACGGGCACTGGAACCTCATCTTGAACTGACCTCTTTCCCCCTTTGGAACTTCCAGTCCCCC
>NW_022111304.1:1702451-1713733 GCF_000313985.2 Echinops telfairi | reverse complement strand
GGTTTCCTTCAGTTGAGTCCCATATGTCTGTCCGCTTCTGCCTTATTTTTCCCCTTGTTGGCCAGAGGACATACTGAGGGCTGGAGAGGCTTTGAAGTCAAAGATGAAAGCAACAAGGGCGTGATTATGAACAGCTACTCAAAACACCATCCCTAATAACCTCAGGCTGGAGGTGGGCGGGGGTGGGGCCTGAAGGGAGGAGGTGACGGGAAGGGAGGGGAGGAGCAGGGCAGTCCCTGAGAAATCGCTCTCAACCTGACTGGCAAAGGTGTCCTCCAATGGCTGAGGGTGTCCTCCAATGGCTGAGGGGAGGGTAGAGAGGGTCCCAACAGGAAACCTGAGCAGAGACCCCACCTTGACCTGGACACTGAGTCCAGACCTTGCAGGGCTGCCTTGCTTTCTCGTGTTCTGTCCTTCCTCAAAGAGGGCTAAGGTGTGGGATCCCCACCTGGCCTCCCCATCCCCTGGGGAGATGTGGTGGTGGTGGGGCATCTAATTGGTGGTGGGTGGGATCAAATTTCAGAGCCTTTGGATCCAGGCATTTAGCTTGTGGTTGGGGAGGTTGGGGCCTTCCCAGCTTGAGCAGGACCCGGATGTCCTTTTCAGGGGACCTACAGCTCCCACAGACCTGTTCTGGGCAAGACACTGCCTCTGAGGCTCTGGGCCCAGGGTGGGGAACCCAGTGCTCAGGGTGGAGTTAGGGTGTAGGGATCTCACAGGTTGGAGGAATTTAGAGCCTTCGCTCTGGGTGTGTGATCATGGTAGTCACCCTGAAGGTCACCCTAGGAATGGCTTATCTCCCCTGGTAGGTGCCAGCCCCTCCTCCCTTCTTGCGTTCACTCACCCCCCACCCACTTATTTGACCTGGCCTTTCTATCGAGTGGCAGGTGGAGGGGTGGGGGACACATAAAATGGTGAGAGCCAGGAGAGCGGGAGAGAGAAAGAGATGGGGGAGGGAAAGCAAGAGGGAGGAGAGCCCAGCAGAGGGTCAAATAAAAGGAGAAAAGGACTCTGGGGTCAGATGAAGACAAGATAACAGTGGGACTCAACACAGGGACCAGGCCTGGAGCCACTCCAGCCTGGGGCACCAGCCTGGAGCCAGGAGTCGCCAGTGGAGGCCTGGGAGACCACAGGTGTCTGGACCTGGTAGGAGGGCTCCCACCATTCACAGGGTCCTGGAACCGGCCTAGCCAGAGCAGAGGGCAGAGGTCAGCGTAAGCAGGTGGACCATTGCGCGGTGGCAGGTCGGAGGGCGCCGGCCTGGAGCTGGAGCTGACGCGGAGGCCAGCGCACAGCTAAGGGCCTCTCCTCCCCCATCCCTAGGGCTCCCTGCCCGATGTAGGTCATGAGGATGGGGTGGCTGATGGGCTGTCAGAGCCCAGTAGGAGCTCCCCTCCCCCAGCCGGATTCTCCCCATCACCCCCCTGGCCCCCCACCCCAGGACTAAGGCAGGTGGGGAGGAGAGCAGGCAGGCTAACTGGGAAGGAGGGCCCAGGAAGCCACAGCAGGGAGGCGAGGGCAGGTCCTGGCGTGTTGGGGCAGGATGGTTGCGGTGGCAGGATCTGAGCCGCAGGGGCCCTGGGATGGACAGTTCCCCACCCCCTCTTCTCCCCCCAGGCCCCTGGTCTCCAGCCTCCAGGTTCCCACCTCCTACCAAACACACCTCGAGGATGCACCCACCTCCTCCCCTCCCCCCCCCGCCCCCCTTCCTCCTTTCCGTCTTATCCTGGGCACAGGAGGATGTGTTTAAGCTGAGGTGAGGGAGGGGGAAGGACAGGTCAGGTGCTCACCCCCAACTCGACCAGGCCAGGACCAGCTCCCTCCCCCAGCCTCTCGTGGCCTTAATATAATATTCATGAGCTTCATGAATATGCAGTGCCCTCATTATGGGGCTGGGGTCTCACTGCGCTCTGCTTCCCTCTCCGGCACTCCCTAGATTACCGGAGAAGCGCAGCCTGGGGAAGAGGGGACTCGGGGACCCCAGATGTGGATCCAGATGAAGGGGGAGGGGGAGCCGATCGCTGGCTGGCGGCCGCAGTCTCCGCGGTGCCCGGAGGTGGGGGGGAAGGTGACCTACTGAGAGGGACCCGGGAGCTTGGAGCCGCAGAGCCCACTCACCGAGGATCATGCTGGGGACCCAGGAGCGCGGGGTTCCGCGTCGCTCTGTCCCGGGGGCCGTTCTGACTGGGCTGGGGGTACGGGGGGAGGAGTCGGGGGAGGAGCAGAGGCCGGCCCAGGCGGAGCGGGGGCGGGGCCCGCAGCAGGTGAAGACGGGAGGAGGAGGGGGGCGGGGACGCGGGCACCCAGGGCTCCGGGAGGGGCGTCCTGGCGTCTCCGGCCCCTCCCGCTTCCTCCAGCGCTTCCACCGGCTGCCTTGGGTCTCCTGGATTTCCGGTGTCACTGCAGTCAGGGCTGGGAGCCCGATGTCTAGCGGCTCAAGGGAGGTGACGAAGGACGCTGGGACCTGAGCTGCCTGGGTTCCGCGGGCTGGGTCTGCGGGTGGGCGGTCGGACCCCAGGCCTCTGTGCAGTGGGGCGGCGGCGGGGTGTGTGTGGGTGTGCTTCAGTCATCTGGGCAAGGATGGGGCCTGCGCTGGGTGGGACTCCCAAGTCCCCTCGGGAGGAATGGGGGTGCACTGCAGCTAGTTTGTTCTCCGACTGTGGAGCAGGATGCCTGGGGCTGGGACGCGGAGGTGAAAGGTGGGTCGATCGATCGCTGGTGCTGGCACGTCCCGGGCCTGGGTCCCTGGGGAAGGGCTGAGGGAAGTCTGCCATTCCTGGGCCTGAGGAGGGGTGAAAACAGAAGCTTGCAACTGAGATCATTAGCAAGAAGCTGAAGACAGAGGCGCAACCTTGTAGAGATGACCTGGTAGGGAAGGCGGGGGTAGGGGGTGGGGGGGGGACATGTCCACCCGTGGCCTACAGCTAAGTCCCTGCGAAAACGAGGCTGGATTGCAGAGGGCCACTGGACCCAGAGAGGGCTGTCTGTCTGGTGAGGTTGAGGGGGCCGGACCGGTGAGGATGCCTCGGGAAAGGAGGGTGCAGGACACTGGGATGGAAGTGTGCTAGGGCTGGGGTGGGGGTGGGGAGTCTGGGAGTGCACCTGGAGGTGTCTAGGGAAGATGCCACTCCAGTTTAGGACCTGTCGGGACCCGCCCTAAGAGGGAGGGGCAGCAGCCGGCCGCTTTCCCAGAATGCCAAGCAGCCCGAGGGGAAGGAGTTGAGTTTGGTAACTAGAACACCTGGGATTTAGAGCCGTCGGAGGCAGGAAGCCCTGGGTAGAAGGCGGCAGGGCTGGACTCTAGCAAGGGGAAGGGGTCGGGGCATTCTAAGTTCTGGAAGAGGAGACTCTACCTTGGTCCCAACAGTCTCTTGTGCTCACCCCGTTGATTTAGTAAGAAGGAAAGAACAGCCCTTGCGCCTGTCAGACTGGGGCTGGCTCGAGGACAAGAGGTTGCTGTGCTAATGGCATGCATGGTCTTGCTCTGACCCCCAGGCCCCTGAGATTCCAGGGCCCTATGGCTTGACTGCCGCCGCCTGGCTGTGGAGCAGGGTATGGGGTCTCTAGGCTCATCAGAGGAGCTCCTATGCCCAGGAAGTTCAAATCCAGCATCAATAAGGCCCTTTTGCGGCCTTTCCCACCCCATCTACAGCCCGCCATTCCCTTGTTCTCTGACCAGGCTTTCTCCTTGGGTTGACTCCCAAGGCAAAACAAGGGTCCGCATCAGGCATGGTTGATCAGCGACAGGGACCCCATGCCCTCAGCTCTTTGTCAGCCTTCCCACCATGCCCTCAGGGACACCGAGAGAGGGAGCTGAGAGAGGGGTCTCCGAAGAGAGATTGCTTAGCTTCCCAAGGGGAGGCAGCTGGCTGGAGGGTGGGGTGACCTTGCAGGCAGCTGAGGGGGGCAGTGTGTGGGGTGAATTCATTATTGATGAGCCCTGCACCCCGGGCTACTAATGAGCCCAGGCCGGTTGCTCTAATTGATGTCAAGAAACTTGAGACCCCCTAGATCAGCTTCCCGCTTGCCAGCTGCCTCTCCTGAGCCCCCTCCCCCTCCCCACATCCCCAGCTGCTCTGTTCCCTTCCTGGGGCCTCCCTCCCTCCTCCTTTCCATCTCCAAATACAGACGAGGAGGGGGGGGGGGCGGCGTCTCCCAGGCCTTCACCTGTCAGAAGACCGTTTTGTAAAGGCATGCTTGATTTGAAGCCCTGCGAGGGGTGGGAGGGGAACTAGACCAGAGCCTGGGACCCTCAGCTCAAGGGCAGAGAAACAAGTCCTAGATTACAGCTGGGACCTCTCTGGCCAAGGAACCCCTCCCTTGTCTTGTGCATTCTTGGGAGAGAACTTGTCCCTCTGGGAGACTCAGAGGTGTGTCCTACACACACCTCCAGGATCACCATCAGCCCCGTTGCTCTCCCTCTTTGCTCAGCAGTGACAGAGCTCCAATCCTCCTTTGGCTGCCGCCACGCCCACTCCCAGAGAGGGGTGCCAGCTTGCTTCTTAAAAGTGGGTTTCCTTCCTGGAGAGTTCCAGATGCCTTGTTATGCCACAAATGCCATTCTGGCAATACTGGGCGGCTTCTTGACTCACCGTGTCTCTTCCTCCCTATAAATCCCTCTATCTTTATGCGTTCTGGGAAGAAGTTTTGTGAGGCACAGAATTATCGAGAAGCCACAGGGTGGCGTGGAGTAGCCTTAGTCTCTCAGGAGAGACAATTTCAGGGGATGCAGGCACTTCTAGGGAGATGTCTGAGTTAAAAAGCCTTTGGTGATGGGAGGGACAGGGTGAGGTGGACCGCAGGCACCCTTTGCCCAACACCCCCATAAATTTTTGGCTATGCTGCCCTCTGGTGGCTGGATTCTGCTGTGGCCTGACAAGGACATCTGGCTCTCGCTCCATTAGGTACTTTAGGTCAGGTCTTCCTGGAGGCAGGACCCCAAGGGCTACCTTGCACTGTAAGGTTGGTCTTCAAAGGGCTGAGCCCTAAGGCATGTCGGTGAAGAATGAGGGCTGGGAGGGCTTTCACCACGTGGATAGGTTTGACTCTGCCACTTCCTATATGACCTTGGGCAAGTTACATCACCTCTCTGGGGCTCAGCTTCTCCTTTACAAATGGGATGCATACGACCTACTTCAGAGGATAATTGATCGCCCTAAAAGAAATAAAACCCAAACCTAGCTGGCTTTCTTTTCTCGAATATACCATATTTGAGACAAGAATTTCTATTCTCCTAAGAATTACCATCTTGGAAACCCACAGGGGGCAGTTCTACCTTCTCCTATAGGGTCTCTACGAGTTCGCATTAACTCGATGGCAGTGTGTTTGGTTTGGGTCTGCTAATGAGTACGTTATATGCTTTCTACCCCCACCCCTTCCCCTGGCAGCGTCCTAGGCTTTAGTTTCCTGTGTGTGCTATTGGAGCTAAATGCATTTGCTATGTGTGTGTATTACATGTGAAAAGACCGTAATCCCACAGCTTCCTCTTGCAACTGATTCCATGGGTCACCACCTGCCTCCTCTTATTCTGGTTCAGGAAAGCCCAGATGAGCCCCTCCCCACCCCCACCCCCGCCCCACCTAGTCCTTTCCTTTTGCATTCTCTGACCCTCAGACCCAGAGAACAGGGGTTCCTGTCTCTCCCTTGGGGGCACTGAGGGCAGGTCTGGCAGGACTGGGGGAGGGGCAGGGGAGCCAAGTGTCTCTGCTTCCATCATCTCTTTTCCAGTTCCCGGGCTCCTGCCCCTGGCTCCCAGGAGGAAGAAACTGAGAAGCACAGGCATCACCTTTCTCCACGGTGTCTGATCCCAGAATGGAGTAGGGGAGAAAGACAGATTCGACCTCTGGTCAGTGGGGACCCCCAGGCCGGGTTTATTGCACTTGCAACAGAGTTTAAATAAGTCCCCGGTATCCTGGAGCCAAGGTGAGGGGGAGGCTGGGCAGGGAGGGGAGAGGGAGGGGAGGGGAGGGGTAGCGTCAGTGCAGCTGGTGGGCAGAGCCCAGATCCTGTGAGCCCAGGACCATGGCCCCCCCTCTCTCCAGGGGCCCTAGAAGGGTCTGCATCTGGCCAGGCCGAGGTTCCATAGCTGTGGCCATCATGGCCTCTTCAGGGTCCTGGGCGTTTCCTGACTTCTCCTGAGTCAGGGGTGGACCAGGTCTCCAGGCCGTCTTGCGCAGGCCCAAATGTGGTCCTGGGTCTGCCTGGTTAGGCTATTGATGGTCTCAGCCCGGGTCCCGGAGCAGCACGGGCCACAGGCCTCACCCGAGTTCTGCTTCTGATAGAGCTGGGTTTGGGGCCGTGCCAATCCTTGCTTGGGATCTGCCCTGAGCTGGTCCTGGGGCACCATCCCTGGTTAGTGTTCCTTGTTGGCCCACCAGGACGAGGACTCTCCGGGGCTCCAGGTCTTACTCCCAGGTTCCAGATTCCTAGCGGAGTCTCTGGCAAGGCCCAGGGAAGCTCTTTGCAGGTTGGGGCCGGACAGGAGGTCCTGGTGGCATGTCAAGCCCTGCACACTGAGACGAGATTCCCGGCGCTGTGGTTCCCAGTGGCTTTCAGAGAACTCTTGCTCCAAAATGCAAAGGTGGCAGGGAGGCGGAGGCCCCTGTCCATGGGTCTGAGTGCCCTGGTTAATGAGGAGGGCTGTGTGTAAACGAGGGTCCTTCACAGTGCATGGGGGTGGGTGGGCCCAGCTCCTCACCCACCTTGCTTGGCCCTTCAAGTATGTCCCTGGGCTGGGGAGAGGAGCATCTCCCTGGCCCTCAGCACCTTCAGGAAGTGCCCAGACACCTCCCTGTCAGCAGACTGGTGGGTGGGAGAGGCCTGGGCCTTCAGATTTGGGGAGTCTGGGATCAGGCATCAGAGGTGGCTGGAGGCTTGAGCTGAGCTTTTTCCATGGCGGTGCCGTAGGGGAGGGAGCGTTTGAAGAATCCAAGCTAATACAGAGGAGAGGAAAGAGGGTTTAGATGTGCTGTCTCCCTCTTCTCCCCAGCTGTGACCCCAGAGGGAATGAGAAAGGCCCTCCTGCACTTAGTCCCATCCCCCTCACTCCCCCCACCCCCAGCCAGAGCAGCCTCTGAAGTCAGGCTGCTCAGACTGCACCTTGACCACGCCCGGTATGCCCAGAAGGTCCAAAGCTGGGACTGAGGGGTCTTTCCCCACGTGTAAACATGGCCCTCACTAAGCCGGGAATGGCAGAGGTTTGAACGCAAGTACCAGTTCTGAGCATCTGGTAGTGGCTGCCTCTTGAGAAGGGTTCTGAGGCCACTTCCAGGCTAATGGCGGCTGCCTTGGGAGTATAGGGTGGGGGTGGGAGGGGCGTGGGGGTGTTGGGGAATGCCAACATATGCCATTGGCCCAACATGGCAGCATTGCTTTTTTTGGGGTGGGGGGGATACTTTGGTTTTGAGTCTATAGAAAATGTACTACCTTGAGACAGACTTTCTAAGTTAGGGGGCTTCAGAATGAAGGATGGGCCCTGACAGACAGGGGCCTGATGGGATGTGTGTGGCCAGGGCAGAGGTAGGGCCATGGGGTTGAAGGTTCGGAGACCCTGGAAGTGGATGCTTGCGCTGTGCTGGGCCAGGGGCACAGCTAACCTTGTAGAGGACGTAGATGAGCAGAGCTAGGAGCAAGAGGCCGATGAGGATGGCTAGGATAATGATCCACAGTGGGGCGCCGTGGTTGCCCTCTGCCTTGGTCCACTGCACAGCCGTGGCCACCTAGGGAGCAAGCCAGGTGAGGCCACAGGAAACCCAGAAGTTCTTCATCCTACACGTGACCCTCACCTGCCATTGGCCCTAGACTCCCCGAGCCCTCATTTTTGGTCAGTTCCTAAAATGTGTTAATATTGTCTATTTGTGGCCCTTCACACCTGCTACCCGCTCTCTCCAGAATATTCTTTTCCTGAGGGGTTAGCCTGGTTACTGCCTATCTATTCTTCAGGTCTCAGTTTAAGCATCACTTCTGCCAGCAAGCCTGGCCTGCTCTGTCCCTGAAGGACTGAGCTCAGGTGCCCTGGGAAGTGGCCCTCCCCTAACACACTGGCAGGAGCCCTGGTGGTGTAGTGGTTACGTATACATTGGGCTGTGTTCCGAATGGTCAGCAGTTCTAAATCACCAGCAGCTCTGCTGGAGGAAGTCTCGGAAACACACAGGGAGCCACTATGAGTCAGCGTGGACTCAAGGGCAGGCAGTGAGAAGCACACTGGCACTTGTCACGTTGTGGTCGTTGCTGGTTACACTCTAAACTCTAGTGGGGAAGCGACACTGTGAGCTTTGCTCACCACTGTATCTCTAATACCTATCCCACAGCTGGCGCAGTCCTCAGTGCTCAATAAATATCTGTTACCATAGCAAGACACTCCCTCCCACCCACCCGTGCCCCAGGCTGGTGTCAGACCCGGTACTCTGAGGCCGGTACCGCTGGCCCTGGGCTCACCTGAAGTTCCTTACTGGGCAGCTCCTGAGGCAGGATTCGGTAGGGCATCTTCCGAGCTTTATACACAGCTTGGCACTGCAAGCTGAACGGCTGGTGTTGCCGCTGTGAGTGGAGGATAAGGTGGTCAGGGCATCCCCTCTTGGACTCTAGGGGACAGAGGGCTGCCAAGGCCCTGGCTCCCACCAGCCCACTGCCACTGAGTCAATCTGTCTCACAGAGGCCTTACATAGAGTTTGCGAGGCTGTAAATCTTGGTGGGAGCAGCCAGCCCCAGCAGTTGGTGCGTTTGAAACACCAGCTTTGTGGGGAGTAGCCCAACGGCTGCCCCACAGCCTCACCAGAGCCCAGGTTGTCATTTCCCCTATTTTTGATTCACTGTCTTCTGAATCACTCCCTATGCCTGTGCTGTAAGAATATAAGCATGTAGCTGAATCAATGTTAACTAAGTAATGCATAATTCAATGTCCAGTAAAGTCCCCTCCCCCCCACCAACTTTTAACATGGGTTAGGCACCCAAGAGGATGCCTGGACCACCGTATGCCTAGTCGCTTTGACTAGTCCTACGTTTGATTGCTCTCCTCTGTGCACTCATCTTCCAGCTCGCTGTTTTCCTAGCATTCTGTAGTGTGTTGGTCCAGCTCCTCCCCTTTCTTTGAATGGACCAGGAATGGGAACCTGTCCTTCCCCATCTGGCCACGCGGTGGCGCCAGAGATATACTGCCTCCCCTACTCTGAAGGGCCTCCAAGAGGAGCTAGAATCCCTGGTTCGTATTCACTAAAGGACAAGTGGCTAGTGGGAAATAAGCCCAGCCAGGCAGAAGGTCAAGTGTCAGGGCTGAAGCATGGGTCCCTCACCTGCAGGAAGGTCTTGGCCCAGACTCGGAAGTGGAATTGCAGGCTTCGGCTCTCTTGCCGGTGCAGTGGCCCCAACTCACAGCGCAGCCGGAAACACTCGGTCTCTGGACATTTCTGGAAGAAAGGCCAGGCTTGCACCTATGGTCTGCCCTCAGAGATGTTCTCAATGCCCAGGTGCAGCCCCATTCCTAACCCAACTTACCAGGACCTGAGGCCCGGAGGAGGCGGAGCTCCGGCCCGGAGCCTCCCGCTTCTGCAGCTGGTGGTGCTGGGAGCCTT
Organism: Echinops telfairi; assembly: GCF_000313985.2. NCBI lineage: Eukaryota > Metazoa > Chordata > Mammalia > Afrosoricida > Tenrecidae > Echinops > Echinops telfairi. Next base: position 1,704,164 of record NW_022111304.1, on the reverse strand, counting down.
CAGGATGCAACTGCAGGAGACAAGAGGCCATCAGCTGCCTCTCCTACCTCATCACAGCTTCTCGATCAGCCTGCCCCTGGGCTCCAGCGCACCTTCCACCATCTCCCCTTGACCCATCCAATCATCTGAGCTCAGCATTGAACATGGAAAGGAATAAAACACAGTCCTTGGAGTCTACGTGGAGGGAGGCCTGGTGATGGATAGGGAGCCAGGCTCCTGTTCCGGCCTCAGTGCCTTTGCACTGCTCCTACCCTCGCTTGGAAGGCTCGGCTCTCCCTCTTCACAGGTGAGCTTCTTCTGGTCTTTTACCTGCTTCCTCCTCAAGAGGGTTTCTCTGATGGCTCCCCCTCATCACTTCTCACGGCCAGTGAACTTCTCCACCTTTACTTCGTTGCCTAGCTCCTTCCACTCAGGAGCCCTGGTGGCGGAGTGGGTTACACATCGAGTTGCTAACTGCAACCATTGCATGTTCAGTGGTTCAAACCCACTAGTCACTCCTTGGGGGAGACATGCGGTTGTCTGCTCCCATAAAGATGTAAAGTCTTGGGCACCCTGCCGGGCCGTTCTTCTCTGCCCCACGGATCTCTGCGATGGTGAGTTTGGTTTTTGTGTGGCGCCCCTCCCCCTGGCACATGAGCTCCAGGTCAGTGGGGCCCTGGCTGCCATTACCCGGTGAGGTATTTCTTGAGCCTCTGACGGTGGGCAGCGGAGGCCCTCATTTAACTGGCCACTGTTACCGGGTATTAAGCATTAAAGACAGGTGCTGGAGTCCAGTAGGACAGGTCTGAGGACGGCTTCCCAGAGCAGGTGACAGACCTGGCCCCCAGAAGCGAGCAAGGACAAGAAAGGACGTCGGTTCCAGCCACAAAGGCAGTACTTCGGCGGATCAGAGGCTTCCCAACTAGGGCCTGAGGTGTCTGTGGGCCTTCTGACCCCTTTAGTGACCTCAGCCTCAGCTTCAGGAGCATCCTCCTTGGCTCTTCCAGGTGCCACCGAGCCTTTTCCAACCACCCCCCACCCCCCCCACCCCGCCCCGCGGCCCCTCACCTCCAGGCCCTGTGGGTTGAGGGGGTGGCTGGCCGTGCAGTTGCTCAGTCCTGTCACCCTGGTCACGTAGAGCAGCTGCTGACCTTCCAGGGCCTGGGGGCAGTTGAGCTCCAGTGTCCCGTGGCTGATGGAGCTGGGGCCCCGGTTGATGAGCTGAGGCAGGGAGGGTACAGCCGACAGGAGAAGGGTGGGTGAGATGCCCTCCACCCCCCAACCCAAACAGATCCCCGGTCACCTCAGAAGGGACCCGTGGAGTCGATGGCAAAGCAATTCTCTCCAGTGGGGGCCCTGTCTTTCCAGCTCCAGGCTGATTCCCAGAGCCTCCTCCCCACCCCTGTCTGCCCCCCACGCAGCAGCCCCTCCTTGCTCTGCCAAGCTCCCCTCCCGCTGCCCCCTCCCAGCCCCCCCTGCACATTGGCCCCTGGGACTAGTTCCTCCTTCTCTGCCATTCACACCACTCCCCGCCCACCCTCCCAGCACCCAGTCTCCCTGCCTCACCTCATAGACGTGGTGGACAGCAGGGCCCACATCTCCCTCCTCCTGAGGCGGGTCTTTGGGATGCCAGTCGCTCATGGGGAACAGCACAGCCTCTGGCTTGGAGACACTGAGCAGGAGGGGGATTGAGAAGAGAGTGGTGGTGGGGGGGGTATGTGCTTCCCTCCTCGA
>NW_022111304.1:1696239-1702351 GCF_000313985.2 Echinops telfairi | reverse complement strand
TCCCGCACTGACCCGTTAAGGGAGACCTGGGCCTGAGCTTCCACCGAGAGCTGGAAGGAGACCAAGTCGCTTTGGGAGTTGTTGAGATTCTTGCTGTGGGATCCCGGAGACCAGAATGAGTGGAGCCTGGATTCCGACCCCGTAGGCTCCGCCCTGGGCCTCACCCACCGCCCTGCCCTACCTGAGGATCTGAAAGTCAAACTGGATGGTTTTCTTTGTGTCTCGGAGATGAGGGACGGTAAACCGTAGGCCACTCCACAGCTGCACGGTAGGGCAGGCTGTTAGACTGGGGCTCAGGCTGGCTGGTCCCTGTCCGCCCCCCAGCCCCGTCTCTGGCAGACTCACACTGGCTCCGGCCTTCATGGGGTTCCCCAGGTCACACACCAGCAGACGACTCTGGTTCACCGCGGAGTAGTCACAGCTCAGGCTGGAGAAGTTCTGAAGAGGGGTTGGGGTGCAGCTCAGGTCTGGGGCTTCCCTCCGGCAGGGTCTCTCCCCCCACCCTCCATAGTCCTGACCAACTACCAGCAGGACCCCTCTCACCCCGGGGTGTCTGACGAGTCCTGAGTACTCTGCCTCTGGAGGGGCGGTGACCCGCAGCTCCGCTTCGTAGGCGCCGCCCTCTCCCACGTTCTGGGCGTGGAAAGTCAGGTTGAGGGCGTTCTTGTCCCCCAGGTAGACGCGGTTCTGCTCCCTGGAGGAGGCGGGTCAGAAGTCACAGGATAAGGGGCACAACTCTAGGGCAGGCTTCGTAAGCAAGATGCTTTATGTCGCTCTTATAACAATCCATACATCAATTGTATCAAGCACAGTTATACATATGTTGCCATCATTTTCAAAACTTTTTTTTTCTACTTGAGGCCTTGGTATCAGCTCCTCTCCAATATCCCCCCCTCCCCTAACTTTTCCCCCCCCATACTTACTCTATGGGAGCAGAAAGCCTCATCTTTCTTCTATGGAGCGACTGGTGGTTTAGAACTGCTGACTTTGAGGTTAGCAGCCCAACATATAACCACTACGCCGCCAGGGCTCATAGATGCTGTCATTCCTACTCTACACGGGAAGAAGTTTAGGCACAGAGAATTTAGGTCACTTCCCAGGATCACACAGCCTGTCTCGTGTAGCTGGTTAGAGTAGTCTCCTCTCTACTTTATTAGGTCCCAAGACTTAAGCGTCTGCTTTCAGGCTGTGAGACCCACCCAGAGCAGAAAGGGCCTGCCTTAATGTGGGCCCTGACTCACCCAAACACTTCCAGCTGTAGGTCGGGCACACAGATATTGTCCTCTCCACAGTCCAGTAAGATCTGAGCCTGGGGAGTAGGGCAGCCTTGAAGGGGGGCAGTTTAGACCTTCACCCCTCGTGGGTTTTAAGCCCCCAAGATCCTTGGCCTCCCTCCTCCCGGCTCCCTAGTCCCTGCCCTGTCCTTACCTTGTCCACTATCCGGCTCTTGCTCTGGTAATGCAGGACCGGCTGCAGGCCATGGTGGTCCACCGGGGCTTGGGGGTCCAGGGAGAAGGTGAGGGCGATGTGAATCGGAGAAAGTTTATCTCGGAATTCTGACTCATTCTGGGGCCAGGGGAGAGGATTCACCGTCAGGAGGCTCTGCAGGCTTGGTGGCCAGGCTCCTCGGCCTCTTGCACCCCTCTCTCTGTCCTCTCAGGGCTCAAGAGGACTCACAAGTCCAAACCTGACCCCTCTCATCACTCAAGGGTCCTGGCAGCCTGTCCCCAGCCCCTTGCACAGTCCTGCAAGAGTCTAAGTCCTCGCTTGGAATGTGGCCACCCCTCCCAGGCAGCCCTCCGCCCTCTGAGGTCAGGACTCTACCCTGAGGTAGATCTTCATCTCTCGGCACTCCTCCCGAGCCCCGTTCTGGATGAGCAGGGTCTGCGTCAGCGTTGCCTGTTGGGAGGCCAGGAACAGCGCCCGGCGCACTCCCCCCTTCTGCTTCTGCCAGTCCAACTGGAGCTCCACCGCAAAGCCTGTGGGGGAGGGAATGTAAGGCAGGGCACGTTGCCTCCCCTCTTTTCACCGATTCAGCCCCCCAGGCCTTCCACTCCCTGTCCCAGTGCCGGGGAGACCCAGGCAGCCTCCCTCACCAATGGAGTCCGGGACGTGTTTTCCAGAAGCATTGAGGCAGAAGCTGAGGTTGATGCTGGAGAAAGACCAAGAAGCAGGCTGGTGACCTCAATGGGGGAAGGCAGCCCACCCTCCACTGACCACCCAGCCACATCTAGCCTAGGATACTCTCATTTGGCCCCTCCGTAAGACAGACCTGGGCCCCCACCCACCCAGCCACAGACAGAGGTATCCCAGGCTTGAGGCCAGTCCCGTGTGGGCCCCCACTCACCAGGACACAGGGTTTCCCTCCAGACGGCAGCTGTGTTCTTCTGGGTTGAATGTGGTGGGGAAGATGGTGAGGGAGGCACTGGCAGACACAATGGGGCGGCCCCTGTGGAGCATGGATAACAGGTGGGTGGACCTAAGATTCTCTGTAACCTGCTGGCCAAGCCCCAGCACCTTCAGGTCATCTGCCCTGACTCCCATCCTCAGCATGCTGGGAAATTCCCAGGTCACTTGCCCCAGGCTGGCCTCTGTATTCATACCTGTACACCACGGCCTTGTCCACACCAAAGGCCCCCACTATCAGATCTGCAAGAAGTCGAGAAACCATCCTTCACAGCAGGCCCCCAATTAGGAGCCTTCCTTATTTTTTGTAATGATAGAGACTTAGTTCCATTGCCTAAGAAGGCTGATGGGAGCCTGTGTGATCATGAGGTGTTGAGATCAGGTATCAGGCATCAAAGACCCAGAACAAAAAATTATATCGATGTGAATGAGAGGGTGAAGTGGAGACCCAAAGCCCATCTGTAGACAATTGGACATCCCCTCACAGAAAGGTCATGAGGAAGAGAGGAGCCAGTCAGGCTGCAGTAGAGCACCACTGAAACATACCACTTTCCTCTAGTTCAGTGGGTCTCAACACCTCTAATGCCACGACCCTTTAATACAGTTCCTCATGTGGTGGTGACTCCCAACCACAAAATTATTTTCGTTGCTACTTCATAACTGTAATTTTGCTACTGTTATGAATCGTTTGACCCCCAAAGGGGTTGCAACCCACAGGTTGAGAACATCTGCTCTAGTTCTTTAAGGCTTCCTCCCCTCCACTATCATGATCCTAATTCTACCTTACAAATGCGGCTAGACCAGAGCATGTACACTGGTACAGATAAGAGCTCAAAACACAGGGAATCTAGGACAGATAAACCCTTCAGGACCAATAATGAGAGTAGCGATGCCAGGAGGGGAAGGGGAAGGTGGGGGGAGAAAAGGGGAACCTATCACAATCATCTACATATAACCCCCTCCCAGAGGGATGGACAACAACAGAAAAGCGGGTGAAGGGAGACAGCGGTGGGTATAAGACATGAAAAAAAATTATCCAGGGTTCATGAGCCAGGGAGGGTGAAAATGAGCTGATGCCAAGGGCTCCAATAGAAAGAAAATGTTTTGAGGAGGAGGATAGCAACAAATGTACAAATGTGCTTGACACAATGGATGCATGTATGGATTGTGATAACAGCTGTAAGAGCACCCAATAAAATGCTTTTTAATAAAAGGCTGATGTGGGGGAGATATTGCCATCTGGTGGTCCTCACCTAGAACTGTCTTCAGATGGAAGGGCCGGGAGAGGCACAGAGGGGGCATGGGTGTCTGTGACGGGAAATTTACGGTGACAAGGGGCCTGGGCACAACTCACCAGGGTATCCGTTGCCATCCAGGTCCCGGCCTCCTCTCAGAGCTGAGCCAAAGAAGTCCGGGGTGTGGCCAGCTGCCCACAGGGGCAGCAGAACCTGGGAGGGCTTAGAGCCCAGGCCCCCTGGTCCCCCAGGGAATATAAGCACCACACCTTGCTGGGTCTCACCACCAAAGGGAACGCCAATGGCCACATCTGCAAGGCACACACAGCTGTCAGGAATCCAGGGGTCCAATTCTCTTATCCCCCATCTGTCAGCCCCAAAGACTCAGACCTTGGGGTTCAAGTTTGCAAACTTCTAGGCAAGTCGCTGGGCAACTCAGGTGACAGTCAAGAACCCCCCAATCCAGTCTGACCCTGAGCCTGCCCCAGTCACCTGAGCCTGTGGTATTTACCATTGTAACCATCCTGGTCCAGGTCCCCGAGCGGGGTCAGGGAGCTGCCAAATCGACCAAACTCATCGTGGCCAGTGAGGGTGAGGGTGGGCGTGGGCTCCATGCCAGTGGGGTGCTGAAGGTAGATGTAAACCCGGCCCACCTCTTGGGCCCTCCCGTCGGCTGTCCTCTCCATAAGCAAGGGTGCCCCCACCAGCAGGTCATCCAGCCTGGGGTGGGGAGGGAAACACAGTATCCAGATACCCAGCCTTGCCACCAATCCTCCAACCCCACTTCCAGAAAGTCTCGCATCTTGGGCCCCGGCTTCCCTCTCCCGCCCACTCCCCAAAAGACAAAGGATCTGAGAGGTCCTGGCCTTTAGCTAGCAGCCCTCTCCTTGCCTGGGAGCCAGGGGCACCCAGAGCAAAGTCCTGGAGAGCAAGTCTTCTTGGACTGCCTGCCCGACTTCCACCTCCCTCCCTTTCCCACTACTCACCCATCCCCATTGATGTCTGTGGCAGCCACCGAGTAGCCAAAGTAGGAGGCCATCTGGGGAGGGCGAAGGGGAAGCACTGAGTCAAAGCCAGGGAGTCAGAACACTGGAACAACTTGGCACTGGGAGTGCCAAGGCTGGGCAGTTGGGCTGAAGGTGTTGGATTCAGATGCCTTTGGTAGTTAGAGTGTGTCCTTACCTGTTCCCCTGAGAAGTTGTAGAGGGATCGAATGTTGGAGCCATTAAGGATGGTGACCTGGGGGCGAGGAGACAGGCTTTGGCCCTGGGCTCTCTGAGCATACCATGGGAGGAAGGCATGGACACAGGCCACCCAGGGGCAGGCACTCCCTCGTGACTCAGACCCCCTGTTCCCGGCTCCTTTTGAGTTTTGCTGCCCCCTCCCCTCCCATTTCTCTGTCGGGTAGTTCCACCCAGGTCTACTTTACCGTTCTTCCCCTATCACTTAACAACTACTGACAAGTTTTCTGTTTTCCGGTCTGTCATCCATCTCGACCCACTGGGATATAAGATCCACGAGGGAGGGGCTTGGTTTTATCCTTTGCAGAGCCTAACGCAACGGTTCTCAACCTGCGGGTCTCCCCCACTTTGGGGGGTCGAACGACCCTTTCACAGGAGTCACCTAATTCATAACTGTAGCAAAATTATAGATAGGAAGTAGCAACAAAAATCATTTTATGGTTGGGGAGTCACCACAACATGAGGAACTAGGGGTCGCGGCATGAGGAAGATTGAGAACCGCTGGCCTAACGCAACGCAGTGCTTGACAAGCACTGGACGTTCAAGTTATTAGCTGAGTGTACCAAGGGGTGTCAAAGCCAACATGTTAAAGCACTAAGTCATTCCTTATCCTCCAGGGCTCCCAATTCCCAACCTTCATGTCTACCCTATGTGCCCCCTTCCCATAGACAGCTCCCCCTGCCCCGCAAGCCTCTAGAATCTCTGCTCTCTTGCTCACTCTCAGTGTCTTCCCCTGGAAGCCCCTCACCCACCTAGACTGTTGGACAACTGCCCAGCTAGTTTTCTTGCTGTGGGGACCCCCTTTCCTTAAGCAAGCCCCCGTCCTCCCCCCCCACAGTGTAGCCAGACTGACTACTGGCCCTGGAACAAGCTAGGATGACTGCCTCAGGCCTGGAAGTCCACAGTAGTCCCCTGCTACCCACTGCCAAAATCTCAACATCCTTTCTGTTTCCTCACCACCTTTCCTTACCCCCTCATCTTCAGTCATTCCACGCGTCTCGGACAGTGCCCTAAAATGCCCTCCCCTTTGCTGCAATGTCCTTTCTGCTCATCTCTGCTGATCTTTTACAGAGCCTTTTCTCAGAGCCAACCCTGCCCTAGGAAGGAGATTCTTACATCCCCTAAGCTACTGGTGGTGTCGTGGTGATGAGTTAGGCTGCTAGCCACAAGGTCTGCAGTTTGAAACCAGCCACCGCTCCGAGGGAGAAAGATAGGGCCTTCTACGCTTCC
>NW_022111304.1:1693399-1694450 GCF_000313985.2 Echinops telfairi | reverse complement strand
GCCTTTGGCTAAAACTGCTACATCATCATAACTACTACGTAGCTCAGATATAGTGCCAGCTTTGGAACAAGTCAGACCTGGTTTTAAATCTTTCTCAAGTAACATATTCGGTCTTCTCCACACTCAATTAAACTCACCGTCACTGAGTTGATTCTAACTCATAGTGACCTTGGAGGGCAGGGCAGAACTGCCCCTGTGGTTTTCTGAGGCTGTAACTCAGTACAGTGGAAAGCCTTGGCTTTCTCCCAAGGATGGGCTGGTAGTTTCGAACCGCTGACCTGGTGATTTGCAACCCAACATGTAACCACTATGCCATCAGGGATCCTCTATGGTACGAGAGCGCCTAAGAGCTTTACTTTTCTCTTGTGAAAAATGTGAACAGTAACATCTAGCCCATAGGCCTGTTATGGAAAATACAAATCACAAACAGGTAGTGCCCGACGCATTGATGGCTCATAAAAAATAACTCCAATTAGATTATAATTATGTGTGTGCAGGTCTCATCTTACCTCCTTGAGATGAGGTCTGGTGCCTAATTTATCTTATCTCTTACCCTTGCCTTAATAAACCTTGTTCAGTGAATGAACCGCCATGGCATTCTTATCCGTATCCTTTAAGAGCACTTGTCAGAGTCTATTAATAACAGCTCCTAGTTGTAGATGCCTAACCATTCACTCGGTCCTTTCACATGCATGATCTCATTCCAGCTCTCCCAGAGCCATGTGAGGTCAGGACTATCATTACCCCCTTATACAGAGGGGCACGAGGCTCAGAGGTGAAGAAGCTCCAGGACTTGTATGGAACACAGTGATTGACCCGGAGCGAGGGCCAGAATTTGAACCCACAGTTGCCTCTGGAGCCCAGGTTCCAATCCATCTTTTGAGCCCCCACAAACTGGCATGCATGCTTGTGCTTGGCCAGGGGAGGGGAGGGGTGGCAGGAGGGGTTCGGGCCGGATCTTACATAGCCATAGGTGAGGTTCCCTTTGGGCACGCCAGCAACGAAGTCTGCGAAGAGAGGAGGAAGTTGGGCCTGTCTGAGGGCGAGGCAA
>NW_022111304.1:1683182-1692229 GCF_000313985.2 Echinops telfairi | reverse complement strand
TAACCCTGCCCTGCTGCCAAGCTGAAATCTGTGAGGGGAGAAGGTGATGAGGGTGGGCCTGGATGGGGGGGTCGGACAGAAAAGGGGTGAGGGAGAGAACCAGAGAGCGGGCCCTCCCTAGACAAGCCAGTGAGCATGAAGGCTAATGGGGAGCAGGCAGACAGCCTGGAACACACGGAGAAGTAGAGAAAGCTGACGCGGACACAGGCCCTTCTTGTCCCTACCCGAGCGGCACGGCGCGTACTCCAGAATGCGGGTGAAGTTGTCTGTGGAGAGGTAGCAGGTGCCCACGGGGTCCCTCAGGGGGTCCTTCTCCGTGCGCCAGCTGTAGAGTGGAGCACAGGCCTGGGGGTGCCGGAAAGGAGGGGCTGCAGGGTTACTGGGCCCCTCACCCACCCACTGCCCATCCCCAAGGCCACAGAGCCCACCCACCCCTCACCAAGATGGAAGAGCCGTGCGCTCGAATGGTCGCCCCAAACCATTGCAAGGACTTGTATTCCACCGGCTCCTTTCCCTCTGGGCGGGACACGGACGCCTCCAGGATCCGAGAGCCTTGGGCACATGAGAGAGGGGAAGTCTTGCGGGGCCCAGGGCAGCCTCACCCTCTTTCCCAGGAGGGTCCTGCCCCTGCACACACCCCCCACCACCCTCCCCAGCCTGGGGATTCCAGGCACGTCCAAACCCTGGGGTGTCATGACTCAATGGGAGAGGGGTGGAGAAGGATCATTTTGCACAGTCTAACTTACCACTCCCCTGCGTGTGTGTACACACACACACACATACACACACACACACAGAATGTGGAGGTTCTAGCGCTGCTTCCCCCCTCCTCAACACTCCCCCCCTCCTGTCACCTCAGCTGGACCCTGGATGCTCCTGGAGAAGAGTGGGTCAGGAGGCTGGCTGGCAGCACTGCTTGGCTATTTCCCAAGAGACCAAACTTCTCTGGCCGCATCCATCTCTCTAACAGCGTCTTACTCCACTTCTTTTCTTGACATCTCAGTTCCTTATGTCTCTCTGTTCTCTCTGCCTCTTTCCAAGCCCTGCCTCTACTCTCCACCTGACAGCCTTCCTCCTCCTCCTTTGCATTTTTCCATCCTCCCCATGGTCGCTCTCTTTCATCTCTATCTCTGTCTGCCCCTGTGTCCGCGCTCCTGTCTTTCTCTCTGTAGCCAGACTGCTTGCGTTCACACCCCGGCCCCATCATTGACTAGCTGTGTGATTGTGGGCCAGGTGCTTCACCTCTCTGTTTCCTCACCTCCAAAGCGAAGATCACACCTCAAAGACTGAATCTACACGAAGCTTCTTGCCGTAGAGTGGCGCTGCCCCTTCGTGCCCGAGATTGTGCATCTTCACCAGAGCCGGCCGCCTCATCTTTCGTCCACAGTGTGGGTGGTAGGTGAAGCAGTCCAGTGCTTACCCACGACACCACTTGTGGTTCTTAGGAGCCATGGAGTCGGTTCCGACCCAGAGCGACCTTATGCATGACAGAATAAGACACTGCCCAGTCCTGCACCACCCTAGCTTGAGCTGCGGTGTCAGTCCATCTCACTGGGAGCCTTCCTTCCTTCGCTGCCCCTCTTCTTTACCAAACATGAAGTCCTTCACCAGGGACTGGTCTCTCCTGACACGTCCAAAATTACTCAAACTCACTCGGGTCAATGCTGACTCAGAGCGCCCCCCCTGTGGGTCTCCAAGGTGGTAACTGTTTAAGGGAGTAGAAAGTCCAGTCTTTCTCCTGAGAAGCTGCTGGTGGCTTTGAACTGCTGGCCATGTGGATCACAGCACGACAGGTAATCACTACACCACCAGGGCTTTATCACTAGCGTTCCTTAGTAACACCTCATAGGGTGGTTGAAAGAATCCTTTCAAGTGAGTTGATGCATGTAAAGAGTTGATGACAGGGTCTGGGGCACAGTATGTGCTCTGGGAGGGTAAACAAACAAACAAACAAACAAACAAACTCACTGCCACGAGTCAATTTTGACTCATAGTGACCCTACAGGACAGGACAGACCTGTCCCTGTCTCATAGTGACCTAGGACAGGGTAGAACTGCCCCTGGAGGCTTCCGAGAGCGTAACTATGGGAGTGGAAAGCCTCGACTTTCTGCTACAGAGCGGCTGGTGGGGTCGTTCACACTTCTGATCTTGCCGTCAGCAGCGCAAGGTGTAGCCCTATGCTCCCCGGGGTCCTGCAGTAGGTTCCTCTAGGGCAGTGGTTCTCAACCTTCCTAACGCTGCCACGACCCTTTCAGACAGTTCCTCATGTGGTGGGGACCCCCAACCATAAAACTATTTTCGTTGCTACTTCATCACTCTAATTTTGCTACTGTTATGACTCTGAATGCAAATATCTGATAGGCAGGATGTATTTTCATTGTTACAGATTGAACTTCATTAAAGCATAGTGATGAATCACAAAAACAATATGTCATTCTAGATTGTGAACTATTTCTAATGACAAATAAATGAAATGTTGTGTGGAAGCATGGTATAGCATGGGTCACAGTCTAGACACCGGGTGCTCATATGTGGGCGGATCTGCATGTAGGCAGACTTGCCTGGAGACAGAGGAGCCGTGTCTTGGTTCCTAAGACCATCAGAAATACGTGTTTTCCTATGGTCTTAGGCGACCCCTGTGAAAGGGTCGTTGGACCCCCAAAGGGGTCGCAGCCCACAGTTTGAGAACCACTGCTCTGGTGACTAGAGTCTAGTCTGCTTCCTTCCCATCTACTTTGCATTTAATCCAGACCCTGAGCTCCTTGGGAGTGGCAGCCTCATCATCTTTAAATCCCCTGCAGCACCAGCGGCGGCGGAGGCGCTGAGCCCATCTCGCACACCCATCTCGCACACCGTTACTTAAGTCAGGGCTTAGTTAAATGAATGGAATGGTCTGAGTGACTCTCCCTGTCTTTGTCTGTGCTGTTGGCCCGGGCCTCCTGAGCTGTGGGTGATTCAGGGGAAATGAGAGCCACATGTTTGTGAATCATGCCCGCCCTCCTTGGGCTGGGCTGAACTGGGAACTTGGTGCGAGATCCTGAGGGGGCAAGAGAACCGTACCCAGGGCACGTGGCCACTGGGGTGCTGGGCAGGCTCCACCCCTCTCTCCACGCACCACACAGGTCCCGCCCCCATGTTAGTAGGGGGGGGGCGCGACTCTTTCCTCCCTATCCTCCTGAGTCTATCAAAGGGCTGGTTACCTTTGCTGTCAAACTCAATGGGGGTGCACTGCAGTGAGGCGCTGGTGCCCCAGGGGCAGAGGTAGACAGCTCCCCCCTGCAGCACTCCAGGTTGGCTAGTGTTGGCCTTGGGCGCGCCCACCAGCACGCTGACCCTGTGGAGGGAAAAGGAGAGGCTGTTCGTGTTGCCCCAAGTTCCCCGGAAGCAAAGGAGGATCTAGTCTGGGGCCGCTAGGCCAGGGCTGCCTGGGGGTGGGGTGGGGTAGGTGCCCCCTGGTTGTATTTATATCTCAGAAGATGCCACAGATGCCAGAGGCACAGGCTGGAGTCAGGCGGTCCCCATGTGCCGCTGTCACTAACACTCCCCCTCCCTCCCTCTCCTCCCCGGCCGGCCGTTCTCTCTTCTCTCCCCTCTCCCCCAGCAATGAAAAGAAATTGAGTCAATTTCCTAAGAAGAGGGAGCAGAGGGCCTGGACCCCAGTTTCTTCTGCTCCCCACGTCTCTCTTTAGATTAGATATTCCGGTGGCCTCTCACCTAGCAGGCTTATACCCAGGCAAAGCCCTTCCCTGAGCCACCACCCAGCCAGGCGTAGGGCTGCCCAGCCCTGGGTGTGTGGGAGGAAAATGTGAGTCTTGGAAATCAGGCAGCCGAGAAGTGAGAGGAGTGGAGGACTGGTGGAAAACGCTCATTCCCCTGGGCCTGGGCCTGCCCTCTCTAGAGACCCCGCTTTGGACCTCCCCAGTGTGGCTGGTCTTTGGCTCAGCCTCTCACACATCGTACCCAGGAGTCTGAATCCAGATCCACTTGTCTGGTGCCCTAGCTCCATACGTGGTCCTTCTGTTGCTCCTGAGACACGCGGAGAGGTCGTCTCTGATGGGATCCTTCATAGTGGGATGGGAGCCTTCATAACTAAGGTCCTGGACAATCTGCCAGTCACCGTCCCTGGCCCCATCCCTAGCCCCTTGGTTCCAGAGCCTCCAGCCAGCTCTCATCTGCTAGGCTTTGTCCTTCCGGCCCTCCCAGGAGGACTGCGCCTGGCAGTCTGGGCAATTGAACCTGGCCCTTGGACCACTGTCCCTGGTAGCCTTGGTCCTTGCCGCCGGCTGTATCTGCCTCTGCTGCTTCATTCCTCTGTCCCTCTGCCCCCTCCGTTGCTTCCAGCTTTGGGGTTGACTCTCCTTCTCACTCTGATCTTGGACTTGTCCATCTCTAATGATCTCGGTGTCCTCTCAGCCTTCACGATCACCATTTGCCTGGTGTTTGGGAACACCTTTCGCAGCTTCTCTCACTAGGAAACTGGAACTGTGGTAGAGGCCCTTTAAGGTAGGAGTATCTTCAAAGTGGACCAGATACGCCGAATGGGAGAGGGACGGGAAGGGTGGGATCCAGGTGGCCTCATTGATGGCGACCTCATGCACCGCAGACCTGAATGCTGCCTGCTCCTGGGCTGTTGTTGCAGGAGGGTCAGGGGATGCCTGAGGGGGAAGGTAGAGCCAAGTGGGGAACCAGGTGGGGGTGGGCAGAAGAGAGCTCCTGGAGTGATGGGGGGTGGGGTACCAACCTTGGTTACGCTGGGGACAGGAAATGTTTACTGCCTGTAGCTTCCTGTCAGTTTCCAACCTCTCACTTCTCCGTTTGTCTCCCACTCACCATTTGTCTCCCCCCCAACTGGGCCCCACCCCTCTCAGTTGGGGGCGGGGGTAGGGTGAGAGCTGGCCACTCTGCTCCTAGAGGACCTGGCCGGCTGCCCATTAGGTGAGACTGGTTGTGGGGAGAGGAGGAGAGTTTGCATTGTCCCCGCTTTGAGCACAGAAAGAAGGGACCACCCTTCCTGAGAACAGCTCCAGGGAACTTGGCTGGTCCCTCAGACTCCAGAAAGCTGGAAGGGCCACTGACCTGCCCTAGACCGGAGGAGCTGTGGCAGCAGCGGCAGGGAAGAGTCCTGGGCCAGGAGCCAGGAGTCCTGGTTCCGACTAGCTCAGTGTGCTCTGGGGCGATACCCTTTCCCACTGAGTGAAGAAGTTGAACCAGGTTATCTCAGAAGCTCTGAGAAGCTCCTTTCTGGAGAGCACAGGGGCGGGCCTAAGGGATCCTCCCCCAGTCCCAATTCCTCTGCGGGTGGAGCTAGGCCTGAAGACTTCTAAAGGGGCCTGAGGAGGGAGCTTGGAGTATGATGGCAGGATTGGAAGGCAAGAGATTAGGCCTTACCAAGTGTGTCAAGCCCACAAGGCCCAGCTCAGGGGCACATCCATTCAAGCTTTGTGAAGGGGCAGAGGCCTTACATACAGGCAGGGCCACAGTCTCAGCGCCAGTCCTGCCCCTGACCACCTAAAACCAACCAACTAACCAACAAACCCTCCATTGCCGTCAAGTGATTCGTAGCAACCTGATCGGACAGAGAACTGCTTCGTAGGGACATCTTTCCCCACAAGGCGGCTTGTTGCTTTTTAGACGACTTCAAGCCAGTTCCAACTGAGAGCAATATGACAGGCAACAGAAGGAACCACTGCCTGGTCCTGCTTCATCCTCATCCTCAGGCTGTTCGAGCTCCCTATTGTAGTCACCGTACCCCGCCATCTCACGGAAGGACGTCCTCTTTTTTGATGACTCTTGACTTTTCCAGGTTCCCACCTGGTAACATGTCCAAAGTACGTGACATGTCTCACCATCCTTGCCTCCAAGGAGCACTCTGGATGAACGTTTTCCAAGACGAAGCGGCAGGTGGGTTTGAACCTCTGCCCTTTCAGTTATCAGCTGAGCACTTAACCACCGAGATGCCAGGGCGCCTTTTCCCTGGCTGCCACCCATGCTTCTTCCTGAGGATCAAGTGGCCCTTCCATCCCAGCTATCCCAGGTCAATCCATATAAACAGTGCTCTCCCCAAGGGAGGCACCAGGGGCCAGACAGGCCATACCAGAGAGCTTGCCCTTAGTGCCCCACTCCTAGTGTCTGCTTCCCCAGCCCCCTGCAGTTGGGCCCTCACGAGGATCTAAGAAGGTAACAGGGGAGGGTCCTCAGGCTATTTTTAATTTTTCAGAGAGCCTAACGGAAATCATGCATCTACCTGATAAGAGAGCTCAGGCTAACTAAAACCTCAAATGTATTTGCTTTGGGCTGGAATTATATCAGCTCATGTGGGGAACCTGGTTATCTCATGCTGGTCAGAAGCTCTGATTGGCAGCTATAGATATTTTTTGGTTAATAAAAAATGGAAAAAGGAATTCGTTATCCCTTACTTAATACAGTTTTGCAGATAAACTTGGGGTGGCGGGTGGGGGGTTGGAAGCGGTCCAACAGAAGAGAATTGGCACCATTTATTCTGGGGCCTGAGAACCCTGAAACCCTGGAGTTGTTCTCTGGGGGCCCCAGTGACCACAGCTGGAAGGCATGGGACAGCATCTACTGGCTGTTCCACTTGCTGGTAAAGTTCCTGACACACCTTCCTGCCTTCTTCTAGAACAATCTCCTTTACCTGTTCTATGTAGAGTGCCCTAAGATATCATTAAAAACTTATTCTGTTCACTGTACGCCTTTTCATAGCATTTGAATTCAATAAAGGAAAAACCTTTAAAAAACAAACAAAAGGAAAAACCTTTTAATAATAGCAACAACAAAAAAATGCCGCTTTAAGAAAAAGCTCAAAAAAACTGCTGACCTAGCCTTATGCCCCATTTTTAAGATGAGAAAACCAAGTCTCAGAGAGGTAAGGTAATATTTCCAAAGGCTCTCAGGGTCCTTCCTATCATAAAAGCTAGAAGCCAGGACGCCTGGGTCCCAGGCCTGTGTTCTGGTCTACCTCACTGCCAGTTGGTCTGTCCTCTCCTTTCCAGTGTCTCCTCAGCCAGGTTTCTGATTAACCAAGTCTGCGTTCAATACACAGTTACTGTTTGACTCTGGTGGCCTGACGAGGTGGGGGTGGGCAGCTGCAAGTGGACCAGGTCCTCCAGCAGCCCTGAACAAGCCGGAGGACAGCAGCTTCTCTCACAAAGTGCTCAGAGGGTTTGAACCTCTGCCCTTTCGGTTTGTGGCTAAGTACTTAATCACTGAGCCACCAGGGCACCTTTTCCCTGGCTGCCACCCATACTTATTCCAGACGATTAAGTGGCCCTTCCATCCCAGCTTCTGCAGATCAAGCCAATAAACAACGCTCTCTCCAAGCGAGGCACCTGGTGCCAGGAAGGTCATGTAAGAGCTTGTCCTTATTGTCCCACTCCTAATTTCTGCTTTCCCAGTCCTGCTGCAGTTGGGTCCTCACGAGGATCCAAGAGGGCAGTAGTGGAGCATCCTGAGGCTAGTTTCAATAGTTCAGGAAGCCAAACGGTGCATTCAAAGGGTATGTCTGCCTGGCTAAATTGGAAGTGTTGCCTCTGTGGGGTTGTACCAGGTGGGGGATAAGGGTTCAAGGATCTGGGTTGAGGCTAGACCATCTTTCCAGCTTGCACCTGGGCCAAGTCACTGCCTTTCTCCAGGCCTAGGATTCTAAACTCATCAAATGATGGGTTGCTTTTGAACAGCCCCTAGAGGAACTTCAGTTTGAAATCTCTAGGACTCCTAAAGCTTCTCTCTCTCTCTCCCTCCTTATGTGTGTGTGTGCATAAGACTTGTTCTGCCCAATGCAAGGATTGTTCTAAAGATCCAGGGGGAAAATAGACATGTAAGCAAGCGCAAAAGGAATGTGAAGGGATAGTATTACTATCACTATTTATAAGCAAGCACTAAAAGCGAGTAAGAAATAGAGAAAAACTTAAGACAAAGAACTAAGCAGGCAGGGAGGGGAGGCCCAGAAATAGCAACAGCTACTCTGTCAAAACCAAGCCTCAGGTGCAGGGTGCCCTCTATGGACTAGGCCCTCTCATACACCCGATCTCATTGCAGCTTCAGAACAAAAATCCAGTGAGTGGTGGAGCCAGGCATTGCCTCCAGCCTCCCCTCTCTCCCAGGAAAGTCTCTGGTGCTCAACTCTGTCCCTTGATGCTGTCCCAGTGCTCAGCAGAAGGGATGCAGGAGAGGGGGAGAAGAATACTGTGGTGCTCTCTCTCTTCCGCCACAGGTGAGGGGCTAAGTTTGTCCCTGGTAGGGGCTGGGAGGCTGAAGGCCCAGCTGTGGTGGGAGGTCATCAGGGAGGCAAATGGTTCAGCGTCCTGCTCTAAGAGAGGATGTTAAAGAGAAAACGGGAGGGGGAGCAGCGCAAGCTGGACACCTGGGTTCTCTTGGGGAAAGAGCAGAAGGGAAGGGGGAAGGGAGGAGAAGGCTGGGTCCTGTTTGAGAGGATGGCTTTAGGGGCTGTAAGATCAGGCAGAGGGCCAGTCAGACACCTCGGGGAGCAGGAGTGCAGGATGTGAGTGTCTAGATGTTTTAGAGGAGTGTTTTAAAGGGAAATGACGCTCTTGTTAGTGGGGAGGCAAGAGGAAAGTTAAAAGCCAGCTAACTGAATACCTTAACACAAGGGAAGAGACCCCCATTGCTGCCCTGCCCTTTCTCTCTGCCATTAGGGTGGCGGTAAGAAGTGTGCGGGGAGGCCAGGCCTGGCAGGGGCTCCAGGCCAAGGTGATGCAATGGGGTTTGGGCAATAGGCCAGTTGAAGGGGGGGAAGGGGGCTGGGGTTGGGTGGGGACCTTGAGTAGCCCAGAACCAACTGCGCAGCTGGGCCTGAAACATCGTTCTTTCTCCCCTCCACCCCAATCCCCAAGGCCTGCCTTTACACAAAAGAGAACGTGTCTCCCCCTCGTTTCCGTCGTGGAGTTAGATGAACCACTGTTGCCTAGAAATGAAAGAAACTGTGCCTGTATCCCATGTGTGAAAACAGCTCACCTCTGACAGGAGTCCTGTCAAACTGAGAGACTTGGGGAGGGTGGCAGGGAGCAGC